>NC_133932.1:127140873-127443903 GCF_031877795.1 Strix aluco
TTTGTTTTTGTAAGCCCAAACTTGTGGCAAATCTGTTCAGTAACAGGAAAGTTGCACTGAAAATATTTGCTGACAGCCAATTGAAAATAGTAATGGCTATAACAAGAAATGTCAGCTAATTAACAGAAATTAACATAGAAGGCCTGAAGATAGTCAGTTCTACTCTGTCTAAAACTTTAAGTCCCCAGAGAGGAAAATGTTATGTACCAGCTAAGCCTTTTTCTCTGGGTGACACTCAAAACTTTTCAAAATGACAGGCTCCAGCTCCGCTTAAAAAGATCTGAGTGCCAGACACAGGAGCTGATGTGTGAGTTAAAGCTCTCTCTTTGCAGGCATGTAAATTAATTAATTAAGCCACCCTCACACCAGTGATGTGATTATTTCCCTAACTGTAAATCTGCACCCCAGCTGACCCTTCTCTTCTGCTCCAAGAGCCTGACCCCAGCCTGGCTTTTCAGGTTCCAGCTATAAACAGGGAAAAAGGGCTGCAAAAATTTTCTCTGCTCCTACTGAAAAAAACTCCACGACAACACATTAAAAAAAAATAACAAATTGCTGCCAGTTTAAAATTGTTCCCAGACAAGAATGGGGAGGACCTGAGAGGTCGTTCAGCACACCACTCCGCAAATGCTGTTTCCATCAGGGCACTGTATCACACCGGCACTTAGGGGCCTCTCTAACTAAGGCAATTTTGATTCAAACATTACCACAGTTCTCAGCAAAATCCTTAAACAGCTGGAAATGGCAGTGAAAAGTAACCAGGGAAGGGAGGGAGGTTGGGACGTTTGTAGGACAAAGATACAAAAGCTAATTCACAGCTGGTATCTCTGGAAATGTGAAAGGCAGATGTGCAAGGCGTAGGAGACCTTGCCAGGAGTGAAGCTGTAATTCAGGACCAGTGAGGTTCTTTTGTTTAGAAACATGCAGATGTTATGGTAGGGAAAAAAAAAAGGGGGAAGAAAGGTGATATAGATGAATGACAGACTGTCTCAATATATGTTTGTCAAGATGTGACATCAAAAACCCAACAAGAGGTGCATTTCACAGTAATCAAGATGGGAAAATGGTGCGGACCAGAATTAAAGCTCTCCCAGGGGAAATGAGAAATGGTAGCTTCGTCAGCATGTGCCTTCCTAAATGCTGAACACCTTCTCCAGTCTATGTGCTGAGTCTAGTATCCTGACACAGTGGGTGCAGACATGCTGCTTCTTGTCCATGTGCAACCTGAGATGGGCCAGCCCGCTACTATCCCCTCTGCCCTTCTGGTTAGATATGGCTGTTCATGCTGTGTCAACACCGCCTAAACAGAGGATATGACCTCCCAAAGCTGAGATAGAGCCATAAGCAGCTGAATTTTGACTCTCTGACCAACCATACAAACGGTTGGTCCATTCACCAAGGGTGGAATATGTTAAAAGGAATGTGATGAGATGTTTAATGGGGTCTGATAGCATCAGACAGCAAGAATAATATGAACTTTATATACCACTTTCATGGTGAAATCCTAAGCATCACTGCTGTTCTCCCACAACCTACAGACAGTTCCAGTACATCAAATGCACTTTCTGTCAGGAATCTGCATTCACCCATTGGCTTTAATGTTTATGACTTTACTGAACCATGTCAGCCATCACACATATAGGTATTGGTTACCTGGAAATTTCTTTGCTAGAGTAATGACATTCGCACATCCCTTACAATGCTTCCTTCAGCTGGATGGACCAGGGCAAGAGCTCCTGAAATCCCTCTGCTTACATCAGACATATATTTTTGGAGAAAAACACACAAAAATATCTCCTTCTGCAGAGTATGACAAATTTAGTGTAATAACAGAACTTTCAAAATCCAAGTAAGGCAATTCTAATTTCTTCTGCAGGATCTACTTCAGTAGGCTTTGTCTATAGACATTGATACTACCCTTCCTACAGGACTGAGAGATACTCCTTCATATTCATGTTTATGTTGAAGTCCACAGATCAACTACAAAAAGACTTCCATAGCAGTGGACCTTCTCAGTGAAAACCAAGGTCAACACTGTTAACATACAACAGATGGAATGTTAGATATGAAAATTTATTCTTTTTATGACCATGGAGAAGACATGGAGGAGATGTCTACTGTGAAATGATTGGCTAAAACATAGGGTCAATCTAGCAGACCTCAATACTGGTGGCAAAAGTAATTTTGCCTTGACAC
The DNA here is from genome assembly GCF_031877795.1 of Strix aluco. NCBI lineage: Eukaryota > Metazoa > Chordata > Aves > Strigiformes > Strigidae > Strix > Strix aluco. The sequence continues at coordinate 127,143,070 of NC_133932.1, forward strand.
AGTCAATTCTATGAATTGGACTGTGACAGTTAACTGAAGAAGGTTAGCTCTTGAATTTTTTTGGAATGCAACTGTGAGGACCACCCTCCTGAATTAGAAGCACAATATTGAGTCTCATTAACAAAAGCTCATGACTTCCAAGATAATTATTAACTCAGCTGGATAGAGTAGCTAGGAGGGATCTTACTTCAACGAGTATAACAAGACAATCAGCAGGTGTTTAATGTGAGTTATCAAGTCTTGAGAAGAATGAGAATACTTCTTCCATATCATTCCTCGACAGAAGGAAGTACTCAGCCTACCCAATTTTTAAGGTAAGAGGAACTGCCACATTACTGTCATTAGCATTGCAAAACATTGAATGTGTCATATTTGCTTGTTTATTTTCATTCGTGTGATAACTGCTTGGTGCAAAAAGAGTGAGCTGAGATGAATGTGTCTCATCTGAGAAGTGTGCATAATGAGGTTTTCAGGTAAAAGTGTCTCCCTTCCCCCAACCAGAAATGCCATTTTTGCTTCAGAAAACTTCAGAAAAGAGAATCTGGTTGAGTTACTGGAGACAGAAAAATGATCAAAGGGAGCCTGAGAGCTGAGGCATACCCCTGCTGTTAGTGACTAATGGGTTTGTTTCTTCTGCCAATGCGCAAACGAGCTGCAATACCTATTGTAAGAGTCTCTGGAATTCAGTCAAAGTAAGAGAAATAAAAGATTATAAAGGAGAGCTCATTGAGGGATGAATGGAACTTTAAAGTCAAATACATTGAATTACTATCTCTGCCTACTTCAGAGAGAGATTAAATTTGCAGCTAAACTCTTACAAGGAAATATTTTTCTGAAATGCATGATATTACTGAACTACATGTTGGATTATTGCTACAAAGTGAAGGCAGTGTAGCTCAAAGATATACAGAGTAGGAGAGAAAAAAAAGGTATATACGTATTTTTTTTTTTTTAGTTCAACACAACTACTGAGTTAACTGTAGCAAACTAGATGCCTTTTCTATCCTTTATTTGGCAACTGTGGAAAAGAAGCAGGCAGATGCTTATTTCACTTATCCTAATAGAATGTAGTGCTGTCCCAAAAGACAAATCACTTAAACACTTCTTGTAGGAAAGTGTGCCAATCATATCAATATGGGTCATCTTTCCTTATTTCCTTTACAATGTGCTAATCTGGGAACTCTCGTTTTCAATCATAAAAAAATTAATACATTCACTCTGGCCAGCTATGAGAAATAAATAATTTAGAATACATTTTAAATACAGATTATTACTGACACAAACACTCTAGGTGGCTGATTAGGAAAGTCAATGTCTTCCAGCCACATTCAAGCTGGAAAACGATGCATAATGGTCTGTTATACCATTTGAGAATTAACGGTGACATCAGGTAATTTCAATGCTGTATTGCCAGAAGACAGGAAGGAAGGAAGGAAGGCTTTTTCATTTGGAGTTAAATAGTCCCTGCAGTATCTGCAAACCTAAATATTAGAAGAGCGTACTGAAGAAAGTCTTAGAGACTTCAAATCTTAACTTTTGCCAGACTCACAGTACTAGACCAGTAGCTGGTAATCAAACGACCTGGCAGAATGAAATATCAGAATGGGTGACTTAAAAGGTCCAGAAGTACTACTACTACTACTACTACTACTACATTTATTCTGTGTCATACTTTATTCTATGAGCTTTTTGAAAATTGAAACAGTAAACAAGAATCATAAACTCTGAAAAGAAACTTAAGACTTGTATTTTAGCTTCAGTAGCAATACAAGGAAGGATCTGCATAGCTCTTGACAGTGACTCTCTAGAAGAAAACAAGTAATTTTCCATCGGCATTGCTTTTAAAGTTCATTTCAGTTTGGAGATCCTGGCAACCTTTGTGCATCAGGCTGTATTTATAGTGTTCTTCAATCAATACATGCTAAGATGTGCAGAACCAGCCATTATTCCATTAAAATCCCAGGACAACAGAATAGCCTGTTAAAAGAAACTCCTTTAGGCAGTCTCAGAAAGTATCTTCCCCTTATCCTCACTAAGTAAAAAGAAAACTGTAGTCCTCAGGAATGTCAAGCTCATATAATTTTGCTTTTGACTAACTGTAGATAAAACTTTGCCTAGAAGTGACTCTAAGCCAATCACTTCCAGAAGTCCAAATGTGCCTCCTACTTCCATTGGTAGAACTAAATACAGATAATCTTCACTTCTACTACCTAACAGTAGTGTGTAATCACTTATGATTCAGCAGAAATCATCTGGTAAGAGGAAGCATATCTCAGCTAGGACTACCTGACCTTCTAGGTGATAACACCACCATCAGAAGTGGTGCTTGAAACTGCATATACCATATCCCATGTCAAGCAGTTTGCAACTAGAAGATTGGAAAATTAGAGACGATCTACGAACATCAACCTGTCTCCAGATAACAACTGTAAAGGTCTTTTGAGTATATCAAGAACTCCCTTTCTTTGTTGATGAGACTACAATAATGAATCTCACTATCCCAGCATATAATGAAGAAAAATCTGAAAAGCATAGAAATACACTCCAAATAGTCCTCTGATAATATCTGGACCCAAGGACAGTCACCCACCTTCAGACTGACACCTTACAAACAAGCTAAAGACTCATATGCAATTGCTTAAAAATAATTTTTATGGGAATATGGAATCTCTTTAGGAATAACCTATTACTAAACAGAAGTATAACTACTCTCATAGCCTCTAAATGAGAAAGAAGATAAAAGCTGTGTATTGATCTTCCCAGTAAACTTTGAAGAAAGTGTTTAGCTCCTGCTGATAGTGAAGATTACAATCAGGGAGTTTGGTGAATAGAAAATGAGTAGTCAAATCTGAGAATATTTAACTTCAAGCAGCTTTAAATAACATAAAGCTTGCAAATTAAGATAGTTATACAGTTTAATGTTAGTAGTAATGTCTATGTCAGTTGTAATTCCATTCATACCTGGATATCTACTTCAGCCATTTGTGGATTTTGCTTTTCTTGTGATAAGAAACACTTGTGATCAAATACTGGTAAGTTCACTTCTACCAGATCTACCTCTACAGGTAATGCCTTTCTCCAAAAATCTTATCTCAGCACTCAGGAAATACAGTAGCTCTCAGTTTTTGTGCTTCAAGAGAGTTGTGTATCAACTTCTAAGCTCACTGCACTACCCTTTTCTCAACTATACAATTACCCTTCATCTTCTATCACAAAAGTCACTTGATTCTCATCTTCACTATTAGCAGGAACTAAACACCTTCTTCAAAGTTTACTCAAAATAATAAAGATTGTTACATGTCCCTAATCTTTCATTTTTCATACAAGACCAGTCAATATGTGTAATCATGTGAGAAAAACATTCTGGTTATTAATAAAGACACAAAATTTTATCTATGCTTCCAAGATATTTTCCTAATATTAATAATGTATTTTATTTTTTAACTATCAGCAGAAATGCTGTGCTCAAAAATATATGCCAATATATTGCCAAAATCTAATCAAGCTATAGCACTAGTTAGTCACTGTGGAGTTAAAACAATATATACTTTAAATCCTTAGTTGGGTGTGCAGCTGTATCAGTTTGTAGTATAGGTCCCCAGATATTCAAACTGATGGGAAATTAAGGTACAGCAACTCTTTTAGCAGAAACTCTGAAATGTGCTGCAGGTGATTTCCTGGGTGTGGCAATAGTCCTCCATTTATTTTGCAGTAAGTCAGAAGCATTGCCTCATGCGTACAGGGAAGTTCACCATGCTGCTGAACTTCCTCTAAGAAAAGACATAGTACGAAGCAGCTTGCTCTGCATGCCCTGAGAAATATTGTAGCATGCAGTTTCTGTTACCATAGAAGTAAAACTTTCAGTCTTCAAAGGAAATACCACCTTCTCTCCTAAATATTAAAATGTACTTCTAAATAATATTTGTCATGCTGACAGCCAGTGCCTTCTGATGTTGGATGAAATGCCCTTAGGTGAGGCTCTGTGGTGGTCAGTCTTGAAACAATATTGTTATTACTTAGGAGGTAATACATTTATTTTGCCACCAATGAGATGAAAGATATACACTGTAATTCCTTAAAGTTATTTACTTTGAAGGTACACTGCATCCAAATTCTACGCTGCTACATGAAGACGAACAAAGTATTTTCAAAAGAAAGATAACACTTTTTCTTTTTTTTTTTTTTTAAATTGCTCTAGCAAGCAGCACTTGGTTGTGCTAAGAGAGGATGACACCACCTTGTCTCTGGCAGAAAGGCAGATTAAGATGCACGCAGCCCCATCTCCAACTCCTTCTCTAGCCATTTGTTCTTCCCCTGTCATCAGTTTACAGCCACCTTCACCCGTCAATAAACTGTTTGTGCATCTGTGCTACGAACAGGGCTACTGAAATAAGCAGGGTTTCAAATGAACTGCTGAAAGAAAATAAAATCCCCCAAAAGGCGGATGGTTAACAAGTGATGGCATTGAGAGAGAAAGACAAGGAGAGGCATGCTAGGTCGCCAAGTCAGGGTGGGAGATATTTCTTAAGACTGTTTGGCCACTGAAGGAAAATGCAGTGTGTAACTACAGTTTTGCTAATGAATTCTGAAATTTCACTACAGATAGTAATTTACCCTCCACCTAAAAAAGAAATCCCTACCATAGAATTAATTGCTTACCAACAAGCCTTTGTTCAATACCAAAGTAGGCAAAGTCAGAACCAGTGATCTCAAGGTGATCTCAACTTTGTGTGTCCCATCAGTAACTGCTGAAAATATCCAGTTTCCGCTTTACACTATTTTTCCACAATATGCAAGAAGTAATGAATGCTCTCCATTCACACATACATGTGAAACATTTCAAAGGCAGTTTTATAGCTGATAGCCTGATGAGTAGCCTCTGACATTTAAATGCAATTTAGTTTTTTCAGAGCAAAAAATCAAGCTTCTATAGTTTTATGTTCAGAATAAAGCTTAACAGTTAAAAACCTGATTAATAAAAAATGGATTTTTTAGGCAGGTAGAAAGTATATAAAATCAGACCTTTAAGGGGTACAGTCTGTTCCCAATTTTTGACCCTATAGAGATATTCTAAATTTGCAAAAGGCAAAAATGGACATTTTAGGCTTCAGAAATATATCTGGCCTTAGTGAACAGTCACTCAGGAAGACTGCTGTGACTGTTTTCAGTAATCTAAAATGAAAACATGAAGATGTCATTTTTTTGGTGATATTCAAGTTACTTGATAGAAGTTTCTTTGGTTAGCAAAATTTTAATCAACTGAAGAGGACAATATGATAGCAATTACTCATGCATGTTTGAATAAAGTAATTTTTGTAGTCAGGTGAGGACTATATCCTAAAATATCATACAAAGTAGTATGAAAATGCTCAGAAAATCAGTTTGAAAAATAAGTAAAGTAAGGTGAAGAAGATAAGCATGAATAAGGAGGTTGGTTGTTGGGGGTCTTCCCAAGGCATTTTTTTTTAATGACAGAATCATCCTGATTTTGTCAGACCAGCTTAAAGTAAATCACATCAATTATTGTTTTGATTTTAGCAATAAAAAATTCTACTTGCCTTCTTGACGCCTACTTCACAACTTTCTGTGACAAATTAATTTTAGACAGATAATAAGCATTAATTGGGCCGTATTTAATCACAGTTTCATCTAATAGGCAACACAGACAAGCCTTATTATCTCAGTCTTCACTTGTCGTCAATTCTAAGTGTCCTATAAATATCTACTACCCAGTTTACATTGACATGGGGGCAGTTTTACAAGCTGGTTGAGAACCAGCATGGTATTATACACAGGGGGGAAATGCAGATTCCGATTTTGAAGTAAAACTCATATTCTTGGACCACCTTTTTACTTTTTCCAAATTCAGTTTCCAGTTTTGAAAATTCAGCCTGGAAAATGGGCTTGGGTATTATGTCCAGAACAAAAGATGTGAAACTGAGATTCAGATAACTGTCCTGGTGATAAAGGATGTGAGCCATCAGCTCCTTCCCTGATGGGTGCATTAGGATTCTGTGTTTCATCTGACATAGAAAAACCCTTGGTTTTTTGCACTACACAAGACTGACACAGCTAAGTGTACATTTCATAGAATCACAGAATGGTTTGAGTTGGAAGGGACCTTGAAGATTGTCTAGTTCCAAACCCTCATCCTATCCCTGCACCCCCTGATGCAGAGTCCCTCCCCATCTTTCCTGTAGTCCCTTTAAGTACTGGAAGGCTGCTGTAAGGTCTCCCCGAAGCCTTCTCTTCTCCAGGCTGAACAACCTCAACTCTCTCAGCCTGTCCTCATAGAACCGTGCTCCAATCACTGATCATTTAGGGACTAGTTCACTGTAACCCTATTTTTCATGTAGTCAGTTTAGTTCTCTTTTCAGCTTTCTTTCTGTTGAACCTCTACAAACCTCCACAAACACCTGAATAGCCTCAGCATCCCCAACCACACCATAGATGGTGGTGTTCGCATGTCCTGCATGTCTGGGGACACACAGGGAAAGTCTAAAGACAAGTGTTCCCTGCTGAACTGAACTCATGTTGTTTGAGCAACCAAAGAATTACAGGTGTCTTGGTGGAAAGGGACCTGGCCAGATGTGAAATCCTCCGACTTGTAAATCAATGGGAATTTTCCCACTGACTTTGGTGAGAACGGGGTTGCACCTAGAGCTCAACCACCTCATTTCAGCTTGTTTTTATTCTCATTCAGCTTTTGCCCAGGCCTGTGCTCCAGCTGCATAACAAGTACCCGAAAGATGTAAGCCTTCGACTAAAGGGTAGAGAAGATGTTTACCATCACAGCACCACTACCACTGTATGCATTATAACTGACTGGGAAGAATTGTACTTTAACACCCAGGCAAATGTGTGATTTTTTGTTTACTTTAAAGAAACAGCAATTTCATACACAACTCTTTTCTTTAACATGATTTTTTTTTCCTGTTGGTTCAATCTGTTACACATATAGCCAGTGACCCTGCGAACAGCAACGTATATGAATAATTTCCAGAATGTGTCAAGACCATACTGGTGACATAAATAAGTAGGTGTCTGTGTATAGGAACAAGGTCAGTTGGGGGTAACGATACAATGTTGTACCAAAGTTTTAACATTCCAAATGTGTTGGGGAAAAAAAAAAAAAAAATTCCTGGCCTCAAAAGTTAATTTCCCTGAGTAACACTCAGAACACATTAAAAATGTTCAGGTTATTAATATTAATTAATCAATTAATACTATTATAATTAATTAATTACACAGTGCCTGGAGTCCTGGAAAGGGATCTTTATGTGTCTGAATAATAAGAAGATGACATTCTACTCCTGCAGTGCAGGAGGAATTTTAAAAGATTGCAACTTTTAAAATATTCACTTTGATTCTTCTGAAGAATTAGTCTTTAACATGCATTTGATTTTTGCAGCCACAGGATGGCATTCACTGCTGTGCAAAGGGTCAGTTAAATATAAGTAGATCCTAGGAAGCATACTTTCCTTCTGGGTAAAGGAAATATTTAATCAAAAATGATAAATACAAATTTACTGCTTTCTACTGATGACAACCATTTATTCACAAATGTAGTATCAAAATCTCACCACGCACAGCTCTTAACGTTCATGTTCTTACTTTATGGACACCAAGGCTCTCAACAGATACTTATCTTGCCAGACTTCAGTTAGTTGGGACCTTCTAAAAATACAGAGCAGCAATTCCAACTTGGGATACCAGCAACTGCATAAAGCACTTCAGTTTCACTTCCATGGTTTATGGAGTCACAGTGACTCTTTAATGGATTTATACAGGCTCATAACTTACTGTTTATTTTCCCATTAGGGCAGTATACAGAGTAGGTGTTGACACATGGCATACCAACGGGAGGACAGTTGGACTGAATGAATGGCAAGGTGACCGATAATTGGACTCCAAATGTCGAAGACTGTGGTTGAAAAGCCAGGTATATCAACCCACACATACTTTTCCCAGTTGTGAAATGAAAGTTAAGAGCAGGGACAATCAGCTACAAGTAGTAATGATTTATACAGTTGGGTCTGAAGTCAGCGGAAAGCAGCACCCAATTAACTTCAGTAGAGATGTCTAATGCTACTGGAAAAATGACTGGATTTAGAGTGATGAGCAAGAATGTCAGACCCAGAGACAACCTAGTAATGCTATTAACCTTTGTGAGATTGCCCCGCCGATAATGTGATCTGGGGGACAATAAAACACTGCATGAGACAATATGCCCCATTTGGTAGTGCAGGACTGATATATGGGAGAAAAAGAAGAATTTTCCTGGATTCATTTTATGGGCCTCCAATTAGCCCTCACCTCACTAGGTGAAGGAAGCAAAAGGGGAGAAGCAGAAGGAGTCCCTCTAATGAGTTGCTTTGTTGGTTTGTAGCAGAAGAAATTGAAAAAGCAAAGCTTTAGGAGCTGCTTTGCTTTTGAGATTGTCTCAGGCGGTGTTAAAGGGGCCAGGTACTTTGTTGGAAATAGCTGTGAGAAAGCTCCTGATACATGGGAGTCTTGAACAGCACAAGTGCATCCTGTCAGGATTAGTACAGGAGTACATCCCTTGGCACAGGGAGATCACGTATGTCAGCCCTATATGCTAATCCCCATGGTTAGGTGCTGGGGTCAGCACTGTGGATGCTTACTCACAATGTGGAGCCCTGGCTGACACCATCTCTACTGCTGCTGCTTCATTTGAGAAATTGTATGTAAAATATAAATATACTTGTTCTCCAAAAGTGCATCCAGATTTAGGAATGGAGGTATTCAAAGTGAGTCTAATCCATGGATTACTGATCTGACAAAAGAGCTAGATCTTATTTACAGGCTCAGTGAGGCAGAGGCAGTTTGTCAATCAAGTGAGGTTTAAGATGCAGTTCCTGTTTTGCTATGTAAGTCTGGTGAACGTGTGCTCAATAACTTTTACAAAATCGAGCATGAATGTGTAATTTATTCAACTACTACTATTTAGGCACCCAAAGGCTAGTGGGGCATATTGCACACCCAGAGAAACCAGGTGGGGCTCTCAAGTTAGTAAGCCCTGAGGTAGCACTCAGTCCATGCTGCAGAGTGGAGGAGAGCGAAGGGACACCAAGTTATCTAGAAGGATAGAGGAAGGAAACAAGATTCACAGGGAAAAAACAAAGATATTTGAGTCTATGACAGAAAGTATTAAGCTATTTGTTGGTATCTGGATTAAAGATAACATGCTGGTCCTCAGAAAAGTTGAAGCCATAAATTGACAGACTACTATTAGTAATATTTGTACTTTTTACTTTCCCAGGGAAAGTGAGAAAACATAATTCATTATTTTGATTCTGACATTTTTGCTCTCAATTATTCATGTTAATCCTTGCTTTTGAATATTTAGAATATTCCTTGCCAAAGAAAGTATTATTTTTTGCCAAAACATAAAATGTACTCTAGAACTGCTATGATAACATTTTCAGCGTCTCTGTATCATGAGAGATTAGCAAACAGCAATATTACATTTCAGAATGAGGAGATTAATCTGTTTCCTGACAACTGAAATTTGTTGGGCTGGGAAAAGAAAATTACTGCTTTTGAGGGCAGATTTCATAGCACTTGATGCTTCAGGGCCTTTATACTTTTCTGTTTAAATCATATCTTCATAAAAAGCGAAAGAATTGTTTGGTCTCTGATTATTATCAAGCTGAAGTCAGATAAGAAAAGCATTAAGGTTCTTATGTTCCATGATAATATATTTAAGAGAGAAGAAAGGTGTCAAATATGCTTATTAAACTGATTCTCAACCAGATTAGGTTTTCTTATCTCTAGGTGTCTAGTAAATACTTTAATTTGTGTCATTTTACAAATTATGCTGAATACTCCAATTTTATTTCAGCACATTTGGCACAATGTACTTTTGCCATAACAAATTATTTTAAAATAAAAAAATAAGAATTGTTTCAGACTACCACATTTTTGTATGACATTTTCCTACCCTTTCCAGTATGTCTGTTTTGCTCAAGCTGAATGTTGAAGGATTATGTGGCGGAGGGACAGGGTGGCAATCTGAGAATATGAAAGAACAGATAACGAGGGAAAACACATAATATTGAAAGACATTACAGGCTATGGTGAGAAAAGTATAAGGAGTGTGTTAACAGTCAAAGAAAATGTTGTGTATTCAGGGTATGCTAGGAAGAGGATCTCATCAAGTACACAGACTGGTTGGGACAATTTTGGGAAATGAAGAATTTTCAGGTCATCACCAATACTGGAAATTATGAGACCCTGGATAATAAGAGCATTAACAAGGTGGAGACCAAAAAAAACCACCAACCTATCAGAGGAAGCAGAACTGACAAAACCCTAGGCTGTTACTCTAGACTGACAGTACGACTCGAGGGAGTAGACCTCAAGAATAAGAACGATCTTCACCATGATGGAGAAAAGAGAGCTGTAGGGAAGACAGTAAAATCTAATAGAACTTACAAAAGGAAAGAGTTGTTCCAGTTTTGCTCTTGTGAAGAGGCTGCCTGTAAATCCAAGGGCTCACAAGTGAAGATGATCTGGGGAAGGGACCACTTAAACTGCGGGTGTCCTAGGAACGATCTCCAGTCAGTGTCCACGGACACTGAAACAGTCTGTGATCAAAGACCATGTCTCAAACCAACCCAATGTCTACTCAAGTCAAAGAAATTGGAGATTTAATATCGGGTTCCCTACACAACGTATTGCAGGGTGGTTGAATTTGGTGCATATAAATGGTGGCGGCAAGTGAAGTCACTGTGAAAATACCCCAGAATTAACTTTTTTTAGAGATAACAAGCATGAATTCCAAACAGCTATGTACAGATCATCCTGGGAGAAAGGACAAATGATGCAAAACTTATTTAAGGGCATGTTTCTAAATGATGGATTCATTGAAAGGCATACTAAGACTTCCCATGCCCAGATAGGATTTAATACAGATGAAATATATTCCTAACTGAACAAGAAGATGTTCCCCTGCCTTAAATGCAATGCTCAGCTTGGTCCTAGCCAGGAAGGTAGGAAACTGAGACCTCCACAAAATGTGTGTGTGCATGCATGCATGTGTGCTCAAACACTTACAGACATAAATTAACAGTCTGGCAGCTGATGGGTATTGCAAAAGCTACAGAATCATGATAAAGCACTAAAGCAGACATGCTTCAGATAACACAAAGGCTCTGTACATCTAAAATAGATTCAAATCATGTGAAAGATTTCCTGCTGCTTCTACAGAAGATTAAAACATTGGTACATTCATAAAACAAATGTGAAGATTTAGTAAAGCAGCGTGCCCTTCACAATGACTCTTTGTCTCACCAAGCACGGAGCCTGGCAAAAGAGACACCCTGAAAGGGTATATCCGACCAATTTAGTCCTGGTAGGTGGGCTCCAGCCCATAAAAAAGAGAGCTACAGATCTTAAGGAACATACAATGAAGAAAAAACCTGTTAACCCTGAGCTAATCTGTGAGCTAATCCCTCAGCAAGAAAGCAACATTAGACCAAACTACTAAATCCCAACAGAAGAGAAGAACTTGGTATAAATTAACCACAGAATTTGCCTACACAAGCTTAGCGTGAGGAGTGATTTATAAAATGAGAAGGAAGACCATTAATATATCCCTCTCTGTTTCAACAGCATTTAACACATGGGTGCAGACCTAATTTTCAAGCCACACAATAATGTTTGGTGTTTTAATAATACTTTTCCATCCCATTTGCATTGATCTAATGCTCTGCCATCTCGTAGTTCTGCAAACAGAGCAGAAGAAACAGGTGTTGGGTATATTCTAAATTGCTTTTCTCTCATGTGTTCACTCACCCATTTCCAGACATAACTGGGGAAATGCAGCCATGGGTGCCAATGTCTAATTCTCTCGTCCTGGGGATTATCAGGGATAACTTCAAGAAAATCATTGCTCCTGAAGCTGGACTAAGCACACCACTCAGGGTAAGCAAAGGAACTCAACTAGCTCCCAGGATAATAAATAAGACTCTCCCCTCTCTACAGTGACATCACATACATCTTAACATAATGCTAGTTAACCAAAGGGTCACTTTCTTGCGCTACTTGACTTCACAACTGCATGATGCTAAGTACAATGAGATTTCAGTTAGGTGCAGACAGTCAAGGAAATGCTGATACACCTCTAGGCTCCCAGGAGATGCTCAGGACCTTTCAGGGTCCATAGGTTGGATCTGCTTCCTGGCACAATTCCACCTTCTCTATTATGCCTTTAAGAGAGGTAGAAAATGCCTGATAAGATAGTACATGAAGCCTATATGCCGAGTATCTCCTTCCATGCTTGCATGTGATGAGATGCTTAAAGCCAAGACCTGCTGCTAGACTGCTGTGGGTCCACGAGGAAAATCCTACAAGAGGCATTTGATGCCCAGCATGAAAAAGCTGACAGCACTGTGCTTTGCGGATTTTCATTTTTTCATTTCATGACCCAACAGTTCAGGTCAGTGATTCATGAAATCTGTAAAACAAGCTCCCTCCCCTCTGCAAACTCCAGATATATGCAAATCATTCTTTAACTAAGGCAAACCTCTAGGCAATCAGAAATGTCATTTTTCTAATGAGACGCAAGAACTGTGGTAGACAGCAGTGTGTGAACCAAAGTTTTAGCCCTGGACAATTCTGCTCTTGCCACACTCTTCAAAATATGAACCTGCATCAGTGCTTGCAAAATCATCTCTATCTTTATACTGGGTCAACTTTCCATCTAAATGGCTAATAGGTGTTTAAACCTGGATTGTTCCCTGTCCATTTCTAGCAGACTCACTGTCTGGTGAAACATGATTTTGAGAAAAATATACTTGGGGCATCTGGGTGAATCTGTCATTGTGTGTAGCGATGAACTGGGAAAATCAAATCTCTTCCATGAGCTAAGAAGTGACTAAATAATAAACGAGCTGTGCTTTTTTATTTTAATACCCAAACAAATTAACCCAATCTTACAATACATCTATAAAAGGTCTATAAACTAATGGACCATTTCTATAATTATCAAGTATTCATAACAAACCCCCAAGGTTTTGCATATGGAGTTACAAAGATTTTTGATTTAGGAAGTTCATTAAACATAGAAAAGAGGACTGCTTTTCTTCATTGCTATTGTATCCTGAATCAATAGAATGGATTAACCAAATAAATTTTGAAATTTTTAATGTTGGACTAAAATCCTGCCATGTAAAAACTTCCATACAGTATCAGATTAGCTGGATGGTTTAAGCACTCTCCAAGAGAGGCCAGAATCAGATACTTGGATACAAATGCTGCACTAATTGAGCTGTCAGTAGTGTGTTTATCCTTGACATCATCCTGGTGTTAACAAGTGCAAAACATTTTTAAGAGAAACAGTCTAATCCTGAGAGAGTTAAAAGAATTAGATGAACAGTATCTAAAAAAATAGACTGAAATTAACCATAAGCACAAAGCAAAAAGCAAACAAAGCATCCTTAGGTTTGACTTAAAGTCTACAAACTCTGTGGAAATGTCATAGACCTTCTTTGCACATTCAGCCTCTCAAGGCTATTAGTATTTCATTGAATAACTGAAATGAGCTGAGGGTCATCACTACTCTTTGATATATGTGGACCCATTCTTGCCCCTTGCCTTTGGTATATATATGATGTCATCAAAGTTGTGTGTACATTTCCCATTGGCTACCTGCATCTAACACGGAATATTAAGGAATTCAAATACACAACTCTCCTTTTTTTAAATTCAAACTTGTTTTGCCCTATTATTATAATTTTGTGAAGAGTTTTTTCTTATTTAATATGAAAACAAAATTAAAATTCCACAGGCATGAAGAAAAATGTTATTAAACTCAGTCTTCCCAATGCTTAGGCTTTGTCGCCCGTGTTACTTCTCAAGCCGCTATCTAAAATAAAGGGACATCTGGGAGCTATTGAAATTTGCAATAATCAAAGAAAAGAGAATAATCTGTAAAAATGCCATGCCTTAATTATTTTGCAGTTTAAAATTCCCGTTCATATCTCTTGCACAGAGGCCACTCAGTTAACAACTGAACTAGTAATATTTTCAGTGATGCATTTGGTAATTCTTCATCTTATCAGATCACATTAGTTAGAGACAACAACCTAATAGAGGAAACCACTTATCACTGCAGACAGATGAATCACACCAGGACTCTTCCCATATTTTGCTGTGTAAGACTTTCTGCCTGAATACACATGAGAAGCAGCGTGCAATGTCATATGCAAATCTGTCTCTGAAAGGGAGTTTTAACCTCTGGTCATCTCCTGCATTTGGAAAGTTGTTGGCTACTTCTGAAAATAGCAACTTGATGGGAACAAAAAATACTCATGAGGGGAAAGGGAAGGGGGGCAGGTGGAGCCCATGCATCTCTACAAAGCTGGTGTAGAATAACAACTCTTGAAGAACACAGGGTGCAGGATGGAAATCTGCAGCGTGGGATGAGTGAGCTCAGCATGTGCCTTCTACGACGAGAACTCGGGTCTCTGCTAGATCCACCACCACACCGACCTGTCCCACAGGCGACTTCACCCTCTGCTGATAAACCCATGGAGAGATAGTATGAGATGAACATGGTTTTAGTTTTTTTTAGAACTGTTTTTTTTCTTCCTTTTTTTTTACCTTTTTTTTTTTTTCTTTTCCCCCTTTCTTTCCTTTTTTCCTTTTCTTTTTACCTCCAACTCTGAGGTTGACATTCAAGTTCAATATGTCACCATTGAAACCTGACATGATGATACAGCTTCCATTGTCTTTTTAGAAAGTTGCCTCTGCATACCTACTGTTCCACTAAAAATCCATTCATGTGTCCTCAAAATAGTAAAAATAGTTCTCTTATTTCCAACAAGGACAGGCAGTAATGATTTTTAAGCGCAAGCTGCAAATAAGAGGCTGTTTACCTACTTTTTAATTTCCCTTGCATCATGTGATAGGCTTCAATGTTAAAAAGGGAAAGGCATGTTCCTTTGGAGCCATTTAAACCTCAGACAAAATGTTCAATCAGACACACTGCCTCATTTTTACCCCATCACCAACATGTCACCAAGAAAAAATGCAGCTTTCTCTGCCAAATGTGGGCAATGCTAAAGATCCATGAAACAAATGCTTACACAGATTCATAATCCAGGGTTTAAGCAATCAGTGTTCTGCAGAGCACTATTCAGCTACATAAACCCAATGAACTTCAGATTTTGTACCTCTCCTGTAAAAATATACATGAGCATGTTGCCACACAGCTGCCTATATTCTTCAAAAATTGCTGCAGTTTCTCTCAAAGGACCACTGACTTGAGGCATCACCACTAGCAAAGGCTACAGCCTAACTGAATAGGCTCAAAAGCAAAACAAGGTTAAATCTGTGAAGCTCTTGAGTGGGAGATGCTGGAGGAAAAGAGGAGGATGGCAGAGAACACAGCACTGGTCCAACACTGAACCACCAGTGTGGTGTTTGTGGGAAGAACTGAGAGGCACTGCTATTTTAAAATGCTGCTTTTCAAGATTTTAAACCCACTCTCCCCTGCAAACTGTGGCAATAATGTTGCCAGCAACAATTTCCCCTGTGACATTCCAGACCAAATTCCAAGTGGAATAAAATCATAGTCCCTCCATCAAAATTCCCCTCACCATTGTAACTTCCCATTAAACGAGTGGAAATTTGAATTCTTTCTAGAAGGCTACAATTACAGCAGATTATTATGCTTCCCTCTAATTACTGCATATAAATACATACAACGTAACACAGTTTATTGTACCCTGTTAGTGTACTTACAGTAAATAGAAACCAATATGCTTCATTCAGCCCATGTATTTTGACACTCACATCAGATTTACCAATTTATCTTCATTACAACCCCTTGCACTGTTACTGACATCCTTCTCAGAGCTATGCTCAAGCATCACAGCAGGAAGATTGATGAGGCTTGTATATACTGATTTGCGACAAAAGCAAGGCACTTGAGAGGAACTGTTACTATTCTGATAGCACTAAGTTGGCTAAAAATTAGCTGCACTAAGCCAACACTCTGCTCCCACTTCTCCTCCTCATTAATTATGGTACATGACTCGGACCTTGAAAGGCTAAGGCTGTTGTAACAGTATTTTTAAACCTATTGTCTTCGGTTGCTTTGTCACTCTTGGAGAGATTTAAAGTTCTGACCATGCTTATTAGCAACTATTTTTATTCTTTAGAGAGTCTTTGAATAGACAAGTTTTCCACCATGATAAATGTTAAAAGATAATTTCTTAATGAAGCTACAGTGGTAAATTTAAACATAGTTTGGAGGAACAGAGAGAGACACTATGGATACAACTTTCAAAACTGGCTAAATAACTTAAGAGCCTGCACCACAAGCACTCATCAAGGAAAGATTAAACAGCCTCAGCACTTTAAAAGCACCAACTTATTCTATACTGTTATCAAGAGGATGAAGAGGTCGTCTCTCGCTACAGATAATTTATCCCTCCAAACTCAAGTTTCAAAGACTGTTGCTAGAATTGCACACTGAAGGCTGAAACTCTTCTGGCTCATTCTTTGCTACATGTAGGTCCAGCAATTCCCAGCAAACTGAACTCCCCTGCAGTGGGTGCATTTTGCAGAGACTTTCCGTCTTGGAGGCAAAAGTAACCCAGCATGTGCAACAGCACGTTCAGAAACTGCTCAGGGTGAGAAAGTATGTGCTCGGATCCACTTTCTGGGCTGGATGCTGAAGTCAATGAACTGTAGCCTGGATTCAACAATCCTCTCCCATCAAGATGCACATGTACACTGTAAAGCAGACCAGGAATTATTCATATTCTGGACATCTCAAAATCAGGTGACACAACGCAAAGATGCAGATCCTGCATGAAATGGTTTAATTTTTACACTTATTATCGGACCTCCACCACTCCAGCAGCTGTTTGCATGAAATCACACAGCAGAATCACCGGAGTTTGTAAAGCTGTCAGACCAGGAATAGGCTGCATCCACGAAAAATGTGGGGAGAAAAAACAGCCAGACTATTTTCTGTGGTTTTCCATAGCTCAAACTCCACTAATATTCTCCACTTCTAGCTTCTTCTTTTTAGTAAATTAGCATAATATGAAAGCAGAGAGAGTTAAGTGTTAACATAGAAATTACCAGAAGACAACGCATACCCCAAGAAAGATGGAGAAAAAGAAGGAAAGAAGAGGATTATGTGTCCAATTATTGAAGGAGATCACCTGACACCTGCAATTGCACCTCAGTTGGAAATACATCGCTTTTCATTTACTTGCAAAGCAAGCAGGTAACTCTCAGAATTACCTTTCTTGATTCAGATGGACATTTAAATACTTCATCCCAACTACAGAATCTTTAAGGAAGTCTGTGAAATAAAACAAATGCTTTTGGCTTGCTTCGTGTGAAAAAGTAATGCAATCAAGTGGTCATTTTTCTCCCATTTCAGGCAGAACTCATAGTAAGAATCCACTAAAGCAAGAGACCATCCTGTATAAATGCAGTGACATCCAATTTAAACCTAAGCAGAGAAATTCCACCTGATAACAAGCACTGAATGAAAACCTGCAGCTTTGCAAGACATTACAAATGTGCCAAAAAAAATTTAGCCCTCAACTTGGTAGCTGAAAAAAATAGCATTGACAATGCCACAATCAATGACCAATCTGGGAGGAGAAATACTTTTTTTTTCTCCTCCCAAAAAGCCGAAACCAAAAAAAACACCTCCCCAAACAAACAAAAAAAATCTCAGTTATTATAAAGGGGAGTCTATTTCTGACTTCATGCATCTTTTAACGCAGGGTCTAGATTCCCCTTTCCTAAGCATTGCAGCCTTAAAAACACATTCCCAGTGCTCACGGGCAGTTCATGTTTCCTCTGATACAGACAGGGACAGACAACTCCAGAAGAGCCACCCTAAGCCATCACAGGAAGCAGTCTGGAAATGAGCACTGGCACTACACACAATTACAATGACTAACATCTGCCATATTATTTCACCTCATTTTCTTAACAACTTTTGTGAAAGAGTGGAAATAGTGTTAGTACTCGCATTTGCTCAGTAAGTACTGCCCGGTATGGGTATAGTGTCCCTGACAAATTCAAGTAGGGAAACGACAGGCTTATTAAAAATAATTAAAAAGTTTTCTCTAAAAAAGTTTTTTACTGCCTCACACATGCACTGGGCAAAGGGGAGAAAGGGTTGCCAGGTCAAGCACTAATCAGAGCTTTTCAAAGGGAGCCAAAGTTTGCTCTCCTTTATACCAGACAGACTACTGGAAGAAGGGTATGAAATGAAGCCGGAAGGAAAATACTGTACTACTGGGAGACCATGGTTGTTTCGGCAATTAAGACCTCCCCAGGGGGTTAATTACACACAAAGACAGGCAGGCATTTTAGAAAACGTTTTCTGAGTGTGCCACAAGAATGAGCACAGCTTGGTCAGCCTGGCTCCGGATCCTCAGCAGCTTATTTGCCCTGATCCCCAGGAACGCACCTCCCAAGAGGTGGCGATGGTTAATGTTTCATCAGTGGCTCAAAGGGTCGATTTGGCCATCGGGGCCATGTCCCGCCAGAGTCCGATCCCCTTTCCTGCACACTGTTACAGGTGTGTTTTACAACAGTGTTGTCCTCTCCCCACTTCTCCAGGACACCCTGCTCAAGTGTTTCTCTTCTCTGTAGCCTGCCCTCCACTTTGCTTCCCATTCACAAGCCCTGAAGCACCCTATGACACCAATTTCCCTCCAGTGCATCTTCAGTCCTCAAAATCTTGCAGATGGTTATTTTATCAAATGAGGTAAAATTCAGGGGAAGGAATACATTAACTTGCATTGATGACTAAAGCCTAATTCCTGTAAGTAATTAGTTTTTTCTTTTTGCTATTAATAGTAACACTTCCCCATCTGTATGGAAATCCTCTGGAAAACGTAAATTTGGCATGTTTTATTGAGGTCTCTGAGGCAAACACATAAATGCAAAAGAGACTTACAGACCTAAGATCCTCATCAATAGATATATTTTTAAATCAATGCCAATTCAATTGTTTGTGATCTTCTCTGACAGTATAAACTGGAAAGCTTGCAGTTATTGGAACACTATTATTTTACTAACTTTCCAACTTAATAAATCCTAAAAAGGGGAAAATCCTTTTATTTCCCTCCATTTATTTATGGCCTGGAATGTATAAGCATCTACAGTGAATTATGATTAAAAACCCCCAAACTTGTACAGTAATAAATTAACCCTTCTCTCCCATGTTCTGCAGTAAAATGATTTGGGACGTCTAACAAACAGAAATAACCATGGAATATGCAAAAGTATATTTTACTATTTTGCTGCCAGATAGTGATTGCATTGGGAACTATTTTGTCCAGATGTTTTTTAACTTGCATGGATTTGAAGAGAATTTCCTAAAATACATAGTAGGAATGATTGATTATCTGAGACAATATGGTGCTTTTTTACTTGTACCAACATGAAACAAGAATTCCTTATTTCACAAAGAGACAAGAGAACAGTCAAAGATCTTCTACCCAAAGGAAAAAAAACACAGCATGGTGTACAGTAATATGAAAAAAACCACATGTGGTAAAACCAGTAGTTTATAAGTATATCACTCCATATCCAACATATGTGAGCTACATATAAAGAGAAACATTCACCTAAGGGCCAAGGGAATGGTTTAGACACTTTTTAGAGAGCAATTTTTAACTTGAAAATTGTCATTGATAGTTCCAGTAAGTGAAAGCCAAGAAATTTATTCATTGATTCTGATAATGCAGTGAATGTGAGAAAGGTCAAAGTTTGCTTTCATCCAAAAGAATAGTTTGATGTTAGATCTGAGGTGCATAACATGTTTAACCTGAGACTGAAAATCTTGGTAGGGTTGGGGTGATTCCTCCCATTAAAAAAAAAAAAAAAAAAAAAATTTTCTCTGGATATTCTAAACTTCTGTCACAAATAAAATTTAAAGGCTATAATAAAAGATTTAAATGAAGCAGATTAGAAGTGGAAAACAAGTGTTGTGATATTCATTCAGTTTTTGCCTGTGCTTGTGAACTACAAAATGTATTATTTGTTCTGTATAATCAGGCAATTCCCAGCTTTGTACAAGTCTGTCATACATTGAGAGAAGGGAGAATACCACTCTCCTGGAACAGGAAGAAGTGATTTTAAACTACTATAATCAGTTAACCTTTTAACATATATTTTCCACTTAATCTTACCTCCAAAAAATGCTCTGCTTGCTGTTCCCGATCCAATTTTCTTGATGTTGTTGTAATCAGACCTGTGAAAAAAGGATGATATTTGATTGTCAATACCTGTTGAAAAATATATGTCTCTATCGACCAGAAGAAATAAATTCATTTTTCAAGCACTCAGAGGGAAAAAATCTATTTGAAGCTATATCAGACACAGATTTCTTGACATCTGTCAAGCAGTTTCTTTCTTGGTGCAGCCATTATGACTTTCTGACTAACAATGAATCTTTAAAGAAAAATGCTGTGAGAAAAGTAACTGAAAAACAGTTAGCTGTGTATCTACAGTTAACATGTCACATTTATTACAGTGAATAAAAAATACTTACTAAAGAATCACTATTTATCTTATGATTAAGTGCTTCAATGGATCATTTGCATTTGACTGAAAACCTTCCGTAAAAAACCTCATTAAAGATTTCAGAGGACTCAAACAATTAATGGGATAGGATGCTGATTACTTCCACGCCAAGAATACTTGACAAAGAAGGTTATTTCTGTAATAACTACTTGTATACATAATGATTTCCAAATGCAATCATTCTAATGCATTAAAGGTTTTGTACTACAATTTCATCAATTTGTTCCATGCTCAAATTGAGTCTTTAAAATAAAGTACCCTTTTACATGAGGATGATCAAGATATCTTTTTGTTTAAAGCAATGTACTTTCACAAATTATTAACCTCTTGTGAGATTTATAACAAGGAAAGAAAATGAAACACTCCCAAAGTTCCCTGAAGAAAAGCGATGCATATCTTCTATGAACATAACTTAGTTTTTTATTTTGTTCTCACTTGAGACTTAAAGGACAGATTTGAGTTTTCCCTGATACACAACATTTCTTTGAATAGGAAAATGCATCATGTGCTTGTTTTGTGATAGATTCCAACAAGCATAAAGGGACCAACTTTTCCTAGAGATAAAGCTGGTTTTGGAGACAATGACAGTGGACAAATTTGTCCTCAAGAATTCCTCATCTCTAAGATTACCAAGGAAGACAAGAAAATAAATCTCCCTGGATTACCTATTATCCTTATTTATTTAATCAGATCAGCCAAACATCTAAACACAAATCCATGATGACCCTAAACTCTTCAAAATAACCATCAGCAACATCTTACATCTACGTAACACCTGTAGCCCCAGAAAGCTTCTACAGCTCCTCATACACTGTCGCCTTCTCCTTGGAGGAACCACTTTATCTATTTTGGAGAGAAGGGGGGAAATATCACTTGAGATAGTGGGATGAAATGAACAAAGGAAAGTCCACTCTGCTTCCAATATTTCAGACTCGTTAAAAGATCTCTTAGACCACAGAAGTGACACCCAAGGGGAGGTCACAGAAACCAGAGTGGATCATTACAATTACATGGAAGAACCTGGTGCTGACAAAAGGCTGAAAAACCAAAACAACTGGTATTGCCTGCATTAAGCAATTGTTAGTATTCAGACATCTACTCACTGCATGAGTTTAAACAGACATGACAGCATGGATGACAAGTTAGTTGTCATTCACAAAAGATCCCCCCATGTCTAGAGAGAACACAAAGATAAAGGGAAGAAGTTCCTAGTTATGAAAGAAGTTCAACCCCAATAAATCGATAAAGTAAAAATTTCAAATTTTAAATATCCCCCTTTATCACATGCATAGTCACTATGGGTAATTATCAAGCACAACCTCACCATGGTAAGGAATATGATCTTTTTTATATCATCTTCCACTTTCTTCCTTCCTAATGTATCACTGTGAACTCCACCTACTTTTTAAACAAGAAATATCTAGCTGTAAATTATAGGTCTCTGTCCTCATCATCTTCTTCAAGCAGATGAATTCACACTCCTTTCGAAGACCAATAGCTAATATCTGAAATTGAATCTCACTCTCAGAATGAATAGTACTTGTCTTTCATTGGTAAAACTAAAACTACCACTACTACTACTACTACACTACTACTACTACTACTGCTACCACCACCACCACTGCTCCTCCTCATAAAACTACTGTTATCACTAAAGTTTTTTTTTTTGTTTGTTTGCTTTCCTTTTCTGAATGTGGAGCCTTATGGACTGCAATAATGGTCAGAGTGCCTTCAGACTTGAATTTCCTTCTAAAAGAGCTATATGAACATATGGCAAGTCTGTACAACAGAACTGCCTATATTTTAAACGTAGCAGATCTTAACAGATTTAGCACCCAGACTTAACAGCCGGTCCTAAAGGGCAGGTAACCAGACCATCATCATCAGTTCTGCAGACCTGATCCTGAAGTATGGTGCTAGCACAACTGGTTGTTTATGCTTTAAAGACATCTCTACATACAACTGCTAGTTCTGGGCAGTTTCATTAGGTTGTTACAATACTCTCTAGAAATAATTGGTCATTTGTGTGTGCAGTTGTGGGGCATCTAGTTTCCATTCCCGTTCTCTGGGGAACTCTCCCATCCAACACTCATGGTGGCCCCACTGCAGTCTCCTGGCTGCTCACTTCCACATACATTCCTGAAGTCACAGATAGATCACACTACACAACACTACTGTTTAAAATATGACTATACATAAAATCAGATCTCAACTACTTGATGTTTATTTAATTATGGTCACATGTTAGAATGGATGTTAATCTGGTCTTTTCAGATTGTAAAACTGTATTTCAAGAAATTCTGTTTAAGACCAATCATCAAAACTGAAGAAAAGAAATATATTCCAGTTAAGTCTAAGACTACCCACAGCTTTACCACTCCAGTCTCATATAAATTAATTTCATGCGTTTTATGAAAACCTTGCTGTGTCCCTCCCCCCTGTATTCAGATACGTAATAATAGTAATATTTAGCAGGATGTAGAACTTTATTTTTGAGATACAGGGGCAACTGAGAGAAACTTGGCTTTGCACAAGACAGTATATCCCAGTTTTAGTTCTCTAACTGTATTAAATTGTCATACTCTGTTATGGTGTAAAGGCATTATCTAAAGAAAATAACTCACAGAGAAAAATAAACCCAAAGAAATTATGTCAGGCTGTACTGCTAGTTATGATATAAGATCACAAGGGGACAATAATAAAAAATGACCCTTCCTTTTTTCCCATCTTCAATATGTGCCATAGCTCTTCTAGACACAGACATCTGGACAACTGTCCAAAGACAGCTGGGAAATATAGCACGCATTTATCACAAAATAGTCAAAAACACTAACAAGCTTCAAAAGTCATAGCACACCTCTCAAATGGTTTCTCTCAAATTTCCAGGGAAACGTCACAGTCCTGCTAAGGGCAGGAGATATTTATAACTGTGATGATTCTTTAAGAACAGCCATGGAAGTGAAGAGGAAAACGGGATCCAATAGAAAAGTTATTTACAATAAAACCATCAGCTCACAAGCAAGGGTATATGATTCTGTTCCCAGCTTTTCATACTTCTCTTTGACTTTCTGAGTTAAAACATCTCTCTGTGCATCCCAGCACATCTGTTCCTCAGACCATATAAATTAACTGTTTTGTGAAACTCTGAAACATTGCTTGACCCAATATTTCAGCTTGGAGATAACTATATTTTCTTATACCTGTTACTTTTGCTATTGGAGTACTTTTCCCACCCTAATAAATGAACAATTATTGTTCTCCTCCCGTTACAGAGTTTGGAAATGCTGGATGGTGAATAAGCTCACCCCACACAACATGTCCCATTATACTGCAGGACACGGCGACAAGTCCCAGCTGACACCGACTGGGGAACAGCCTTCCAACACCTCACTGTACACTGGACAGGATCATCATCCGTTTCTGCATCATTCCCCTCTAAAAGGTAACTCACCATGTGGACAGAGAAGAAATAGCAGTGTTCTTCACCATCATTTTATAATCTGGATGGGAGAACCAGAGGTTTGGGGTGGGCAACAAAGCAGACCTGCCTTACAGCTTTGGTGCAGCCGTAGTCACACAGAAGAAAGAACAGGACCCAGACTAAGAAATCCTGACATTTTAACCAATATATCAGTCTATACAATCTTCAGCCAATGCATCATGTTGGAAACGAATCACCAGTTTTTAGGGCTCAGATGTGCGATCAAGACATTTGAGCAACACTTAGCACTGATGCTTGGGATAATGCTTTTAGCACATCACAGATGTAAAGTGAAAAAAAGAAAAAGGGTCAGTGAAAGAGATTAAAACTTACATGAGTTACTTCACATTTGCAATGAATGAAGCATGCAGTCACTACAATGCAAATGAGGAAACCTAACTTATCAGCAAATGGTAATTTGATCATAGGTCTGATGTCTTAGAATTAATACCAGGTATGTGTGTGGATGCATGTGTGTGTGTGTGTCTGTGTGTGTGTATAGATGATTGAAGATGACATAAAATCCAGGACAGTTATGAATTCAACAGTATGACTAATGTTTTATTATTTTTTTTTAGAAAACTGCATCTTTATTAATAATAAAGCCAGCAAACCTGAAAGAAAGAGCAGCAGCTTGTTGGTTCTATTGTGTCAGCTAAGGTATGCTTTGTTATTCAAAGATGGTATAATGTTCTGTCTCGGACTGAGTCTTCTGTGATATACTGTATTTTTTTGAACAGTAGTTCTGCTTGGATGCCTAAACATGTGGCTATGCTAAATGTCTGTATCTGAGGAGTACGTGAAAGTACACGTCGTGCTCTGATGATATGCAGCTAATAGGCTCAATCTAGCACAATTCCACTGCAGTCAAAAAGGCTGTGTAAATTTATGCTAGCTAAGAATCTCTCTCAAATGAATGTAACCTTCGCAATTTTATTTTTAGTCAAGAATACATGAAAAAGCACACAAAATATTAACTTATTTAACATAAACAAAGCAAGGCAAAAAAATTTATATTCAAATATAATTTGAGGACATCTTTCATTTCAAAAAGTTCACTAATTATATTCCACTTGCTTATCCAGATTATTCCTTCCTCAGGAGGTTGTGATACTGCCATACAATCTTACCAGAGCTCCAAAATTTAATTTGAATTCTGACATTTTTGCCAATCTTTATCAAAGTTTGTTTTGTACACAACTGGAAATATAAATATGTTTTATAGGATGCTCTAAAGCTAACAGAGATACTTATGTTTATGTTTGTTTTTATTATTAACTTGACAAGAAATGTGGCATAATATGCAAGCAAGGTGAGACTCTTGAGAAATGCAGGCAGAGAAAAAGCAAATAGTGACTTTTCAAATCTCAGGTGAATTTGATGTTGATCAAAGTGAAGGTGACAACTGAAGATGAGGGAAATAACGCCAAAACTGCACTAGCCCAAACTGTCATCTGAGGATCGTGTATTTATTGGACACACTATTTTATAAATTCCATAAACGATCAACTAGTCAGCCAGAGTAGACCATGCACATAAGACTTAATTTATATGCTGGAAAAGTTAAGCGTTTCTTTGTTTTCTTAATTCTTTCTGTTCTGGAAAACTCAAGGCATTTGCTACCTCTGTTCCTGGAGTCAGGAAGGGTGATGGCACCTGGACAAATGCAAACCTGCCTGCTAACTCTGCCTTCAACTCTTTAATTAGAGCGTCCAATTGCCAATTAGGATTTTCCAACTGAATAATCCATGCTCTGCCTTCAGTTAGCCCTCTTGTTGCACAGAAGGGTCCTCATACAAATAAAACCTCTGCGTGTCTGTGTATGCTTAAGTCAATAGACCATGATATATAAATACATACATATATATTGTATATACAGTCAAATATTTGAGTATGTGTATGTGTGTGACATTCTACATATACCAGTGAATGTTAAAAATTATCCTAACATACACATATTTACATAAGTATATTTAGCTCTGAGGTTTACCAATGTTCATCCTTTCTATATATATGCATTATTTGAAATATTTGTGTTAGAAACAAATTAATTCATGGACTTAGAGAGCCACAGAAGAAAAATTCACCAAGGGCTGTTAAATGCAAAGGTTATGGCAGAGGAAATCTCTAAGCACTGTATAGCTTGAACAGTAACACACAGAGGAAAACATTGTTGTGGATTTGCTTCTTCTCTACGGGTTCAGATGAGACCATGGCCGTAGGGTGTGATCGTGAACTAAACTGACCTTTGGCTTAGAAGAAATTCACATATTTTTCAATACTATGGCACTTAGGAACAAAAAATCAGTTCGCCACAGGCTATTTTCTAACACAGATTGAATTTCCCTAATATCACTATGAAGCTAAGGAGAGTTCAGTAGCCTTCTCCCTACGAAATTAAGTTATTTTCATTCAACCTGTGGATGGATAACTTACCTGAGCTGTTTCCTGAAGTACTGCTTAAAAGCTAACAAAATCTGGTATGGAGAGACAGCATATTTTACTGCTGTCTCAGGAAGTGTTACAAACAATATGGTATAAAGACTAAATTTTTTAAAAATGACTTTTTAAAGAACTGTTTTATTAATTTCTCATTTCCAAACTTTGTTTGGATGAAATGTGAAAAGAGTATATGACAGGTAACAAGCAGGCTAAAGTAGAAGCAGCCCAATACGTTCCTCTGTTTTAAGCTGAAGGCAAAGTGTCTTAGTAGAGTTAGGAAGTGGATTAGGAAAGCAATGTCTTCTTCTCTTCCCCGGGCAAAAGACTAACAGGATACAATTTACTGCATGTTTTACTGTCCATTATTAAATCACCTTTTTTCTCCTGCCATACATATTCATAAAAAACTTTCCATTAAAAGAAATACAAGCGTGGGATGGGTTAGAAGAATGACTAGGGACTGAAACCTCAGAATATATTGTCTGGCTGCAAGTCATAGCAGTACATGCTTTACACCCTCTCCACTCCCAGTGGTAGGGTCTTCGACCAGGACAGCCAGGCAGCACAGGACCATATATGTCAGGGCTTATACATCACACCCACACAGACATGGTCTGGATGGATTAGCTGATGTCTCATCTCAAAGCTTTCTGGTCCCTGGTTGCTGGGGGAAGCTTTCTTCTCATTAAGATACCAATCCTCATCTTCAAAGAAACCAATTTTGAAGTGGAAACAAAATTATAAAATTAGAGAGCTTTCTCCACAGAGTTCTT
Source organism: Strix aluco (assembly GCF_031877795.1). Classification (NCBI taxonomy): domain Eukaryota; kingdom Metazoa; phylum Chordata; class Aves; order Strigiformes; family Strigidae; genus Strix; species Strix aluco. The sequence continues at coordinate 127,170,364 of NC_133932.1, forward strand.
CTGCCCTGCAAGATGCTCTGAACATCCTGCAACACTGATGCTATCTTGTCACAGTCCAAAATGGATGCAGTTCCCAATCTGCCTTTCTCAAATACTGTAAGGAACAAGAATACAGAAGGAAAACCACATGAAGATATCAAAGCAAACGTTCTGTAGAGTTACCCTTAAAAGCTCTGCTTGGGGAGAAAAACGCCTTGGGATTATTTGCTAAGAATATGGGCCTTTTAACCCAACAAGTTAAACAGACAAAAGGAATACGTAAAACGAACGCTGCTTTTCCAAAAACATTCCATAAATTCAGTGACTGGTTATACTCACTGCTTGTTCAACAGAGCTCCTAGGCTAAATTGCAAAAATTCATATGGGAATGTATGAGTTTACTGATGGGTTTACTAGAAATTGCTACAGAAATTAGCAGTACACACAAAGGTATGAACACAGCCTTTCCATACATATACTGAACACAGGAAAGAGTACACATCTGTTGAGAAATATAGGCATCAGCTGTCAACTGTCCTGCCACTCTTCGAAAGTAAATTTAGGACTTTAGATGGGAAAAAAAAGGGGTAGCCACAATAAATAGCATTAGGCTTTCCATCATATATTCCGGAAAGTAAAACTATTGCGTATTCCTAACCACAGAATTGTTGAAATGAATAGCAATAACCAGGGTAATTTTATTACCCACAGGCAGTGAGAGGCGTTGTAAACACTCTAACAGCACATTCATCTCCTGCAATAAATTAGGGATCGACAGAATGAAATTGAATTTCAAAGATAAATGATAGAAAACGATGTACATTTTACTTGGAGATGTAAACAAACATATCATTTTATATAATTACACATGTAAACCTCTAATTTAGAAAGACTGTATTCTGATCTAAATGAATGATACTTCATTGAACAAGAAAGAGAACCCACCAGGCGAGCCTGTGCAATTATGTGAAGGACTGCTGCCTTATTGTTTTTCCTGAGGTGACAATGAGAGTGAAACGACCTCTTTGAAATAAGCTAGGTATAAAAAATGATTGCTTTTAAAAACAGTTACATTTTCTAACGTGTGGTTAGGTCTGAAAAAAAAAAAAAGAGAAGCTGAAGCAAAACCTTTTTACTCGTCTTTGGTTGTCCCTTCTGTCTCTCTTTAGAGTTCCCTCAGCTTATTGCTGAAAATATCAAAACTGCACAAAATGCACAGCAAACATTTACTTCAGTGAAGAATTTGGATTATGCTTCTCTTTAAAGGCAGATTCTAGCTTTTTTTGTTCCTAGAATCTGTTTAAAATGACAATATGGTGTGCCAGTCTGTTCAGCCTGGTGGAATGGGGGACTCAGAGGGACTCCCTTTCATCCCTTTGAAACTCAGTCAGTGCAGTCCTCATCAACTGCAGGCAAAGCCACCACTCTCCTAAATATTCCACTCCCTTTAAAAAGTGGTCAGGTTTTCTGTTGCCTGTATTTCTCCTGGAAGGCTGTTTGGGAACAAGACTGCATGGTTGAAAGACCTGGTTTCCAGACAGACTGCATTTATGATCAATGCAAGCCAAGCTCCTTTGACTTCCTCTCACCTAATGAATTTGCCATTGCCTTTCTTGCACTGCAGTTCCAGCCCTCATCCCTCCTAAACCTGATGGATGGAGGCTCCAGATAATGGCTACACAGCCCTGCTAAAGCAGCCTACCTACTGCCTCCAGTGGATGCACATCTAGCAGAGAGTGACAATCTTGTTATTAGTCCTCAAATATACCATTTCGTTTACTCCACTAATGAATTTCTACTCTTCAAATTCCCAGGGATCCTTTCTTTCTTTTTTCCCCCCAAACCTTTCCTGTTTGGATGATGCCTGCTAACTCTGGATCAGAGGAAACTCCCACTTTTGAAGCCAGCATCACTGAAGAAGCTACCAAACAAGATCATCTGTCTAGCCAATACTTGAAATAATCTTTAATGTGTGCCCTTCAACATGCAAATTCCTCTTTCAAGATTCATCATTTTTATTTCCTCTTTAGCCATACCCATATGCACATATCAATTCAACTATTAATCTCCATGTCCTTGTACCTCATAAATTCTGCAGTGCAACCATATCACATGCATTACTGAAGTCCATGCAGATCACATACAGAGCATTTCTTAGAACATCATTTATCTTATCAATGACATCAAGATAGGCTGATACGATTTACTTCGGGTAAACCCATGAGCACTTGTATCCCATTTTCTATTTATTTCCATGTTTTTAATTATACCGTCCTTCAAAATCTGTTCAAAAGCCTTGCAGATGACAGAGGTCAGAGAAATAGTTCTGTGACTGAAAGGCTTATTCCTTTTATTTGTTATCTCCAATTGTATGGTTCCAATCCCAGATTTGATAATACCCTTCAATAGTTACTTGCTAGAGAAGTTCAATTTAAGGTGCACTTTTTTCACACTTCTGGAGTAGAGATTATCATAGTTATTCTTACTTGCTAAAAGAGTGATGGTAGTGAGTTGGAGTTGGCCAGGAAGAAGCCAAATCCCAAATAGCTATGGACAGCAGGATAAATCTGCAAACCTGACTGTATCAAACCACAGTTACCACCTGACTACGGTTGCTTTGGACCATAAATAGCTTCAGGCATTTCACTGAAGTACCTCAACTCCGGTGGGATGAAGCTACTGCTCAAATTGAGACCCCAAAAAGACTACACTCAAAAACGATCCCTTAGGGGCAGGGTGGTAGAGCCACCATCAAACACACAGAGTCTGCAATCCACAGCTACAATTTTTAAATGACAAGACTGATAATACTCAAAGTACCCAAGCTGCACTGGCAGTTTCTTCATGGTGTCACTGTAGCCTGACTCATCTCTTTGGGTTGTGATGCTCTGAAACAACTGCGCAAATGCCCTTGAGGGACCGGCATGCAGGTGCTTAGCTCTCCTAAAACACTCCACAGGGAAGTTCGCAGTTCATGGGATAAGAAGGTTTTCAAGTTCAAATCCTTTATTTAGGCTCAAATGAATACATAAGAATAGAAATAGCATTCGTATCTTCTTTTGCTTTCTTCCCTTAAAAAGTGCAGGGCTGCCTGAAAACCTAATTGCTAATAGGATGCCTCAGCACAGATTTTAACATCCCCCCTGCATTACTTTCATTTTCAGGGAGAAATTACAGAATTCTATTTGGGTTATAATTAGCATATAATTATTACTGGCAGGAATAGCTATAAATATATATAACTGGTGGCTAGCTTAGTAACCAGCACACATAATCATTATACAATTTTCTTTAATTTTTTTGTGCACAAAGGCCTCATAATTCTGCAAAAGCTACGACTGAGCCTAACTAAACTCTGATTATAATTTATGTTAATTAATTTCACTGTTTGTAAGAAAGAAGACTTATATAACACACGCAGTGGGGGTAGGTGGTGTCGCTTTCAGTGGAAAGGGGCTATGCAAATACTCTGCACCTTGGGCTTGAATACATCATGAATTATTGTTCGATCTCTTTCTCTGGCATATTACAACAAAAGAGGGAAAAAAAATAATAAAAAAATCTCCAATGTATGCTTTTGTATAACATATGCATAGGTCACAGCATGAGGAGGTCCTGGTATTTTCCTTTCTCAATTGTGGAGGAGGTGTGGAGGGTGCGCAGGGCACAGCTGTCAGTTTTTCCACCTAATCTAGACACCCTCATTACCTTTTAAAGAGAAGTGATTTTGCATTTTTACACACACACCCTCAACCAAGCACTGTTCTTGACAATAGGAAAACAACTCTGGCTTTTCTCCCAGCTGTGCTCAAAAGAAAGGCGTTGATCCATCATTAGCAGCAATTGTCTCCAGATCAGCAAAGCCAGGCGCTGGGAGAGCAGAACCTTGTGCTAACTGCAGATTCCCCAGGTCAAGTCAATCTCATCTTCATCTCTAATAAAAAAATGATTCATCGGTGAGGTGACCTTACTGATCCAGAGGCAGAACGCAGAGCTGTGGAAAGAAGCCTCATAGAAAAGATATATGGCCTTGTTTCATGACACGCAACTCATAGATAGACCTCAACACTGTCAGGATCCGCTGCCCTTCCCAAGGTGGTCTCCAGCCTAAGAATCTGTACTGAGGCACCTCTGCTTGGTTTCCAGCTCACCTTCTATCTTGGTCTGTAATCTTACATGAGACATTTTATGCCACTGTGCTTCAGTTTCCCCTCCCATAAAACTGGGATAATTGATATCGTTCTTTGTAAAGTGCCTTGTGATCTATAAAGGAAAAAATGACTTGTGTAAGAGTAAGATATTATTATTAACTAACAACCACATAAAGCTCAGCCATAACAGCACTAAGCATTTTCCAAAATTTATTGTTAAATAAGTAAAGAAAATAATTTCTTTAAAGACTGAAATGAATTTCTTTGCTTTCCAGGGTTTTCTGTTTTCTTTTTTACACTTCTCTGTGCAGGGATTTATTTAAATTGTTATCCATGAGTAAAATACAGTATTAGCTCTGACCCCCTGCTTCAATGGCTCAGCACATAACAAATAGCAAAAAGGCACAGTAAAACCAGAACATGAGCAGTAGCTGCTTTTCTCTGCAAAGCCAGTCCAGTACCTCAGCCTTGTCAAACAGCTGTCAGAGTGGAGAGGCAAGAGTGGATCCCGGGTACCAATCTTTGGCTGAGGAAGAGGAGCAGAATCAGTTATTTGAAAGATCTCTCTCTTGTTTTTATGCCAAGTGAGAGGTGGGATCCTCGGGCTGAGCTCTTTCCACGTGCACAGTCAGATGGAGCAGAGGAAGGGCAAGCAGTCTCCATGTTCAGTTGCTCAGTTGGTGGTCTCAGCAGCACTCCAAGCACCGTCCCTGCTGGCTGCTTTTAAATGATGACACTGGTTTATTTATAACTCCCAGAGTGACTGGGGAAGAACCTGAAGGGACTGGGATGAGAGCATAGAGGGGATGGAGGAATGAGATATGCACTGGGGAAAGATGTAAACGTGCATCAACCCCAGCAGAGGAGAAGCGGAGACTAAAATCAGGGCATGTATGCAAGCCTTTGACACCGGTGGGACTGATAACAGGAGCAAGGGCCAGCCATCACCTAATGAACGAGAATGGCGTGGTGCTACTATGACTTGCTTTTGGAACAGAAGATGCATCCAAAGGCTGTGAAAAGCTACTGCTGGAAGTACTGCAGCTGCAGAGACAGCCACCACTTGTTTTTCGCTTTCTCCTGCCTGAAGCACAGCCCTCCTGTTTTGCTCCATCACTGTTTATACACTTCTCTTTTATACTTTCTACCTTCTCCTTTTGACTCCTGGTTAGTGCACAAGTCCTTATATTCTACTTTTTCACTGTCTGAAGGCCCCAGATAACGATGTTCACCTAGATGAAAGAGGGATGTGTGTGACTTCATCAGGCCTCACATGTGCTTCTCTCCTGGTCGCGCAAATGAGGTTCTGAGGTCTTCCTAGACCTGTGTGGCAGAACTGTGAGACCAAGGAGCAATCAAAGCTACTCCTCTATTCCTTCCTTAGTCCTTCCAATTGAGTAAATCAAGTCTCCTTAGCTACCTTCCTCCTGTACAGATCCCTATCAGAAATATTAAGATGGATATGGATGAAATAGGAATGGAAACGTATGTGTGTGAAAGCACCAAAAGAAACATCAGTCAGGTCGGGTAACAGGAGGGCAACAAGGCACATCACGTATACTATCATCCTAAGAGAAAGATAGATGATAGCCCTAAAGATATCCAAGATGAGGAGATGAAGAAAGCAAGCAATGATTTACAGAGACAGAATTAAGCAAGATTGTGATGCAAAGATAACTTAATTACTAAATGTTTTAAAAAACCTGTCCAAAACTCAGTTCCTTGTCAGTCAAGAAGAAGCCAAGGGACACAGTGAGGACTTCACTTTCGCACATGAGTCATCTTGGCCACAGCACTTGGATACACATGCCTTGGTGTGTAGGGTATGAGAGTGTGAGTAGAGAAAACCAACTTACAAAAGTTAAATAAAATAAAATAAAATACCCTTCTCCCTTCACAAGGTCTCACACTGAGTTTTGTTACACTTAACTGTGACACTCCTATTTCAGCTAGTTTTAATCTAGTCAACTTCTCAATAAAATGGATGCCACGTTTAACTATCCTGCTGACCACAAGCTGAGGAGAACCATGAGTATAATACACATACCCATTGTGAAACCTATTCTGAGCTAACCTATCATGACTCAAAAGCTGGTTGTTATTGCACTACTGGATACAAAGGCTCTGAAGCAGAGTGGGATGCTTAGTGTGCTCATTTGCATCTCATTACCCAGTATGCTCTTCCTCCTCAGAGCTATTTTCATAGAGGCATTGTTGTCCGAGCCCTGGGAACAAGTAGAAAGATTTGGTGACTCTGGATGCATGCAGTTCTTTTCTACTTGCTTTGCTCCCCCTTTATAATGAAAGGCTTTGCAAAGTGGTGAAAATGAATCAATTTTTCATTTTTAAGGCTGTATGGGTGGGGTTTTTTTTTCAGTAGTTTAAGCTATCAGGAGCAAATCTTGAATAACAAATAAGATTACAGAAATATGAGCCTAATGTTCCTCTCTACAAGGTGCTCAAGCATGAAGGTTTTGATCGGAGAGTAAGAAATGAGATTTAACTTCCTTCTGATTTAAGTTTCGTTTGTACAAAGAACCTATTGCAGCAAAATGTGATTGCAAGCTCATTATTCAGTGAAGGGCAAATATCTTCAATCGCAATCCAGTAAGATCAGCAGCTTTCTCTGTGTGTTACAAGCCTCAACGAAAAGAACTGAACATACTGGCTTCTGTCATTGTCTACATCTAAGACTGTGATGATTTCACCCTGTCCAATTCATTTCAAAAGCTGTAGCTTCCAATTAAAAGTATAAGTTGTCAGCCAGAATAAGTGTCTATCATTTGAGCCAGAGCAGTTTTGGTTTCTGGCAGTTTTACTGCATCAAAGGGTTGATTTACAGATCAGTTACAATTTTTTTATTCAGTACTAAAGGGAATAAAACTGCCTCAGACACAGGACTCAAAACAACACTAAGTCACTTCAGTTTTCTATAATTTTCAATATGTTTTATCAAGTTGGAAATAAAACTTCATTCCTCGGTGACTTTATAGTTTTCAACAGGCACTTAAAAATAATTAAAAAAAAATAAAATCCAGGAAGATCTAAGAACCTCAACATCATGTTCTTTAACAACATCTAGCATACAAAGATTACACTGTACTTCATAAATGTCAATGAATTCAGCACCAAAGCCTGTGTGAGGTATGAAGTTAACTCCTCCACAGGTTAAACAGATTTCTTCCCTTTTACAGATGGGGAATCTTAGCTATAAAACTACATGTTGAAGACTGGTACAAACCATAGCAGAAGCACATTTAAAACTAATTTTCAGTCTCTCAGGTTTGCGTTTTAAGAACGTGAGCAATTATGAGACTCCTTCTTGGGATAAAAGATGGGTAGATATAGGTAAAAAAAGTGTACAAATACACAACAAGAAGATTCTGGGTAAGGAAAAAACATAGGTTTCTGGGTTTTTAAGGCTAAGACTCAGTACGTCCTTAAAACATGCAGAGCAGTTACTCCTTGGGCTTCATGTGGCAGGAGGCTGAGTGGCATGTCACAGCAGGATCCTGTGACGATGCTTTTAAGCGTTTGTGCCGTGTAACCCCCGATGAATCAATTAGGCATTCTCACTCACCCGAATTATTAATTTTACTGGCAATACTGTTTTTACAGCAATAGCACAGCCTTAGGTCTAGAAACTGGTCCTGTAGGATCCAAAATGAACAAGTTATACCTGCTGTAGGTACCTGGGATGTGCTGGGTGAAATTAAAACAACCCAGAGATAAAAGGCAAATGGATTAGGTATTTAAAACATTTTAAGATGGAGGAAATCATTGTCAGCTTCTTTAAACTCCAAATCTACCCCAAGCACACTGCACTGAGCATGGAGCTAGTGTGTTGGGGTATCACAGATACATGGAGGAACTGGGAGCAGAGACTGGAGACTGCTTGGCAGCTCAGATGAGGCTCCGTTGGAGCCAGGATAGGCACAGATCTAATCACATGAACAACAAAATACCATTTTCAAAAAGGCCATGATATCTGGTAACAGCAACACACAGAGTTGAGTGCGCTGCTGGAGCACATGGACAATCCTGGTAGCTATTGCACAGAGTGGCAATGGTGGTACAAAACCAGGGATGCATGAAAAACTACAGCAGCCGTTTCTCTTCCAGAGGCAATGCTTGTACGAGCAGGCAAAAATGAATTGAGGCAGTAACAGTGCAAAGTAACAAAATAATGTACAATAGTTCATTAAAAAGTGAAATGAGCAACAGTTCATTAAAAGTTTGCTAGGACACCCTCTGCCCAAAAATAATTTTGCTTTGCCAGTTAAAGGAAGGAAGACAAAGAAGTAAGATTAAATGCATTTTTAGCACATGGATTTTTCCAAGCGTCAGTGGGTATTCCTGCAACCACACCGTCAACACCCCTCTCAAAGCCAAGAGGTAGCGCAGGTGCCACAGACCAGAACAGGACCCTGGTTAACCAGTACATGTAAGACTCACTGTACTCACCTGCATCCTACCTGGCTGACAAACATCCTTATTCAGTCAAAGGAGAGAAGCAGGCACTTAAACATGATTTGTATGGTTTATTTGAGATATCCAAGCTAAGAGGAGACAAAATGCTGTTTAGGGGTGTCTATCTCTCTACAGCCACTGTAAAGGCAGTTTGCAAAAGTAGCTGAGGTGCAGATGTGTCCTAAGGTATAAAACCCAGCAGGCAGATGAGGGAGGCAGAATGGACTGTCTCTCACCCCAGGTCCTCCTGGAGCTGGGGCTGTTGGCATGGCCTTATGGCATAAATTAGGGCAGCCCCAGAAAGCTGTGAAGCAGCTCTGAACCCCTTATTTTAGGCTACATCACTCTCTTTGCCATCATTGATATTTCTCCGGGATCCTCTGCCAGCTGGCCCCTTTCCGTCTCTATGTACAAGGAGAGACCTCTCCTGTCCAGCGGCTCAGACAGTTCCCTCATCCTCTGGCCATTAGAGTTCAAGGAGGGAGATAGCACTTGTGACCGCTATTTCTGCTGCTGAAATAAATTCAGCGTTCTGTTCAATTTTTATTTCTAAGTAAGCCAAGACAAGAATGATAGATTAAAAACAAAAAAAGCTGAGCATTCAGTCTAGAACCTGCTGCAGCGCTGCAGTTCCAGCCTGCCGGACCCCAGACAGCCTCCTGCCTCCAACTATGCCAGTTATTGATTTTTGTACCAAAACATTTACACTGGCACAACCCCCAGTGAGTGCAATTATATGGGCATAAAGGTGCTTTATACTAGCATAGATTACGAGATAAACAAGCTCATTTATACTGCTGTAAATGCATTCACTTCAGGGTATTTGTACCGCTTTAATGATACCAGTGTAGTTAAAGCAATACAACTTGTGTCTACACACAAGACCTCAGCCTAATGGTAATTAACACAGACATTTCCAGCCACCCTGAGCAGCTGAGGTTTATGTTAGAAATAGCAACTGACCCATAACAATTTGCAACAGCGTCAGAAACCTCTATAAAACAACTCCACCTTCAATTGCTTTTGCCACATTTGCAGGAAGGATGTTTATTATGCCTCTTTTAGCAGGAGGCCCCAAGAGCTAGAAGTTGCTTGCGGCCACTTTTCTCTTGCATCTGGACAGGAAAACAAAAAAATAATCAATTCAGCCACTGACATTTTGCTGTGAAAGAGCTAAGCCAGCACAAAAACGCTGATAAAAGTGGCGGTTAACCCTGTGCTACCCTTATTGTTCTTTATTCACCATTTCCGAGCGCTCGAGCAGCCCATGGAGCGCGGGAGAAGGGGCTTTGCCATCTGTTGCTAGGGCTGACATCACCCCTGTTTGCTCAGGCATTGCTTCTTGGGGCTGTGTTTGCATCATTAATCAGCCCTGGCTCTGCGCTGGCCCATTCAGCAGGGCCTCGGCTGTCAGCTCTCGAGCACCTCACTGCAAAAGGGACCTGCCAAAGTGCTTGGCCTCACTTGGAGAGAGATTTGGATATACATCAAGATACTTTGGACGGAGTATTTGTCAACTCGTCCTGGGAGAAACTGCACCCTGCACGGTACATAACTTAACAATGGGAGAAAAAAGAACCCCAGAAAACCACCCCCCTGTCCCACAATCACCCTCCATGGGTTAAACTTAACTCCAAACCACAGAAAACCAGATTGCGCTTTCCGCTGAGACTGGATTTGCCAAGAGGCTGCTGAACCCATCAATGTGATAATGGATACAGATTTTGCTTAGCTTTCTACTCCTGGTCTCTTTATCTCTTTTCCCTGAATATTAGAACAATCTCATGGGAAACTACAAGAAATACCTTGTCTAGAAAAAAAGGAGGTTTAATAAAAAAATGAGCCGCGAATGCAGACAGGTGGGAATGCTGCTGTTGGACAGTCAGGGAACTGAGGTATAGAGGGGCTTAGTGACTTGCTCAAGGTCAAACACATTGACATGCATGAGCAAGGAAAGACCAAATTGCTGTCTACAAATACTGCAACAGCACAGACACCAACTAGACACTAGACTCCTCATTTCTGAACACCTTCTATGTTCCCAAATGTCCAAGTGTGTCATGCAATATTAGGATAAACAAAGGGCATGTCATATTTAAAACATGTATGGCATAAATATGGAAAATGCATAACAAAACTGACACATATATTGAACAGGTTTCCAGAAATATGCAAAATTTCCATTTGGAGTTGTGTTTTTTCCTTAGGGATGAAGAGTGGAACAGAAATACAAGTTTCTTTGACAGGAAGCAGGTCTGTAATTGAAAAATGAGTTATTCTTTAAATGTGAAACATCAGATGGGACTCATCTTGAGACTGACACCTACATTTAGGTGTCTGCATGGGATGTAGGGAGATCATCAGTGCATGTTCAAGTTGGTTGACTACACATAAACATCTAGGGCTTTAGGTACTCCTGGTCCCCAGCTCTTGCACTGGAGAGATGTGGCTCTCCTGTAGGTCCTGTGGATGCCTCAGGTATCCCAGGGCTTCTCACTTAGCACTCCGTGCCCACGTCTGGAGTACTCTCCTCCCGGTTTGATGGAGAAAAAGAAAATGTTACTCTGCCTGCACGTTCTTGCAACATGATGATGGGGACAAGTCACTGAAGAACAATTTAGGTTCCTACTTTCAGTGACCTTAATTTCATTTTCATCTTATATGGCCTGTTTTCTAGACCCTACCTGACATCAAGCTGTCCTAATTAATACCTTCCTACATTGCTCAGCAGCAGTGATAGCCTTCCTCCCAAGTGTTTTTGACAAAATTGGGCATCAAATGAAGTGCGTTTCTCACTGAATCTCAGCTTTCCAACAGTTGTGGGTTTTTGTGAAAAAACCCACACCTCTTCATTACAGTGTTTTTAATTTCCATATTTTTTCTCTAAAATTAGGAGTTTGGATTTGAGAATCCCAATGTGCTGTCTAATAGTCTCTCTTCATGCCTTGATGTAGTCCAAGTTCCCACAGCCCTCATATCCCGGAATCCCAATGGGACAAAAACTGCTCAGAGGAAGCTGTCTGAGCGGGTTGCCCAGCCCAGAGGACTGGGAGCTGTAGAAAAGGCTTCGGGACTGTTATTCTCAAAAGACCAAAGAAGCATTTTAAATTTTGATTTTTCACCCCAAAAAATCCAAACTTGTATATGACATTTTTTTTAATGGGGAAAAAAAAAAAAAAAAAGACTTGGGCTCTCCTGTGCTTTATACAGTGATACATAACTTTGTGGCACATCACCAACTGAAAATCCTCCTTGCAGAAAGGGTTTCTGGGCTGATACATATTCAGTTTCTGTAGTAGTGTCACCCCCTGACTGTGTAACATGTCCAATTTGGAAGGACTAAGGAGCTGAGTTAGACCCCAACTAGCCCTTGAATGAGTGGGTGCTCAGGGCTGCAAGCAGATATATCTATTTTCCTGCTCTTCTCAATAAATCACTGCCGATGACACCAGCTCCTGAGTGGCAACTGCTCACTTTTTCCCTGCACTGCTCCCCCAAGGGAAGAAACAAAGGGTTGGCTTTGGACAGGGGGCTGTGAGATGCATCAGCCACAGGAGACATTGTATCTCTGTTCTTGCTCCACACTGCCCTTTTCACAGAATGATACCATCAGAATATACAGCCTTAAATGAAGCTGTTTGATTGTTCTATATTAAAACACTTTCTAACAGGGGAAAAACCCACCTTTCTGGTCATTTTACGGGAGCTACACCATGGCAGTACCATGCTGTCACAGGAATAGGATTAATATTTCAACTGATATGATGCCAAACACCACACAGGATGAAAGTCATCTTGTCAAGTTTTGGCTAAGTAAATCTGGGTGTCCTGTCTAAGCTTGTAATCCAGGTTTCTGCTGTAAGAGGCACGGGAGAGGCTGCTCAGCAGTTTGGACCACTGGTCCCTCTCCACTGCCTACAGAAAAGTCTGCATGTCTGGTTTAGCACATATGCCTAACTCTGAAATGGTGACATTAAAAAAGATTAATCCCATGCTTCATGGCCAGCAGCACCACTACAAAAAGCTGTTCTCATCGCTCCTTGTTCTTCTCCCCTCTCTCCCCTTGCCCACTCAGATATATTCTGTAAGTCCCTGGGCAGCAGCGCACTGGTATTCAGAAGTCTTGATTTCTTTTGGCAATTTAGTCCCGAGGTTTAACTGTTTATACAGGAAGACTTAATGAGTACAGTTACTTGTGTGAAAACACAAGCATCTGTGGTTGTGATTATGGCTAAATTCAGCCTGCAACCTCAGCTGTCAATAGTTTATTATCTTTTAAGAATTATAATAAAATTAAATCACATCCCCTAATTATAAAGGGACTATTTTGAGAACTCTGAAAAAGGTGACCTGCACCTTTTGGGCAGGAGCGGGCTCGCTGTGTGACCTTCCCGTCACCCTAAGCATAATGAAGCAGAAATAATTGGGAAATTCCCTCCGATGTCACCTCTCAGATTGTGCTTGCCGCTTCTCAAGGCTGTCATCGCGCTGCCGCCTGCTCACAGTAATCGCTGCTGGCACAGGATGTGCTCGTACCACGCCGCATTATTAGCAAGCTGTCAGACACCGGCGACGCAGAGCCCCAGTGCCAACAGAGTGAGAGTTATAGGGGTAATAATGTTGGTCGTTAGGTAAAAATAACTGAACTTTTAGAGTAAAAAAAAAACAACCCACAACACAAAACTCTAGTCTTTGGTTGAATGCTATTTTATTTCTTTCCCCATGCCAAGCTCAGGAATGGGTTTACAGGGTGAATACAAGCGGATACTGAAGAGCAGTAATTTATTTGCAGAGTTCTTTCTGCAAGCCTACAAGGGTTACCAGGGGCGATTACTTGCTATGTTTTAATAGCTTTTATAGGCTGGATAGTGCGTGTAAGCCAAGCCCTGATTAAGGACTTGAATACAACCTGCACCCCAAGGAGAGCAGCTCCAGGAGGCATTGTGGCTCAGACACATACTTGAGTCCCACTTACACCCATGCCTCCCTGTCATGTCGTGGAGGCAGTCACCCACTATGGACCCTTGCCAGTAACACAGCCCAGCACAGCTCCCTCTGCCCTGGCTCCCTGGAGAGTCTGGAGGTAGGAGGAGAAGCCTCCCACCCAGTCCCCATCCACTCACTCCCAGCATGGGGACCGAGAAGTGAACAGTGACCCCCTGCACACCCGGTCCCATATTTTGAGCAGCCGGCAAAGGAAGGGGGGATTCACACTCTCCTGTACAAAATATCCATCACAAGTCAAAGTCCAGCTGTCAAACAGTTCATTCCTTTATACCATCTTCCCCTACATAAGGAACAGCCTCTCAGTTCAGTTTTCAACCTAACACCTCATTCAAATCTCTCCTGGAGCCCATAAAAAATCTGTGAAAGGCAGTAAATATTTCAAGAACAACAACTCCAAGTTACTTCCCTCTTACCAACTTCTCAGCATATCCTCTCCTCCGCTTCTCCTGTTTCTGTTGTAAACCCAGGATACAGGAATGCCAGCAATTTGCAGCAATGATGATTGTTCAAGTATTACAAAGACAACAGGATAATAAAACAATTTACAAGTGAGTTGAAACACTTAACAGCTGACCTCATCTTTGTGCTGATGAAATCAATAGCCAAAATTTCCCCTCCTACAACAACTGTAGCTTAGGAGTTTGGTTACTGTACATTATTGCACAGTGCCTGCATACGCGCATGCATGTGGAGCACAGGGCACGTAGCATGGGATGGAGTCTTTCCAAAGGATATGTGCTATATTAAATAGAAATAAAATATGGCCATATATTTCCTATCCTCTCCAAATGACCAAATGTAAGATTCATTTACAGACATGACTTAGGAAACTCGACAAAATCTGTGTCACTTCCAGCAACAACTGAAAAATGTATTTCTGGAACATCTATTTCTTGCTTATACAAATGGCCAATACTTGATTTGAAAGCGGCATTTCCGCCATCACCATTTTTTAAACTGGCACTTAGGAGAACAGTTTCACATATGACCATCCTAATATTGAAGACCTGTTTTACTGCAATGAGCAAAGGTCAGGTAGATGTTGGGTCCGCAAGAGACAAACGATAATTCCTCTGCCCACAACATCTCTGAGAAAGACAGTGAACTGTATACTGGACCCAGGTGAGCCAAACTTTTAGTTCTGGCTCATCGTATCAGCTCACTAGGTACTTGGCAAAGGGATAAATTATCAGTTACCCATGCCCATTTTGTCAAATCTCATCATGTTTCTTTGCATAGGAGTAAGACTTGATGTGCTGATGAGATTTCTACCTTCACAAATCAGAGCCAAAGGCCAAGAGGAGTGATCACTGGTAACCAGGGCTTGTATCTGTTGAGCTGCACAGGGCTCCATTCTCTGCCACATCCATGCAAGGTCCACACAAACATCTAGGTCAAATTATTGCTAGAAACTAGAAAAGACCACAGCCTTGAATGGCATCAGTGCATCAGCATTTTGGCAATGTCTCCCTCTGAGCCAGCTTGCCAAGCAAACAAATCTGCATCTGAAGGAATTGTTGGTAATTGAAGTTAAGGCTCAGCAGGACAATTTGAGTTATAATGCTCTTAGGCACAAGGGACAAAGCCATATTTCAATAACTACTTTTGATTTTCAGACATAATAATTTTGGGTGCTACAAATGGAGGTACCTTAAAGAAGTCAAGTTTTCAGAAGACTGAAGAACAGTATCTTCTGAAACCAAATCCCTGTTCATTGCTTCATTTTGGGTGCCTCTAAACTGAAGTAACCATTCCATAATGAACTATTTTCATAATCAGTCTGAATTTATCTAATGACTTTACAACAAGAATAGATAATATGTGTGTGTTCAAATCAGTCACATGGGCACAACTCTTAGGAGTCAGTCCTATCTGCTGAATTCCTCTTTTCGTGCTGAGGTCAGGTACAGATTTTAACAGGCACAGTGTCCCTCCCATTAACTGCTAAATGTTTGTGCTCTTTGATGCTCTGCACCCACATGTGATGTCTCTGGCTACCGATATCTGGATGACAGGGAAGGACTATCTACAGCTGAAAGCCACTACAGAAGAGCAGGCTTACTGCTAGAGCCACTTCTTCATACCCAGTGCTTGTGACTCCAGCTGTGAGAGGTCTAGGCAAGAGTGTCCACTGCTGCAGGCAATGGAGAAACAGAAGGAAATCCACAGCTGCCAGAGGACAAGGAGATATAAAAGCTGAAGGCTCCTGAGTGATCTTTACAGACATTGAGGCAATATGAGAGTCCAGCTGCTGCTGCTCTTTAGACAACCTGGGAAGCACATAAAATGGGGCAGAGTGGGGCAGAACAGCTATAACTATTTCTCCTCATTGGGTAGAAAAGGGGGGGAATCCAGACAAGAAAAATATGAACATATCTGTATACATGTGCATGTAATGGATACCATTACAGAGCTCTGAGGCTACAACCTTTACGGGTCTTGCAGGGAGTATATTAGTCTTCTCTGCTGAACAAGGATGGGAGGAAAGCAAGAAGAAGCAATGGTGATGGTGGCCTCTCCACACTTGAGGCAGCTGATGGATCACATAGACCTGTCTGACTCTCCTATTAAAAAATTTAACAAGCATCTGTACCTGATACACTTGTCAGAACATGATGGGTCCAGTTAGTCAGTGATCAGGCTGACAACTGCATCAGTTTCTCCTTCGCTTGGGTAACTCCAAGAAGTAATCAAAGCTGCTGTCAGCTAGGAGCTATCTTTTAAATTTGGGGATCGAGCACATCTTTTCTCAATAGTTTCACAGGCACCCTGTTCAGTGCCTGTTTGCAAACGAGATGGTATTTTCTCAGCATAAGTTTATCCGAGATCTACACTTCTGCTTACCCATCTGGTCTTATGAGATAATTCTTGGGCATCTTTTGTTCTCCTTATTCCTAATGCACTCTTTGCTTGTCTAGTTAAGCTGAAGAATAACTCAATTTATTCTGCCCTCAAAAAGGAATATTACAGAAATGTACTTCTTCCTCTGAAGATACTAAGCCACCTTTTTAATAGACAAAAATTACAATGGTCATGAAAAATCTGTATGCCATTAACATATCTTCACACGTATACTGCTAACAGCAAAATTAGGAGGTGAATGTCTCATTTTGACAGTATCAGGTTTTAGTGGACAATATCTTTGTGTCCCTTCAATCCTTTTATCTACTAAAGACTGGACTATCAAGAGGAGTTTACCCATCCCAGCCCTGGGGAGACTTTCCATATCTGTGGCAAAGACATAGTTTACACTGAGGATTGGAACAGCATATAAGAAAGCACTATTAACTACCAACACTTTTAAGACACCAAGGAAGTTATTCAGTGCAATACGACACACACAACGGACCAACAGGATTTACACAAATTTGACTCTGAGCTTTCGTATCTACACATCTTGTTTTTCAGTGTTTGCACAGAGTATTTTCTTTCTCTCACACACACGCACTTAAGGATGTAAAAAAGTAGGTGACCTGTACCCACATGGGTCAAGTTTCTTTGATTTTTCAAGAGGACTTAAAGTAATTTATGCTTGCACCTATGAAAGTGAGGATCTGTCATGGCTAGACAACATAGCAAGCAATGAGTAGCTCACTGAAAGCTAACTTGGGGATCTCTATTCAAAGTTGTAATTATATTTGCATCTGCCTGGACAGTAGGGAAAAGGTGAGGAGAAGCAAAGTTATAGCTGCTCTGCAGATCTTCCATAAGACAAACCCTTCTGCAACCCTGTAAAGGCAGCTCTGCTGGAGCCACTGAGCTCTGAAAAGGTCAACTCATTTTCCAAAGGAGACAGAACTAGGGGTTAGGAGACACTACTCTCTTCCTCTCTCTGAAGATATATTAATCCTCACATAATGCAGAATACACTGCAGGTAATCTTTATTGATTCAGGTCAAAAACATGAGATGAAAGTTTAAGAAAAGATAGGTGGGTCAGCATATCTCAAGATTGGCCTCTGAGGCATTAAATATAAATACAGTAAGTTTAATAACAAAACCAATAGAAAGGTGATTAGACAAAATAAGTTATTTCCAATTTATTAGGTTTTGTATGGAAAATTCAGTACGATTTACTACGTGACAATATAACCAAAGACAACAGCACTCATTCTCCAGTTTTATACTAGCTTAACTCCACTGACTCCTCTGTGGCCACTTCCCATTCATGATATTGTAACTTGGATTAGAATTAGACCAATCATCCTCATGAAATTTGAATTAATCATTCAGCACAAGCCCTCAAGAATATTTTTAAAACTGCAGTAAACGTAAGCAAGTACATAGAGTAACCGGTTGGGAATGCTCTAACACTGAGACAAAGAGATTTGGTGTCAAGTCTGTTTTTGAAAGACTGAAGCAGCCCCAAAGAATACATCACTGACACAGAAAATTACCAAACATTTATAAATAATACAGTATGCTCAAACCTATCACACTGCAAACAAAACAGATCAGCAAGCTATCAAGCAGCTGATGAGAGAGGAAGACATGAAGTCAGACAGCCTGAAGTCAGCCAACTGATGACAACTGGTGTAAGCGATGGGGCAGGTGAACCAGGGTTTTAACAAGGGCTATAGCAAGGGGGCCTGCAATGGTACAAGCCGTCTTCGCGGTCCCGACTGTTCTTATAACCGCACCAGGCTTCAGCTCTCACAGCTACAGCCACGGCTGACATCCCTCAGCTGCCGGGAAATTCTGCGAGAAAATCAAGGTAGAGGGAGCAGGGTATGGGTGTGAAAGGAAGTCTGATGCTGGAGATTAGCTCCAGCAGCAAAGTGTAAGTGACATTGAAAGTAAGCTTCACAGATAAAAGACAAATGCAGTCAAGAAATCCTAAGTACTACTAAAAGGCTCTGCAAACGGATATGACTATTATGAGAAGCAATATAATTGGCTCTCCTAAAGTCTGAATGTCACTCAAAGAGTTTAGCAAGACAAAGAAGTAATAAATTATATCTGAAGGGAGATTCTTTCCCAAACCATCACTGAACAGTAATGCTAGATAATAGGTCATAATGTTACAATTCAGTGCTCCTGTCAGACAGAAGTCTAGGTAAACTCGCATTGCTTTATTTACAGGATTTGATCGCCAGGGTCAAATCATCACATCAAATCAAAATTCGTAATGAAGCTTACACTTCCCTTCTCCTCTTGTTGACATCCAAGTGTCACAGGCAGACTGATATTCACTTCATAACGTAGCCTTAGTTTAGCCTTTTTTTCTGAGGTAACAAGATGACAAGACTGTGCTGCCTGATAAATGCCCTCGATCGCTTTTGCACTGCCTGATAAAATCCCTCAATCCATTTTATTAAGTAATTTTGTCAAAATTTAACAGAAGAGTACAGGTTCCTATGATACTAATTTGCTATAACTTGTTATATATTTCAGGAAAAACAGCAGCCGTAGACAGGAGAGACACAGCAAGTTCAGGAAGATGGTGGTGGATCTACCCATGATGACAGGTAGAAGTCTCAGCACTAGTGGCTACCAGCAGGGATGGCCAGTCCTGAGCTCCTGACTATGTCTGGGGCTGAATCCAAAACCTTACGTCCTACTTCCTCAGAGAACAGCCAAGCCAAATCTCAAGGCATATGTGTGTGAAAACACACAGAAACCTCCTTGTTCCTCCTATGGGCACTGCACCACAGCAAACCAAAATATCTAAAATTTAGTGACTCTGAGAGAAAACTTAAACTGGATCACCGATCTAGGAGCTCATTCGTGGAGAATCTCACCTTGGAAATCCTCCAGTTATATGTTATCCATTTAGAACCAACTGTGGTGCAGCAAGAAAAACCAAAGATGCCTCAACAGTAGAGAAGAGGGTCTGGACCATTCCCTCCCAGGTAAATGCTATAACACTGCAAGGGAAAGTCGTAATTTCTCTTGCTGTCTCTACAAAGCTTGCTTTGCTTTACTTTTCTCCTTCCATTACAGAAAATCATGAATTCTTTTTTGCACTGAGAGCCAGCAAAAAGAAAGGGCACCGCAGTCATCAGTATAGTGCCTCTTACCAAGTACACTCATCTCCTGGAAGAGCAGAAATGCCAGCTTGAATCTTTGAGGTGAGAGAACATTAAGCTTCCTGGATAAGTGCTGTAGCCATACCATTAATCCATCAAATATAGAGTCCCTCCATCCTTCCCACAGCCATCTTCGAAAATAGCATGGAAATGAGAAGATGCAGGGAGCCCAATCCTGTCAACGAATGTTCCTTACACTCAGAGAAACCTTCCTGGACCAAGCCCATCCAGTTTTATATGTGAATTACAATGCAGGCTGATCAGTTCTGTTGAGACCACAGTGATCCAGGAATGAAAATCTCAGGGCTTTGGGGTGGCAGGAGCATTCAGCATTTATGCAAATGTACTGAAAAGCTGAAGAGGCCTCCAGGTTGTGTGTAAGTAATTAAGGCTTTTGGGACTGCAATATTAGATTTAGGTATCTAAATTCTAAGCCCCCTTTTTAGGCAATCGAGACATTTTCTGATCTGTCCCCTAGTGTCTCGTCAACAGAAGCAGATTTCCTGTCACCTAAGTATATAATAATTACTTTCTAGTTGGGTATCCACCCAAGTGTCCCTTTACAATCAATGAAGCCTGGCTCCAGACTTTTTAGAGGTCTACATTTGGTTGAGCAGTGCCACCCCAGGTGTTCATTTCACACACAAAACCCCACAAAAACACCTTCTGTGGTCTGGAGGAAGCGCATGCAGATCTGGGGATTGCATTGAGGGGGAAGCAGGCGCTGGATGCTCAGATGCTTTCTGGGAGTGTTGGAATGACCACAGGAAGAAAAGAAGGGGACAACAAAAGGGAAGGTTTTTCCATACAGTCTGAATGCTCCTTCCCAGCACCAGCACTAGCCTCAGGACGTACTCTGATCACTCCATCTCACACACACAACACTACTTTCAAGACTAATCCCAAGCAATTTCCTACAGACAGTTATAAAACTCAAACAAGATGATTCCACAAAAATCCCCAAAGCAATTTTAGTAGTAAAACACTGTTATTTTTTTTTTTTCTGACAGTCTATATTAGGAAGTAAACTCACCTGCTGTGGCTCCTGCTGTACAGCTTAACCTTTTCGATGCCACACATGGTAACAGGGGCTGCATATATTCTAGGTACAAGAAGACACACGCTTCTATGCCATAAAATTGTTGTTTCCCCCAGATACAGCCCCTGCCTACAGACTTGGGGTGACTTCCAGGGGCTGGCTATCTGTTTTGTGCTCAGTGCTTTACAACACTGTGGTCATGCAGAAGTGATCTGCTCAGGGTTCAACAGCCAGAAGATCTGGGTCATGGCTTTGCATGGGGAGAGTAGGTGGTTCTCATGTAAAAACACTGAGATTACACGTGAAATTTTAGGACACTCAGTGGCATTTACTTAAGGAACACTGTCTACTTCAAATATGGTCTCTGTAAAAAAAAAAAAAAATTGAAAGTAGTTCGCAGCTACTGTACAAAACCTTCCATCAGTGTGTCTCAAAGCAATTAAAAAATAATTTTAAACAACACACCCACCTAAGACTTCCTGCAAACCATACTCATTTTCCAGTCATCTTTTCCCATTTAAATAAACACATGCTCCTATGCAGATACAGATTTTCAAGTTCTTTACCCAAAGCCAAGTTTTATGGTGTGGATAGCATAAAGGCTCCTTCACCCCCAAGCTAGGACAGGGGATCCCCCTATTCAGGCTGTTGATGGGATGGGGGCTGTGGGGAGAGGCAGAGCATGATGCCACATTTGGGAGAAGCTCACCCTCCTTTGTATGGAGCCAGGGAGCTGAGGGCTCAAAAGGTGTACGAGTCTGGACACCATGACTGCATGAGGTACAATGGGGCATGTGGGTTAAGCCTTGCACAAGCACAATGAGATTCTCAGTATCCACACAGGCCAGATTTTCCAAGAGAAAAGACCATGTAAACACCATGGAAAAAAACATGGAAAAAACATGGAAAATATAGGATATACATATAGAACAGTCCTGTTCACACTACTTGTACAGCTGTACCCTTCCTTAGCTTGACCTTTCAAAACATAAAGTTCACACAGGTCTGAGTCTGGTTAGAGACTCTGTGCCCTCTTAAATGAAATTATATGATAAACTTAAAGCACAAGAGATAATAGATTCCAAACGCTGCAACTAAGAGAAAAATATTTGAAAAGAAAAGCCTGTCTCTTGCACCAAGAGAAGGCACCTGACATCAAAACATTTTTTATAGAAGATTCAATTTCAGGACAACTTGTTACTTTCAACACAGAACTGTTGTCAGATTTCAAGATCTGGACTGATGAAGGGTCGAAGACAATATTCAGATAAGGAGGTATCTGAAATGAAGTGAAGGGAGACCGGATTCAAATTCTAATTTCAGCGAAATAAATCCTGAACTTCATGATAAGTCTCTGATCTGCAACTGGATTTGCACAGAAGGATCCCTAAAGTTTATGAGGCTCCCTGGGCAGTGCCATCAGGACTGACTACTTAGTCCTTGTTTGGCTGCTACTGAGGGGAACTGTCAAAAGTCATCAAGTCTGTGACAATTTTCAGAAATAAGGAATTGATTAAAATTCTGCACAAGAATTTTCCTCTTAGAGAAAAAGTCAGATAACACACAAGATGCCACTGAAAGCAGCTGGCAACATCTCCCTGAGTAGCTCTGGTGAATCATTCAGACCTGACCACATTCAAAACCTCTCTAAGGCTTGGAGCCAGCCTTGCCTCCCCATGTTTTGCAGGACCCCACTAACCCTCTCCACAGCTGCTGCAGCAACTTATTCTGCAGCTCAGCACCACTCTGCAGCCCGGCAGAGATCCTGCTGGGGCATCCCTGATGCTCAGGCTAATGTAGCTTCTTGCAAGAGAGGTACAGAGTGCTGTCCCTAAAGCAGAGAAGGTACTAAACTTGTAACTTCACAGTGCTAATGTGTGACTTTCACATGGCCACAGAAGGACCTCATGTTCGCGCAAAACCACAGGCAGATTGAGATGGCAGGCTCTAAATCCTGAACAAGGGCATCAGAATTACTCCTTCTATTGCTCTGATACAGTTTGGAGACCTTAAAACTACTTCACTGCCTGATAAACCCATCTCAAAATATTCATAAATTATTTTTGAACCCCAGAATTCTGGAAAAAGCAGATGGAACAATTTATATAAAAAACCCACAGTCAAACTCAGTTTAAAATGCTGACCAATTAGTAGTGTAAGTGCACTAAAATTAAAATTAAACTCTAGACTGCTTTCCTGCACTCCCAGAGTTAGGCAATGTCTTTAAAAGCAGGATAAAAACTCAAACCCAGCAATAACCAAAAAGCATTTACAGGTTATTCCCTAACCATGGCTAGATGTATTGCATCATAAAATGTCAACATCAAAACAATATAGAAAAAATAATTACAGACAGTGTTAGTGTTGTAAGCTGATAAGGACCAGATGGTCTTTTGTATTTATGGTTTGCCTTGTGCATACAAATGCTTTTGGGATCTAATTAGCCTTCTACAAAACTCAAACTGGGTAATTACTATCATTATCCCCTTTTCAAATAAATCTGAAGTCTAAACTGCAATTAAGTTTTTTATCTTACAATTCATATCCATGCATTTTAAGAATTATTCTCTGCTATCTTTTCACAAATCTTCTTTCAGTGATTGACGTAAATAAAAAGGAAGAGCTTAAAATAATTTTAAAAAAGGATGATTTTGTACAAAGAAGAGTTTTCGGTTAGCAGAATTAAAGCATTCCTGGGAAACACCGCATTCATGGTGAACAGGTTGCTGATTTCCCGAGCATTTGATTCTGCCACCTTCATGGTTGTTGAATGTCCCATATTCCTATCAACAGCAATCACTAAAAACAAAGAATGAGGCACAACTGGCAGAGCTGCTGACAAATGCGTACATGGAGACATATAACTTCTCCTGTACATACAATGATCATCTTTAATATGACACAGAGTGGCAGTCATTCTAATTAACTTTTGACTTAGGCAACACATAGGCTGATGATGGGCTATGAAAGGGTAGTGGTGCAAATAATAAGCAAAAATGTAATTTTTATTGGTTTCTTGCCCTCAGGACAGCTAATCACATGACAAAGATAGCATGCTACAGAAAAGCATGACAGTATAATAATGCACACCACTGAATTCATTTAATGGAGAATTAATCAAAATCTGTCCAAAAATAGATAACAGATGAGATTACAATCTTATAAACTAATCATCTTCCACCCCCATCCCTGACAAGTGATTATAGGTTACAGAACTGCACTGCCATTTCCTCTTGCAAGAAAGAAAGTACTGGGCTAAAAGCTGATGCTAGAAAAATAACACTTCTGGAGGCTAAGGGAGGACGTACTAGGCGGCCAAAGTTTTGATGTAAATTCCTATTTTCCTGCTGAAATGTTTTAACTTTATTCTACTGATTCTGTGAAGATCATTAAAAACAGAGTATCAAAATCAGTACTAAAATCAGAGTGAAAGCTCTTATGTTTCAACCTAGACTGGCTTTCTGATAATAATACCACTGGCTTCTCTTGATAAACTTCTGCAAACATGACCTTCATTCTCAGGTGAACTGCTTAGACTGGAAAAATATTTAAATTTGACTGTTCTGTGAACAAGGATTTAAGCATTTTTAACCCCCCTGAGAGCATGCCAGATATTTCAGATAAAGGACCACAGGATAATTCAGGCTGGAAGGGACCTCTCGGGAATTTCAGTTTGTTGCATTCTCTATGGGACTGCTCACCCTCTTGAAGTTACATGTGTGCTTTTGTACGAACAAGGTTCACAATTTCAATTTCTATTAAACTTTTTCTTTTTACAATATCAAACCTTGAAGCGTTGGAACTCAAAAGATAAACACAGGCTCCTATGCCAATACAGAGAGATTCCCAATACTCCTGCTTAGTTTCCACTCAGACACCCAAATTCCCATCACTGCCCATGTTCCTGAGCCCACATCTGTTGTGTGATGAGGAAACATTTTCACGCCTGGCTGAATCTTGATGCGCTAAAATTAGGCACCCATTTGTCTGTCATCTCATTTAGCTGCGGCAGTGTTGGGTAAGAGTGCTCAAAGCTTGCCTAAGCACCCGGACAAGGACAGGCAAGCGTGGCCATCTTCGCTGTCCCACCTCCTCACCCAGAGATTAATTCCTTCTGCTAAGATATGTGAAATCAAAATTTGATTCTTCCCTCCCACAAGGACCAGAGATCTGAATCCAGGCCTGAAGGAGTACTGCAGTCACCTGACAGGAGTTTTCTGAGACATCCCCTTCCCTTTCATTAGGGAAAAAATAATTATATATTCATGGGAGTAGGGGCAGAAAAACAGATTTCTCTTTTCCCAGTTGAGTGCCTGTATCACCTGGCTACTGAGTCACTGTCACTCTTTGTGGCCTAATTCTGTAATGATTTCCATGACAACAGAGCTATTTGCTATTTGAATATTGTGGAGTCTGAAAAAAATATCTTTACAGATAATAATGCGAAGAAATATCACAGATAATATTAAAAGCAAAAGAAAAAATGGTAAAACCAGCCACTACCCATGTGGAAGCAATCATCATCTCTGACTTCAGCAGGCAATTTCTCTGTGTTTGCAGGCTAGCAACAGAAACTGCTTATGTGCGTCAAAAGATCTTTTCTGCCATAGTGAGATAAATACATGCTTAGCTGCCGATTTCCTAATCTTCAATTAAGAAGTGCAGTATGTCAAAATGCAGCCTTGCTTGGCTCCTCAGATATCTGTCCATTGTGTTTTGGGGGGGGGGGATCTTTTTACTTGCATATTTGATGTTTGTGGTATGCAAGGCAATCTCATTTTACATGAAAAAGGCTTCTTATAATTGGAAATTTATAGCTGAAAAATGCAACTTACTTCCCAGGAACTGGAGCTCTTCATGATGTATTACATGCACATATGCATCCTACCAGGGGAGGGAACATGCCCCAGTCATTCAGCTCCACACAATTTTGTTTTCCCCAGCGTTTCTCACAGGGGGCACATCTGTCCTACCCCTCCATGTGTTGTACATCAAGGAGAGAAAGCTTAGCACTTCTCCCTCCTCTCTTCCCTCCTATGGCAGAGCCCAGAATGCCACTCAAAGAAAAGGAGGGAAGGCAAGACACAGAATGTATAGGGACCACACATCATAAAAATATTCCTAGAGATAAGTTCCCAATCTCTGCCAAATGCTTATACAGATGCACAGGCTGCAGAGCAGACCCCAGATCACTTGAAGTTGAGCCCTGAAACTCTGAGCAGACATGGGAGCACCCTGCAGACGTGTGCTCCTGAAGCCACTGCTACAGCATCACATTAAGGACACATGAAGATCTTCTGAGAGGCTTTGCAAAGGTCAGAAGAAAAACCTCCTTCATGAGCTGTAGGGAAATAAACTGACCATTGCAGTTGGGTCGAGGTCAGAGCTGCAGCTGCACACCTCAGTGCATACCGAAGTCAAGTTAAGAGGGTTTTCGAGATAATAACACTGTGACCTTCATCTGTCTATTAGTAAGAACCATTTCTATACTGATTTCAGGAAAGACTCCATTGAGGGAAGGTAAAAATCAGGCATCATTTTACATTAAGCAAACATAGCGAATCCTCAGAAGTTAAATTAATAAGTAAAAAAGACAGAAGGCCTTGCATCTCCCTTTCTCAAATAAGAAGTATTGTCCAAAGCATGTGGAGGGGCTTGAAGTAATGCTTTTGTCACCAAAGATAGGTTTAATTTGATGAAATGCAGATGTCTGTGTGTGGCCCTCTTTATAGTCAATACAGACAAAAAATCAAACCAAAATAAAATAATTTTGGGAGACCTTCATCTTTCCCTAAATGATACATCCGTAAAGCAGACAGGCTGTGCCTTGGAATGGCCTATTTCTTCCCACTGATTATAGAGTCAGAGAAACAAAGTATAATTCAGGTTGGAAGGGACATGTGGAGGACATACAGCTCAAATCACTCCTCAAATCAGGGCCAAGAAGAGGTGGCTCAAGGACTGGTTGATTTTTGAACATCTCCAAAGATGAAAATTCCATAACCCCTCTGGGCATCTGTTCCAGTCTCTGATCATCCTCACAGTGAAAAAGTCTTTTCTAATGTATAGCTGGAATTTCCTGTATTGCAACCTGCAAACCTGTTGTGACAAGGATATGTAAACTGCAGGTGTCTAAGGGTAGGTGAGGTGAATACTACCTCAACTGTTCTTTCACCGATACTGCAAATAATAACTGTTCTTTCACAGGTACTGCAAATAATATTCCTCTCTGACTGTCACGACTTTCCAATAGCACATGTCCAGCACTTGCAGGATCTATAATCTCAGAAGACCAACAGAGTCTTTTGTACCTTGGCATTGTAAATCAACACAAAATCAACACAGGATTGTCTTGTGGGTTTTTTTTGATTTTTATTCCCCTGTTCTTTTTCCTCAGTTCTTCTGGTCTCATCCTTATCTTTAGAGTGCCACACCACAGTCTCACACTTCTTTTAGCCATGGGAATCACTGAAAGAAAAGATAGGTGTTGAGAAAGAGGACCACAGCCCTGTAAGGGGCTTGTCAGCCTTCTGCTTGGGCAAGGCATGAGTGGCAGACATCTACCACAATATTCCTGTCCATTCTTGTTCTCTGTTAGGAGGATGGGACTAACTGGCTGAGTGCTGACTGGTGCAAAAGTATCCCTGAGTTCACGTGTAAGCTTCTCTAATTCCTCCACGGGAATCTGTAAAGCTGGACTTCCTCTTCATGACTTCCTGCATGCCACCAAAGATATCCACCCATTAAGTTGATAGAGCGATGACTATTTATCAAAGGAGGGAGATGAACCAGACAATCTGGAGAACAAATCAGAAAACTCCTCTTATTCTACAGTGATGGAACATAAAAACAAAGTGGGGGAAGGTTTATGATGTAGAAACAATACATCCTTGGTGATATGATGTACTTATGAAGTCAAGTGGAAGGAGGGCCCAGAGCCAGAAGAGCCATTTTAAGACTGAAGGTGTCTCCAGAGCCAACAAGGCTGGAAAAAGGAAGCGTAAGCTGGCAACAGGCAGACTTAAAGGCTCAGGAGCATTTCTTTCAGAGGGCTCCCATGGCTTCTGTGATAGGTGCTGAGATCTTCGGGAGTTATCATCGTCAAAGGGAGACTCTGGAAAGCCCATCTTTGTAGGCAATGCCAATGGAGCAGAAACCAACTGGGCTTGGAAAGATGGGGAATTCATGGTTAATGCTTCTGGACCAGCATGAAACCTTAGTGGTGCTGCGTTGTTCCAAGCTGCATCACTCGTGAGTGTAGTTCTGTGAAATGAAGTGACACCTCCAGATCCAACAATAAGAATGGAGAAATGCAAGGAGAAGTCTACCAGTATGGAACACCAATATTCACAGGGCAAGGCTACAAAGCCATGCTTGTGTCAGCCGATTTGTCACTCCAAAACAATGCTCTGGCCTTGGACTTCATTATAAGTTTGCACCCACTGACATTACTGCATGTACCTCAGCCCTTTGCTACAGGAGCAGAGGCTGACTCTGCTAGGAAAACTAGAATCAGCTCTCCACATGTCTTTCCTGTCCAAAAAGTGAACAATACACAGACAACACAATTCCCACAGACATGGGACTCCAGAGACATAGACTCATAAATCTTTTATCATGGTGACCTCAGGAGAGCCACAATGGTGACCAAAGGAGTGTTTGAGTCAGTTAGGAGAAGATTGAGGCATTCCTTATTTACAGAAGCTCCTTGGTGCCTGGTGGAAGCACATCACATCTGAATCAAAGCTGACCTAAGTGGCCCGGCTTTGAGCATGAGTTGGGCTAGATGACCTCCAGGGTTCCCTTTCAATCTAAACTTTTCCATGATTCAGTATATGAAAACAATTTTTTTTTTTTTTATTAAGAGAAAAGAGACAAAAAGAATAGAAAGGAACTCATTCATAGGACATATTCAGGTTGTGAATGATTTCTCTTGCATAACAGCGCATGAGGAGAGCAGTAATTATGCAGTATCATCCATGCCCCCTTTGCATGGGGTATTTAAAGCATTCGGATACACACATGACAGACAGATACGTTAAGGAAAACAGTCCTGGCACTTGTGTGCTGGAGGTGCATGGAGGTCTGCAGTGCAGCGTGCATACAGACAGACACTAAGGATAACTATATTTTATTCCCTAGCATAAAACTCAATTGTCCCAATAATGACATGGCTTGCAGCCAACAGTACTGTTGTGTTTTGCTCTGAACAATAATTGAGTTGACAGTCCATTTTTTCACTGGGGGTTGAAATATCAAATTTGATCAGATATTAGTACTGATGCTGCTGCATTTTGCCAGCTTGCCAGTTTTTCTGGATGACAGGCAAATTTGTGATCACAGCACCATGACTGAGAGCCACAGCTGTGGCAGGAGATTGCCTTGGTCGTGGGTTCTGAAACTTGTGCTGCAGAATATAATACAGTGCAGAAGTGGGGAAATGGGTCAGACAAGACAGGAGTCAGACTCATGAGTAACAGCTGACTCTGTAAATTCAGTCACTTAAAATGCCATGGTCTTTGATGCCTTTGCTGAATTTTCCCAATCAAACTCCTGCCCCCTCTGGACTTTGGATGAATTTCTAACAAGAGGGAAACAACACAGATAAGGAATATTGCAACATGTGTCTTTTCTGTAGCTCTGTTAAACTTGAAGCTGGTGATTACATTTGAACCTTTCCAGTCATTGGTTTTCAGATTTTTTTTCAGGCTTTTATTCAGGGAAACAGATCGTGCATATGGTTTAGTCTCCTTGTTTTTAAGAACATGCGTAGCTTTAGGAGTGTGCTTAAACACCTTCTCAAAATGCTTTGTGATATGTGCCTTATCGCAGGCAGGCATAACTGCTTAGCCATGTAGCAGCTCACCCAAAAAGTTCTTAGTACCCACATGGCTCATTACACCTCTCTCTTGCAATCTCTGCTGGCTCCTAAGTGAAGCTTAAGGAGTGGTACTTGACCTAATGCCATGTATAGTTGATATCACTTGGGAAGCCATCCTTCTTCCCCTTTATGAAAGCCAAGAAATCACACTCTCCTCATGCAACGGTGGTGAACTAAGTTACTCAGCATAAAAGCTTCATGATTTGAAAAGGATGCAAGCAGGTAGGGAGCTCCTAAATATGTACATCTTGATGATACTTCCTGAACTGTGAAATGCAGCTTCCCCCATTAGAAGCTATACCTGCTGACACGCCGCAAACCTCACAGTCCCTGTTTCCAAAGAACTGAGAGGTAAGTGAACACATTATGTATGCCTGTCATTCTTATCCAGTAAGATTTTTTTCTCTCTTAGCTAATTTTAACCTTAATTTGACAGAAAGAGAGAATTCTCTATCCAAGTTCCTATGTATCTCATGAAAACAAGCAGCCGGCTAAAGGATGGGGGCCCACGTTACTGCCTCCTCGTGCTCAAGCTGTAGCACGACTTCAACTGACTTAGTGGTGAGCAGAGAATCCACGTGTCAAAAAATGAATGATGAATGGAAGAGTCATAGGAAACATGCAACTCATCGGGCACCAGCAACACCAGAGTTTTTTTCTCCTGGAAGACCATGCTGAGCACTATCACATGTTTCCTGCACTTGCTGAATCATCGATGCTCCTGTGATTCTTTATCCTTTTTGGACAGTATTAACCAAGCATGACAGAGGAACAGCTAGAAAAAGGAGAAAAATGCCCAAGCATTCATTTCCGTTCACTTCCAAAACCTGATCAGTTAATCTCTGCATCTGTATGTAGGAGCCTATGTGTCACTGTCAGAATACTCTGAGAATGGGAAGGTGAAAGAAGGGAACTTTAAAGATGTATATATAGAGAGGAGAAAATTCTGTTTTCCAAACCTCAACTTAAAAGTGTCTTTAGTTGTTTTTAAGCATGATTTTGATTAATATTTTTTGTAAGACAGACAATGTGTAACAAGCACGCCTGTGGAAGAAAAAATTCTTAATAATTATAACTCATTATCATCACTATTAAGCAGCACACCTTTCTTACAAACTGCTGTCAGGTATTGAGACTAGTTCACGTGTGTCAATTCTGGGGGTAAGAGTAAGGAATATCAACAGGTTGGTTGTATGTGCCCACAGCCAGCAGGACCAAATACATTCTTTTATGGTATAAAACCATTAATCACTCCATTTCCAGCCCAGTAAAAGAACAGGGTAATTGCCCCCAACTGACACCAACAAATGAGGAGAACCGCCTCCCTCAGTTGTGTCTCCTCCGTACCTATCCTTTTTTGAGGAAACCTCTCCCAAGAAGCAAGATCCAGATGATGCTTGCAGGCTTTTGGCCCTTTCTGGACTGAAAATCCATTTAAACCTGCAAGCTGGAAAAGAGGCCCTTGGGCAAACCCCCAGCATGTGCTCTCAATTCTGGTACAGAGCTGAGCCAGCAGCTCTTCCAGGTACTTAAAGACTCTCTGTGTCTTGTTACAGTGCCCAATTCATTCAAATACAGGAGGGCAGTAAGGTGCAGTGTGCAATATTCCCCTCAACCCCAAAATGTTTGCACCCATAGCCTAACAAATTGGTCAGATGTAAGCTGAATTTAAACAGGCAAAATAAGCACAAAAATCCTATTTACTTCTTCTATCAACACTAGACACTAACATTTTTCTACTGGCCACATTGCTTTCATAAGGGGTGAAGTTAATGCATGCCCTACTGGCTCCTGTAGTTAAGGAAAAAACTGGGTTTGCGTTCCAAACAATGATATATTCACAAACATCCGCCCCAAGAGATCTCTTTGGAGGAAAGATGATGGCACAATTATTACATATAATCTTGCTTTGTTTGCCAAGCTGATTTGCTTCAGAGAAATGACTGAGAGATAAACTCAGCAGAGTTTCCACAGGACTTTGAGCTAGAGAGAACACAGAGAGGCCAAGCCGTGCATCAAACGGAACATGCTGCTAATCCAAAACTGCTGGTGCCGGTTTCCCAGTGGCTCAGAGTGGGGCTTCTTCTCAACAAATTAGAAATGACAAATTTAGCACAAGTTCTAAGGGAATAGAATACTGTCACAGGAGCCAGGGCACCACATAAGCTCTTGTACTAATACCAATGCTTTGGTTCAGTCAATGCTCCCTACACACAATATATCTCATTTTGTCATTTTTGCTCCTACCAATGGATCCTTCATGCCTCACCACAGGATACTTGATGTTATGTGGCTCTGTCCATTTCTCCTGGCTTTTTCATTCACATGTCAATCTACTACTTGCCTACTTATTCCAGTTTCCCCTGGAATTCAAAATTAGTGCTAAGGTCAGACCTCTGTCAGGCAGAAATCAGCTCTGCTTCAGTGAAATCTCTAGTCAACCCAAGCTGTAATAGAGCAGATCGACTATATAGCTCTGATCAGAAGAGGAGCATCTCTAATCCTCCTCTTCACTCAGCCCATACTCCCTTCCAACTGTTACAAGCTTGACAGCATCTGCTACCACCGGTCTGAGAGCAGCTTTACTTCTATTCTCCAGTTAGAGTCTGGTTTTATGACATCTTATGACCATCCACACCCTGTCAACAACCGCCCACATTTCAGTATTGGACCTGGAATGTGAACTGGAAGGACGAGGCTGCCTGTGTTCCTTCCTTCACCGCAGACTGTCCCTCTTGCAGACCAGCTCCCCCAAAGGAAGCAGAGGGTGTCCCTTGAGTTGAAGCCAAAAGACAAAAAACGGGACTAGGGCTACACAAACCCCTCCAAATGTTTTCCACTAAAAATGCCTGGCAACATGCAGTCAAGCCCAGAAGAGTGAAGTAACACTGTGTGCTTCAAGCACGAAGAAATAATGTGAAAAGACTTTCAACAGAGAATTGTCTAAGGCAGAATCAGGGGCTGCCAAAGAATTAAGGTTCCTAATGGTCCTACTGCTTCATGACAGTGACATCTTGAATGAATGCCTGTATTTGATTAGATTATACTGTAATTGGTGTGCAACAACTTTAAGGCAATAGATCTTTGTATTTGTAAGTACTCCAAACATGAATGTATATGATCATGGGTAGCCTGCTACCAAGAGCATGCTGTCTGCACTCCAGCTTCAGGAGCTTTCAATCTGTTAAAATACCATGGAATATATGTCAATATATCCATGGAAAAGGGCCATCATACTTTCTATTACACTTCCTGTTTCATTGCCAGTCTCTTCTGGAGCCAGGGAAGGACGTTTCTTTGAGCATTTGTGTTTCACCGTGCCTTCATTTCCATCAAGACACCCGTAACACATATTGCAGTCTGTTGTAGGCTTCTTTATGCCCCGAGGGGAGAGAGGGGTGCGAGCTGTTCAAATCCAAATCCTCGCATAAACACGATGCAGCCTCCGAAGCTGAGACCCTGCTGCCAGTGGGAGTCAATGGAAAAACTATTGAGCACCAAGCACCGTCGACTGCGAGAGGTTTGGGTGGTAATAAAATCCTGCGTGTAATGCCAGTGGTGGAGCTCCTGTCCAGATTTAGGACAGCAAGAGCTGTCGACTAACCTGGGACACAGCCTGGCGGCCAGGATGCTTCCTGTGAAGGCAGGAGACCTGGGTTAGAGACCTCAGGCACAGGAGGAAACTGAACCTGATTTTCTTTTGGCAGGATTTCTTTAAGAATCAGTGAATCACATTGCAGAAGGGTAATACTGTCACCTCCTTTTTGCAACACAGTTTTTCTTGCAAATCAGTTCTTCCCAAACTCACCTTCATGCAGTCCTGAGAAAGGCAGGACTCAAACTACCCCACACTGACAGGAGTTCTGCGGCCCAGCCAGAGCCCTGCTGCTAAATGCTGGTGCTTGTCCCATATCTCGAGTTTTACAATAATGAGCTGTATGAGCTATGCACGGCTTCAAACCTTGTTAGGCCTTTCTGGTCTTGAGTGTGTTTTAGCTTGGTTTTTGCTGTACCTGCAAAAGTCAAGAAGTTTTTGCTGCACTTGCCACTTGTTCTACAATCAGACGCCTACTGTCTAGTTTGGCCAGCTGTGAAGTAAAATTACCCTGTGATTATTTGCCTGCTACTGCCGTGGTTTTGAATTTGGTTTAGTTGCATCGTTACCTAATTTACTTTAACTTTGGTTCTGCTTAGCTTCCCCCAAAAAGAAATCATGGTTTATATAGAGAAGGACTAGTAGAAGTAAGTAATTGTGGTATAACTAATGCTGTGAATCAACCTAAGAGTGCAACCTATGAAATACTGTGATGTTGAACCACAGAGAAAAAATAATTTTGAGTGAGCGGAAAACTCAGGAGAAGGAAATCCCCATCATCAACATGATATTCCTCTCACAAAGACCATGTGGTGCTGAGAACTCACCCTGCTATTGCACTAGAGGATGGAAACATAACATCCGAGGAAAGGACAGACAGTTGTGCACATAACTTTACTGTACTACTAATGATCCTTTACAGAAATTTGATGATCTAGATTCTTGTTATAACTGGTCTAATAATAAGCAGTTGTTGCATTTTGATTAGACTGGAAAGACATTAATTAGAATAAAAACAAATTCTGATTCTTACACTCTTGTATTAGATGTGTTCTTTTGGTTCCCTATATTTTGTACGGAGATGTTTGGAATTCTTTATGTAAAAATATGCACATGTATATATACACATAAAGTGATTTACAGAAGACTTTTGTTACACAGCAGTGCAGCTGTGGAAACTATCACAAGGTTGATTCATGAATTTAAAGTAAATCAGACCAAGTCAATTGCTGGAAGATCTGTACACTGCTATGAACAGCAGTAGATAAAGTGCATAAAGTATCTGTGAAAGTGATCCTCTGAATCCCAGAGTTAATATACTTTTTTTAAGGGGACTATGAGGAATTATATTCTTTCCATTACTTAAAAATATTTAACTATAATTTGTGTTGCTGAGATCACTTCTCCTTCTTAGGAGAGATGATACAGGACAAACCAGAAAGCAAGAGCTGCTTTTATAGAAAAAGGGACCTTCAGTTCAGTGTTGTACTGAATAACGACAAAGCTCTGAATCTAGTCCTTACCCCACACAAAATTCTTATAGCAAAAGTCTCTTTTTTCTTAATGTTACTTATGAGTCTCTACCAAAAGAGATGCTAGTTAAATGAAAAATCTTACTGAAGATTTTCAGTGCTGACCCTTTCAATGTTCTTAATTTTTAGTGTCGCATCAATCTCACTCTCACTGTAACTATTATCATCAAACAAAGATGATCACTCTTTACAAGCAGTCAAAAGAGGCTTCTGAGGGTTGCCAGCAAAGAACAGTTAAGGGAAAACTTTCCCAATTAATAGACTATTTTCCTTTTCTTCCTGCAGATATAAGGTTATAAAATGTCCTTTAAAAATAGATTAAGGTGAAAAGACGTCTTTGTGATTATGGGGCAAATTTCATTTGAGGTCAATGAGTGCATTCTCAATTCATTATTAGACTACGCAGCAGAGGACCGGATGGTCAGCCCCCAGCTCTTGCCACAATCATCTATCACTCGGTAAAAATCAAGGCTTTCATTTCCCCTGTTGTTTCATGTTGCTCAGAGGGCAACGTAACAACAGTACAATCGTCTGCAGATTTGTTCTTGGCCGCCTCTTGCCCCTGTGAGTGATTACTAAAAATACTATAGAGATACTTTGCTGAAGGATTTATTCAGGCTTGCAAAGTGTACCCGTTTTACCAATGCTTTAACTACCAATTAGTACAAACACTGCTGCTATTAACTCACTACAGCTTTATCTTAAGTGAATAAAACCCTTCAGCTCGCTTTTGCTTTACAAAAAGTAATAGGAATGAGCAGCACAGGACTAGCTGAGCTAAACAGTAGCTCTGCTTTTATGAAGATAACCATGTCATGGGTTATATAGAAAGCAGCAGGCATTCCTAGTTTTCAGGGACTGGACAAATCACTTCAAAATGCTTCAAGGTCAAAAATCTTTTAAAATACATTCCAGCCAAGCTCAAGATGTAGTGTGGCTTTTACGTTGTACTGTAGACAATTGCAGAGCAATACCAAAGTCATGATCTATGCAGACATAATGGTGAGCTGAAATTCTAAACCACTGGAGATCATTTAACAATATATGGTACAGATGGTTTTATTACACCTTCTTTCTTTGTGTGTCGTCTGATTTCTATTTTATATATATCCTGGTGACTATTTCAACCGTGTTTTCAAGCATACATCTGACTTCCTGCTTCCAGCCCTATATCATCTCTTTTTATACATTTTTTTCCCCAAGGAAGGGGAATCATTCCTCCACTGACTAATTAATGAAACATATTCGCACAGAAATGCAATGCTCCATATAGCTGCCAAACAATGTGAAATCAGCATCTTTATCTTTACATTTTTGATATCCGACTAGTGCCCTGAGCAATTCTTGACTCTGCCACCTTCACTTTAACAGGGATGAGTACCAGATGTTCCTGAAGAAGTTACAAGAAGCCATCAAAATATGTACCTTGTCCACTGAGGAAGTTTCTTCAAACCTCCCTGACAATTAGTGGCTGGCTCTGAAGCATGAGGGTTCATAATTCTTGCTTTTTCTCTCTTTATCCTTCCTAGTACAACTATGGATATTCTCATTAGATGCTTTCCTATTAAGTTCCATACCTTGAGGCCACAAGCAACACAGGCTCATTATCTGGCATTACTTCTAATTCTGATTGTTCAGTGCTTGAAAAAATGAACAGTAAAAACTTCTAAATGCCTTAATGACATGAGATTCTCTAAGGGTGCTCCTAATGGGAAATAAGCCACCTTTTTCACAAGGAATAAAGTAACAGCGATGGAATAAAGCTTACCATGACCAATGACTGTTCCTTACAAGCCATACACATGCCTTTACATTATTAATTTTTTCCCTAAACATTTGTTATGTGGATACGACTTCTCATCCTACATCTTTGCTGAAGATATTTCAAAATCATTTAAAGCCCTAACAGCTTTAGTTTCTTATTCTTTTTCTATTTTTGCAAGCAAAGCAGCAATTTAAGTCCACATAACAGACCCAACAGATTTGCATTAAAAATATGTGACTTGAACACAAAAACAAGGAGCCTTTTGACAAGCTCACTCCACAAACTGATGAATATACTGTACCTAACTGTGATGAAATATTTAATACTACAGGCTATTTGCAGTTCACTTATAAAAAGCCACTGACAACTCCGAGGAAACTGTGAAAAACATACTAAAGAATTCTGCTGATGAACTACATTTTCAAAGGGAAGAGTCATTCTTCTATTTTCCTAACCAACAAGGTTAGCATTAAGAAACTGCTTATGTGACTTTGACAATACCCTCCTGTGGTTTCATCCTCACCTGCCTTCACAAGCCGTGCGCTTGTGACTGTGTGATCCTAAGTACTGCACAAAGAATCACAGATGTCTGAGTGAGAAATAGCAGAATATTTGGTGCAGACGGGGTCTACAATGACTATTTATTCAGAAATTTATGCCAACAAGGGTAGCCTTATCACATATATATCCAAACACAGAGGGTCCTCTCAGCTGTTACAGCTTCAAATTAAAGGGCAAATGTGATACCAAAAGAGGAAGCTGGAAATGACACAGGCAGGAGGGAAGGACTCAGGATACACTGAAAGAAGCAAGCTGTCCCTTAGACAGTATCCAAAGTGAAGCGGCACAGCCAACGTGTTTTAGAAGAATGGAGCTAGAAAGGGAGCTCAAATGAGATGCAGGACTGCAAGGACAAGGATTGCACCCAACGATGGTTCAAGAGAGGCAGGGAGTAGGATCCCTCTAACCAAATGCAGGCCTGTACGGTGCAGATCTCTACAGCTTGGTTAGCTCCCCAACACAAATTTACAGTCAATGAGGAATATATCCTTCATCTTCACACGGATGCTTGAATTGGGTCTTGGTTTTTTTCAGTGAGCATTTAGGGAATCCTGAGGAACAAGCTCAAACGCAAGTATCTGTATTGCTGCTTTTAAAAACTAGGTGACATAAATTCCACTAAGAAGTCTTAAATTGCTCAGCAATGTAGTTGTTTTGAAAACAAGATGCCTGAGAAGCTGTTGGAAACAAAGTTTGGAAATTAGGAAACTGTTTCCAACTAGGAGCAATTTTTAGGAAATGCCAGTGAATTCTAAAACTTAAGACTCCTTATAATATGTGTTCAGTGCTACTTACAATTGCAGATTACTTATTAAAGTTTCCAGAAGTCATCAGAATGTTTATATAAATCAGGAAAATATAAACCAAAACTTTAATGTGATAAAGCAGAATTAGTCCAACCGCTAACACTTTAAGCATACAACCAGCTCTAAGAGCACAACCTTAACACAAGCCATGATCACATGATATGCAGAATTTATCACTGTTATTGACCTGGACATACAGCCTGGATATAATGATTTGAGTACTGGTAATCTGTCAGTGCCTTCAAACCATTGATCTGATTTACCTTGTCACATGCCTCATTCCATCGCAGTTAAAACTCAGGGCTGTGAATGCAGTCATAACAAACTTGTCATCTACAACTACTCAAAAGCTGTATCAAAATAGTGCATCAAATCTTCTCTTGAGCCCAAATAAATATTATATCCAAACCAAGACCATGGGCAGATGAAGACAGAGGTAACATCTGGGAAGCGGCAGGGATGAAAGTTTGTGCCACAGCAGGACCTGGATGAAAATTGAGGCTTGTGGTCCAGACAAACAGGTAGAAGACTGCCCTATCAGCTTAACTCAGTCTAACACCAGGCAGCCCATAGCAACTTCCAACCACAGTGTCTACATAAGGCAGACAAACTGATCCAGGATCTTTACAAAAGGGGCCAACACTGCAGCAACACATTATGAGATGTGTAGGCCCTCAAGCTATGAGCATCCTGGTGCAGCAGTAGGGATTTCTCAAGAGCAGGTCAAGGTCCTTTACTCTTACTCAAGCCTCTCATATGGCTTGTGCTCCCTCAAGTAATGCAAAACAGACACTGAGGAAAGGAAACTTGTCACCTGGGACTGGTCATCTCATGGTAGGTTTTTATTGACACTGAAACTACACTAGTTTTTGAGGAAGAAAAGGATGTAAATGTACGTCAGCATTTCATGAAACTACTTGTGCTGCAGAACACACATCCTTACAGAAGGATGACCAGGAAACTGCCTTTAGGGATCGTGCGAAGTTGTCTTACATCAGCAACTTCCCATATCCAAACATTAGTATCAGGGAGGAAAGAGCCATATTACAGAGATACACAGTTTTATTTGTATTTATATAATTCAACTTTACATTTATGAAAAAACATGAAACAAAAATAAAATAAAGTAACACTAACTAATATTAAGAATTAACACATCTGAACAAAGCTACCAGGGTCATTCTTCAATATTGTCTGTAAATTCTAGTCATGGGCACTTCAGCACAAGCACAGAAACATCACTGATTATAAAATGAGAGAGGGATTCCCAGGAATAAAAGCAAATGTAAGAATGCACCTGAGTATTCATTTATATCAAGAATAAACCCAGCAGATTTAGTACATACAGGATCCGTTACATGACTGCTGATATTCAGCTGCCTACAAATGCCCCATGCTTGAAAATATTTGTTATTTAACCTATCAATCTCTATATTTAACAATGACAATCTTGCTAGCTGTCTAGGAGTTATTTACTTACATGCTGCATGTCAGAATGGCTGAACTCTTACCCCTAACAGAGAAAAAACTAAAGATACCTTATTTGATGGGCCTGGTGGAAATACAAGAGACCCAGTGTTTGGCAGCAAGTCAGTCAGTAGCAAGACTTCTTTCTTTCAACCAGGTTTTAGAGATGCTTGCAAGGCAGGATGCTCTCCCTTTTAAGTCTTCTCAGGAGCTTCCTGACTAATGAAAATGGTCATTTCTCTTTGGAATTCTCTAGTGGCCTTCTCAAGGTCTATTTATATCACTTTTATAGCCTTCCTGTTCCAGTAACTTTGGTCTTTGAAAAGCCACAGATTCAGCTATTTATCAAACCAGTAGTCATGCAAACACACCTATTTTGACTCAGCTTAGGTCAGGTATTGTCTCAGTTATCCTAAAAAATCCTTACTGAATTCCTCATCCTAAGCATCATGCAGAGTAAAAAGCCTTCCACCATCACTGCCTTTTAAAATCCACCCTACTGTGCCATTATTTTTATTACACATTTTATTGCTCAGACACCGACATCCAGGTGAACAGTATGTTCAGAAAAACCCATTAATCAACAAATTTAGTAAAAGAATATGGAAGACAACCAGAAGGACTTTAAGAAGTTTTGTCCATTTCACAGTCCCAAAGATGGATCAGCAATACCTAAACCCTTCCCAACAGATATTCTCTTTACTACTTTTACTCCTACAGATACTCTCTTACTACTTTACTACTTCTGAGGATGTTTCATGGCATCTCATGTTTCATCACTGCAGTGCTTAGCTACCCTTATGGTTAAAGAGCTTCCCCTAAAGTTTAGCCGAGATCTCTCTCATTACCGTGACACTTACTGAGAAAATGAGCCTGGCTTTTTCTTTTGATCACAAGTCCAGTGAAAAGGTGTCATAAAAATTGATGTAAGAAAATCCCTTGGAAGCCTCCAGCCTGAATATCAAGTAAAGAAGAGCAGGAGTGATATGAGCTGTTCAGGCAGCGAAGACTTACAGACGGGGCAGCAGCATCACCATCTGCTGGAAGGAGCGAATTTAGCTAATGTACCAGTTGCCACCAAAGGAGTGAGAAATGCCTTTGGCAGATATGCAACATAATGAGAGGAACATGGAGATGCCACACGCTGCCCAGTTCACAAGAAATGAAAAGTCAAATGTCTTTTCCAGGCCAGAGAGCAGAATAAATCAACCCTGACAGTCTTAATAAGAGTAGTTTCAGATGTTTTGTATTTTATCTATTAAACATAGTTTAGATAGAAAGCCTAACCTTTTTAAAATTCACCTCCCTCCTGGTAGAGGCCATCTGCTATGGTGGAGGACTCCCGGTCCCCTCTGCCCAAGCAGAGCCACAGCAGACTTCAGTCAGTGAGAGGGAGGGTCGGCTCGGAGGGATCAGGCCAGCAGGCATGCATGTGCTTCGGGATCTGCCCATCAGTTTGTAGGAAGCCAAGAGCAAAGGGAGTGTGAAAGGCTGATAATCTCCTCGGGAACAGATTGGGCTCCTGCCGAAGAGGAATTTAGCACTTCTCCGCAGGCACCGCCTGGTCAGATGGTGCTCCTTCATGCTGCAGCTCTCTGCATGCGGCCAGGCAGCTAATGCTCACAGTATCTTCCTAGTATCTGTTCTCCTCTTCACAACTGCTGCAGTAGCTCCGGGGGTCCTGCAAGAGGGGGAACGGGAGACCACCACGCACAGTCGGACGTGGGACACCCTATGGCGGAGCTTAGGGGACAGCACTGGGGAGATGCCTCCAGGACCACTGTGGAAGCGTGAGGCAGCATAGTGCTCTCCGGAGGGACTCATGACATCACTAATGACTTCAAAGCAAACCAGGGAGAGAGCAGTGTCCCAGTGCATTTGGGCACTAGATTTAACAGCAACAGCTTGGCTCTCGGTGCTGTCGTTTGAGTCTTTCCAAGGGCTCACACTGACAAGGCAATCAATGGAGGCAAGTTTCTAACGCATCGACTTCAGCAGCCTGTGGTGTCATTTTTGGTAGTGAGAGCCCAGGCTCTGAGAGGTGTTGAAGAGGGTTACCACATCAATTAATGTCACCTTTCACCACTGACGAATGGTGTTGAGAGATGTGGTGAGAGGAAAGCCTGCAGACACAGCACAGCAACAGCCATCGGGGCGCTGGTAGCCACTTTTTATTGGGTTTAGCAGTAAAAACGGCTGGGAAATAGGGATGAGGGTAGGATGCTTATCACCAAAAGAAGTCATTCATGCTGCACTGCTTACCCCTCACCACCCTTTTATACCATCCAACCTTTCCAAAGCTGTGGTCACACAAGCCACTGCACTGAGCGTCAATAAAACTCATCCAGGAAGGCATATATTTTACCTGCAGGACAACCTGTGTAGTTTATCCCAGTGTAGAAACGAAGTGGTGACAAGGCCTTTCATCTGCTGTGGAGGTATGGAGGATCACTGCTGGTTAACTTGCTAGCAAGCAGTGCAGGGAGGTTGTCACCACTGACAATTTTAGAGGAAAGCAACCACTGTGTGATAGCTGTACCTGGGGAAAAATAAAACAATGCATCTGGCTTTGTGTCAGTGGAGGTGGCCCTGGTGTCTCCTGCATACTCCTGCCAATGCAGTGTGGGTTTGCAGCGTCTTTTCCCCCACATTCTGGTGAACCGCCCCAATCACAGCCCCACCAAGCTCCAAGGCAAGCACCAACAGCCACCTGCTCTTCTGATAACACATTTCCTATCACAGTCTCTTCCCTACTCTTACCAGGGAAGTGTCAAGGATTCCATCCCCATCCTCGAGATCTAACTATGACATGGCATTTAAAGTTTTTTGCAGTCTGCTGAAAGCTGGCTTTGCACTTCACCGGTGTCTAATATTGGAGTTATTTTTAAGACACATTTGTTTCTTGCTATAAGAAAAGACCAAAACATCACCACTTAATGCTTCCTCAGAGCCCACAAGCAAAAGTGATTATCACCATGTGCCTGAAATTGCTATGTTTTATTAAAGCTGGCATGTCACATCAAAGGAATCAAAGCAAGCAGGCTGCCTCATGGATGATACGATGGTGGAATTGCAACCGTGAGCGTGGCCCCGCTCCACACACTGCTAGGAAGGCTCATCAGATTTCAAATCTAATAAAAGGTGGTTACTGAACTCCTCTTACCCCTTACTGCTAACTGCAAAAAGCAGCACCACGCTGCTGACTGTGAATGCTTTGGGAACAACTACTCAAGTTCCCAGTTTCCAGCCTGTCATAAACGACATGAGATAAACCTGTTTATAGAAAACAATAACTTCATCATCACCCTGACATGCTCAATTATTGTCCAAAAAATAATGGTCAAGTATGTCAAAATGTAGTCCTCCACCATCTACAGTTTAGATGATACGTCTGCATCTGTATTGTCAACCACTGGTGGTGTTACCCTTCCGTTACCTTTACTGTCATGGTCTCCTGAGCCGGACTGGGCCCAATGGGCACTCTGAGGGTGGAAGGTGAGATACAGTAGCACCCAGAAGTGTATCACCAACACCATGATGGGTTACAATGATGTCCCATGCCCATGGCAGTGTTTTGCATACTTAGCAGCTCCCAGCTAGATTCAGAAGTACCAGAACTAAGTTCCCTCAGGTTTCATGTCTTGTGGTAGACAGATGCTGGTGTCTAAGAGGATGAAAACCTGTCAAAATGGCCTTGATCACAATATCTCAAACTCCCTCTGCTTTGCACTTTTCTACCTTTTGACATGATTGTCCATCATGCAGCTTTTCCAGTGTCCAATAAGTCACAAATTTACAGCACTTGCTTCTGTCTGTTCTTTCCTCCTGTCATTATTTATCCTTATGTCACCTGAAAGAACTTCATCATCTTTAAGATGTCTATCTTACTGCCAAGGTTGGAGCTGGTCAATGAATTAAAAAAAAAAATATTGGGGGTACACTCAGCCACAGAGACAAAGACACAAATCAGATGATCATGGAATAAGTCAGGCTATAAAAAATCACTGTGTGGTGGAAATATTCTTGATTTATATCAGCAATGATGTTCTTCCCATCAAACTTTTTTTTTCAGAAAGCAGACATAACTGATTTGAGAGATGAAGAGCATAAGGTGCCCTTCCAAATGTCACCACGATATTTCTTTAATATAGAGGTTTGGGTGTATTTAGAAATATCTTTCAGAGCAACACTTTGTATTTTAGCAGAGATCTCCAGAGAGTGTTAATTCTGAAAGGAAATACAGTATTACAGTGGAAGGTACTTGTAATTCACAACAGCAACTGAACATATTTTCTCTGAGTATTTACAGTTGCAGAAAAACATCACTCCAGAAATACACCTAGAGTAAGCAAGCCTTCAAACCTAGACTTTCAGTTGCTCTGCGCCCTGTACAGTCACCAAAGACAGTGAAAATGGGGTATTTATCATCACAAGACTAACTGAAGAATACATTGTGTTCGTTTCACAAGGGCATGTCTACAAACTTCTGGGCTCTGTGGCAACCGCTTATTCATTTAAGACACAGCTGATACCAGTATTCTCAGTTTGTTACTCTGTGGTTAAGAGGGCTCTGAAAGTCAGAGACCTTTGTCTGAAAATAATATACTTGGCATTATCTTCAACAATGAATACTCAGAATTGTTTTTCTTACTTCTTTCAATTGCATTATGTAGGTGTGACATTAAGCAATGACAAGCAGCAACACTTGTGACAGAAGCAGGAATTATAAACAGACTTAAAAAAACCCGTCAAACCCACAAACAAAGTGATATAGTAATCTCAGGTAGTGCCCCAGTGAATATGCCATTTAGGATAAGAGTTCACTTGCAAAGTTATTTATATTTTTGATTATCCAGATAGACATAATAGGATATTCAAATGCACTAAACCAAAAATGGCAATCCAGAGCCTAAGAATGCATCTTTAAGCACCAAAGTAACACCTTTGAAATTGTGGATTTTAGGCTTTCCTGAGATTTTTACTCACTATCCCTTTAGTTGAGCATAGTACTGGCCTGCAAAAGAGAAACCTCTCCTGGGAAGGTATCACTAATTTTCAAATTAATACTCTGCCCTGTTGACAAGGCTGCCTGGTGGTCACCATTACAATGACAACACCTTCCAATAATTATGACACT
The DNA here is from genome assembly GCF_031877795.1 of Strix aluco. NCBI lineage: Eukaryota > Metazoa > Chordata > Aves > Strigiformes > Strigidae > Strix > Strix aluco. Next base: position 127,214,782 of record NC_133932.1, read on the forward strand.
ATGGTAAACAGGTCACCAAATATTCATGTTCTGATTTAAATGATTTTCAGTATGAATCTCTACTGGCATTACTGTCCTCATGAAACAACCATGTATTGTTACCCTAATCATACCAAGGAACCAGATAAGTGATTTCAGTGTTCCCACACATCTGGGAAAGAGATTTCAAGAGCAGAAAAAAACAAAGGACTAAATGATATATCAGCTGGAGAGAAGAGACTTAAAAACGAAGCAGCTGTTTATACATTCAAGTAATATCAAATGTCTGCTACAGAGGAAATGTCTTTACATGTGGTAAGTCTGACCCAGCCTTTCCAATGCAGGTCCCTAGAAGGTGAACTGATTTCAGTGATCCTGGACAGCTGAGGTTTCAGCTCTTGAAATGGCCATTTACAGGCTGCTTAGCACTGATGAAAACTGAACCTTGTAGTCTGGTGTCCACATACTGATAGAAGGGTCCACCAGTGGGACTACAGGTTCCCCCATCATCTTTCACACAAATTAAAAAACCTCCAACCCCAAATCTCTGCCCATGAAGAGTTTGTACTATGAAAAGAGAGAAATGTCAAAGACACTGTGACTTCCACTTAGCACTTTGGCTTGTGAAGGAGTTTCAACAGAAATGATGGTGGTACCTACAACAACATTAAATTTGGAAAGTGATGAGTGACCAAGACCTGTTGTTCAGGTGAGCCAGAAAACAGTTCCCTGCACAGCCCAGGGACAATCAGTGGGCACAACACCTGAACAAAGCTTTCAGAGCAGGGGTTTGAATACAGCTCTCAGCATAAACCCATGGATCGGCAGTCTCGCTTAACAGACTACTTGAATTTTTAATCACTCTCTTGAATTCAGACATCAGAGCAGGCAACTAAGTTTGACACAGTAAATCATCTGAATATGAGCTTTGTAATTGCTTCTAATTTTGCACAGAAAAAGCTTGGATAATGTCGAGAAGGGTATCAGAGACATTTGAATAATGTTGTATTAAAGCAAGTCAAGCTCATGAGCAACAGAAAACACAACTCTCAGAAAAAGCAAAATGTGTAATAGTGTCGGGAGGAACCTCTTCACCAGAGAGTTCAGAGTCCCATTTGATTCAGAAGCCATTACCCTGCATCTGTATGTTAACGAAGCAGCTGTTACACTGCTAATTGCTGCTCCGACAAATTGCTTTTTTCCAATTAAGATTTTATTATCGGATTTATCATCGCAAACAGAAATAGATGTATTTCAATTTTAGAAAGACAACAGAATGGTGCAATTATCCACCAGTCTTCCAGCCGGGCATAAATCAGAATCTGTAATTCCAAGGTTTTACAAGTTCTTTAGAAGTTAAGCAGATATCTAGATATGCATCTTCTGTGAATGTCTGCCTCCACAAGGATGACCAGATTAGCCTTTTTAAATTGGGTTGCCTGGTTAAAATCCAGGCATTTTGAGCCTTATGTAGACATTTAGGTAAATGGCTTGATTTTTAGAAATGATGAATACTTACAAAACCCATCCCCATTTCAGTTTGGTAGTCTTATGCATTTGATGCCACAAGGTGAATTAATCTTGAAGTGATAGTTACAGCCTTCTTAGAGTCCTCTACTATAAGCCTGCCTATCAAAGTGATAACTAGACTTTCAAATGAAAATTAACAGACTTTTGAAACTCAATTCAGCACTACTTTCAGAATATGAGATCTGAAGAACCTCTAATAACTGTACATCTCAAAGTTCCTGTAACAGTCCACCATGGCTGCAAGTACATCTCTCTGCCTATGATTTCTAAACATAGTAACTTACAGAAAGTAATGAATACTGTGTTAACCACAGCAGAAGTGCAAGTGGGGTATCTTTGGATGGAAGATGGAGGCTTTGCAAGCCTTTGTCCAGTGCTGCACCAAGACCCCAGTTCATGCAGGTGCTTCATATTGCAAGTAGCTCCACTGAAGACAGTGGAAGAACTCCTGTGCTGCACAAGAACACACTCAACTTTGCTACACTGGAGGAAGCTGTGCAGGATACTTAAAATTGTGGGAGATAACACAAAAAATAACTAAGGAGGAGACTAAAGCATTAGGCAGCAAAAATTAAGAATTCATCAGCTTTATAGACTCAGACACAGGATTTTGGGAGGATAACATTTCTAAGACACTGTAGTGGTCTCAGGAGGAGAGGAGAAGAGAATTTCTAAGTCATCTATTTTTTCTATTTCTTCTATGAAGAAACTGTGCTTTACAAACATCTCCCTAACTTGCAGAGATGGCATAGAAAACTCATGCAATATAGAGGAGTGATCCCAAGCTTTCTGATCTGTAGTTGTGTACTATATGCATCTTTCAAAATACTGCTACCAGGCCCTAAAGCTGTGTCTTCACTGGGCTGGATAGATAATGGTATTTTTCTTCAGAGGAAAGACAAATGGTTACCATGAAAAAAAAGTATCATCTTTGAAGAAAGATATGAACACTAAGTCCAGTTCAGAAATGGGTGCACAGGCAAAGAGAATTTCAAGGGCATGTCTGCTTTGTACTACTGCTCATGGAAACTGTCTCTCTGAGAGGGTAAACAGGCAACCAACAATCATACAGTGATAGCACAACTACGCTAAGGATAGACAGTGCCAGACAGCTGCCGCTCTGTCACTGGTGATTAGGAAAGATTATGGCTGCATTTATTTTCATATTAATTGTTTTTGTTGTTGTTCTCTTTATGAACATAGAACACATTCCATATTTTTTAATTTCAAAACACTGTGAGCTTTCTAAAAAGGTTTCACTGGCTTTTTATACAGCTGGAAATAACTCTGACAGCAAATTTGTAACAGGAAAAATAACTACTTTAAATACAAACAGGGCAACAACCATCTATCTATCAAGCATCAGTTTAGAGTAATTGGATTACAGAGAAGAACCACTTTAGTTAATCAGGTTGGACTTAGTAATACTTCTGTGTTCCATAAATAATATTCTAACAGCAGTTTTACTCTTGAAGACCACTCTGAACAAATGGTGAAAATGAGTCTGTCCTTTGTCAGAAACTATCAAATGAAAAGACACACTGATGGCTATCTCTGCTATTTGAAGCAAACTATTAGAAAATCAATCTTGTTAAAGATGACCTGCACCAGCCCTAGAAAAAACCTAGCAGCTTCAAAATCATGCACTGAATGTCCAAAATAGCAAGGCCAAAAGGGCTAAGTCACAGGGATGCAAATGTTGTTATTTTCTCTACTTAGAAAAAGGAAAAAAAACCCCACACTAAAACGGTCAAGGTCTCAAAGCCAATGACTTGGGAATACAACATTCACCAAGGAACTCTGCTGAAGACTATGAGGGGTATGATTAAGTGGTCACGTAAGAATAGCATGCTTGGGTCCTTTTATTTATTTGTTTTCACCAGAATTGCCTGTAATACATCACATTGAGCTGAAGTGCAGCAAGGCCACCAACCTTCTAGAGACTCTAGAAAGTAAGTTTTTCTAATTAGGCAAAACGTTTGGCTCCCTAGGAACATCCTCTTGAGCTACCCTTAGGAAATCTATCAATAATGTAATAATAGCAGAAGTTAAAATGATGATTCAATTTATGGCAGAGGAATCCAGAAAGCTTAGAAACAATGTGTAGCCCTGACACCTTCAAGCTCCACATGTCCTTCAGGAAGAAGTGAGTGTGTTATGATGATCAGAATTCAAGTCATTCAATGAGATGTGCACTGCCAAAGAGGCATTCCCCTGACGGATAGCTACTACAGTGTTGAAGGCTGTAGGCAATTAGTAAACAGCACATCGTGCAAGACAAAATTTTGTCTAAAGTGATTTGGCAAATTTCTACTGTTACAGAAAGAGGTAATGGAGTGTAATGGCCACATATATCAGATGGGGTCTCAGACATTAAGATCTCATTCAAGAGAAGAAAACACAATGAAATGGCTAGTCTTAATTCACATAACAGGAAAAGATAAACACTGGGGTGATTCTGCCAAGATTTACATCTGCGGTTCCAGGAAATCAAGGTATTTTTGGCTTGACGTTTAAGGTTAACAATCAGTCTCATCTGGCTATTCACATATCATCTTTCATCCTGAAGTATTCTATAGCACTTAAAAAATAATATACAAATCAGGATCTCTACTCATTAGAGCATTCATTTCTACTCTTCATGCTCTAAGAGCTCCTAGCACATGCAAAAGAGAAATAATGTGCAGAGGCAACTTGATGTTTTAGGGCCAGCACAGTTCATTTTCTGCCACTGTTACCATTAAATAAACATATAGTCATCCAAGCTTGCTGGATGGCTCTTGGGGTTCTGCAGCTTTCTTTCTCTTGCTTGGACCACAGGCTATAATCAAAATGGAGACATAGTGAGATTACGCATAAATAAAAAGACAATCCTTGATTAAAAACCGGGATGAACACATCCCTGTCCACTGTTCTTGTATGTTTGAATTAGTCATTGCTACGGAAAAATGACAGCTGCTCTGACAGATCTATTATGAATGCAACCGAGGTTGCATGGAAAGTCCATGCTGTAAGGTTAGCACTTCCAACAATAAAAAAGGATTATGAAAAAGATATTCTTTTCAATGTAATTGGTTCCTATTTCACAAACTATGGTTTTGGCGAACTCCGTCTGGAGCTAGCCACAAGGACTGCTAAATATCCACAGCCAAACACAACAGGGATGTATGTATTTTACAATAAACAATAAGCCTTGCATTCCAAATTACGTACATTTTTAATTCAAGTAACCCATATTTTGCCCTTCACTAATTTCTTCTCAGTTTCCCTGCTTAGCTGGATATTATCTCCCCTATATCATTTTTAAGACAATAACAGTCTTATTTTAAAGAACTGAGTGGTTCACTGAGAGTAATCTAGTATTATACTTCCAACAGTGCCCAATGCTGGATGCTTCCCAGGGAAGTACAACACACCTGTCCATTGAAGGCTAGTCTCCATGGATGTAAATAGTCTTTCTAATTTTATCAAAAGCATAGAATTATTTTCCCTTCCTCCCCAGAGCATAAAACCTGGAATCACTTATGATTTTTATCCTACCAAGTGTAACAGTAACACCAAGTATCTCTTTCTTTAAAAAAAAATAGTTGTACTTCACCAGAATTTCTGAACACAGCTCTGGGACACTAGTACTATTAGCCCTGTCTGAACAAAGGTAAAACCTTCAAGAACTTAAGAGTAAATCACGTCTTTTAAACCGTACTCTGTCAACTCTCCCAACTCTTTCAGCATAAGAAGGAGGTCTGCTGGTATTTAATAGTTTGATCTGGAAAAGCAAGTGACTGAGGTTCAGACTCAGCTAAGAGTCACTGTTGGTTAAAAATAAACCAAAATTGTGGGACAGTGACTTTTTTTTTTTTTTCCTACGTTCGAATTAAAAAAGGCAAAATTCTAAATTCCACTACAAGCAGAAAAAACCTAGGAAACTACCTTAAAGACATAGTTTGACATTTCATTCTCCAGCAAAGAGGAGAGACAAGGAATCATCTCTCCGCCAAATTCTGTTGCACCAGTGAAACAGACAGTAAATGTGTTCCTAATAATATAACTTTGCATCCAAAGCAACTTCCCTGGAAGTCAGCAGGATTTTTATTACCAAGTTCATTAGGAAAAGCTCAACCTGAAGAGCTGTCTTGATGAAGTTATTAATAGCTACAATCATGAGTTAAGGGAAATAAGCACTTTCTATAGAAAATGAGTCCATATTCACACTAAACAGAAACCTTTGGCTCAGTGCATCTCCAGAAATTCTGGTTAGCACTTCTGAACAGATTGCCCGTAGGTATCTCCGCTGGAAAATTGACCTGGGAAGATACATTTTTTTCTGCAGGTCCCAAGGTATCATGGAGATGTGTCTCTGTCCATCCTACTTGTGCTTATGCCATAAGCAGCTTGAGAACTCTGACACAGACTGGTTTTGGTCCTTTTTTAAAATTTAACCAGCACAATAATCTTCAGCAACAATAAATAACATATTCAAGGACACAAGTCATGATTTTTTTTAACCTACCAGAAAGAAAAAAAGAAAGAAGAAAGCCAAGTATATAGCAGAAGACCTTCCAGTTTTTAATGCAACTGAAAGATAATTCATCTTCCCATTTCAAATATATCAGGAAGAATTTGCCAAGTATGGCCTGTTTGATGGTGTGTTAATTCTGAATTATCTTGGATGAAGCTGCTAGCCTTTCTCCCTCTTCCTAATTCCACCGTGGAGGTAGTGTCTGAGACCTTTCTCCCCTCTTCTGACTCACTGTGCAACAAGGATGGAGGGAACTGAACACCTCCATGTGCTGCTTCCCTCTGATGCAGCAAAGCAATTCCTGGCCATCCCTGCACTTACTCTTGAACTTGATGGCTGCTCTTCTGAGACTAAACCAAATGCCTCATTTAATCCATCACTTCACTGCAACATGAAATTTCATAAGCATGCACAGAAACCTCAGATACAATAGTTGCCTGATAACGCTTTTGAGAAGTTATAGGGTTTAACCCATTTATAAAACCATTATTTTATTTATTTTTTTTTTTGAAGCAAAAGTGCTGTGAAGTATGAAGACCCAATAAATCCTGCTCATGGCTGCGTAGGCAGACCGCAGTAAAAGCTCTCCTCCTTTGCCAAGGCACTCTTCCTCCACCAGTGCCAGATCTGTGATTCATGGGACAGTGAACCATTGACTCCAGTGCCCCAAATGCTATCAGGAAACCTGTTTTGGAGAAGGTGTATAGGAGTTCTGCACTCTCATTAGCTTCTGCAAAATTGATTTTCTTTATTTATGCCTCCTTGCATGACAAATTGTTCTTGATGCAGAGCCTGATAGAAACATGAATGGCCTCAGTGCGGATTCTCTTTATTAAGGATGTATGAGAGGATACATGAGTTGTTTAGCCAAAGGAGAATGACTCAATCCCTTCTGACACTAACGTAAAAATCCTTTAAAGTGTAGGTCAGTCACTTGGTTAATTTAGAGACACTGGCAGCATAATATTGGTTCTTTAAGATGCAAGTCTTTGGTTTTGCTTTTTTCCTTCCCTTCAAAAAAATGCCCTTCCCTTGAGGAAACTCCACTTACTACACAGTAGGGCTGGATCCCACTAAAATACGTTTTTCAGGACCACACTCCAGCCATCCTATGAAACTGCCCCACATAATTACAGTATGTGATGAGATACATCCTTAACTGAACGTCCTTAACTCCAGAAGTGCCATTACTTCTCTTTACGCTCCCCTTTGCATTACACATCACCAAATTTACTTATCAGAAGAATTATGAATGTTCCAAAAAGGAAAAAAATAACCTTGGATGTTCGAACAAAATCTGTGCACTTTCCACCTCTTTAAAGTCAGTCAGAGAGCTTCTCGTTTTCTTTCAGGCTTTATGCAACTGATATTAAAAAAATCTGAAGATTTAATTATGATCTCTTGTATTTTCAGTAATGGTTTGATGGAGATTAACCTCTAGGTTACAGCAAAAGCTCTCATGTCTTCTGTTTGCAATGACTACAAAAACTCTCCAGCTGCATAAGATTATTCCCTTAAATGAAACTGAAAAGGTAACACTAAACTTTTATCATATGGAGTCAGACCATACCATACTAAGTCATGCTAAACTGTGAGACAGACAACCATAAGCAAGGTGGGGGCAATCAAACAAACTGCTGCAGCTTACAGTTTTGTCACTGAACAACTGTGTGCATGCTCCTACTCTGCTGCAAATGCAAAGGAAAGCACACAGACTTTAAACTACCTTCATGGTGATTTTTGCATTGGAATGAGTCAAGAGCATTTGACGTCCATCACCATGCTCTGCTGATGAGAGTAATTCATTAACCACAGTAGCTGTAGGAATTACATCTGTCAATACCCTCATTCTACTAGTGCTGGGAAGAGTTGTCAAGGAAGGCATCATTGCAGTGGGGGAAGGACAAGTAAAACAAAAGACACTTCAGACAAAAAAAAAATAAAATCAATATGTAGGTTGAATAAAGAAGCCGAAGGAAACAGAAATTAGATAACTTGTGATACAAATGTACTTTGTTTAAGCAGAGGGAGATAAAAGTCCTTGAGTAACTAGTGAAGGCAAGAGGACTCTGAAATTTAGTTGTAGTTTACCAGAGGCAGTTCTGTCATTCTGGGAGAGGAAATAATATCTCTGGACTTGGATTGCCAGTCTCCAAACTGCGCAAAATGATATAAATAGAAGTGACTTAAATCACCCATTTTAATCATGATTTAAATCAGCAAGCAGGAAACATTCATTTAAATAATCAATTCTAATCTTGTTTTGCAGCTGTACTTTTTAGTTATTTCCCTAAAGTAAGTTTCAGTCCAGTGGTTGATAATCATTAAAACACACTGAATTGTAACTGAACTGTAACTATACACTAAATTGGAAAACTTTTTCTAACCAGGACCATACATTAAATCTGCACACTTTAAAGCAGTTCTGTAATTTGCTATGCCAGATTTGTGAATTTTTTTATTTGCTAGATTACTTTTATTACTTCATTTTATATTTTATTCCTGTATCAAAATGCACTGGGAGGCTAACTAGAATTCAATTAAAAAGTCCATTAAAAATATTTCAAAATCATGCATTACTTACTATGAAATGATAGATTAAGTATAGGGAAAACACAATATAAACTAACTGACTTATTAAATTAATGAAATGCTAGTCAGAGAATTGAACTGCTGGTTTCTAGTCACTGTCTCTGAAAATTGCAGATTTTGTGAATCTCAGTCTGTGCCTCTCCAATCTAGTCTGACATCATCACATGAAGTCCAATTTCTTGCTTTTTGCACTTCAGGCCTGTTTTAGCTGAACAGGACACCAAGCTGAACCACTAAAAAAACTCCAACAACCAACTAAAACCAAAACTAAAATAAAGGCTCAGGCTAACAAGATTTGGTCCCATTTACTGACTCGGTGACATTCACCCGCTGAGAGACGTTGGCAGCATTGATTATTACGTTGCATTTCTCTGCGTTCAGTTCAGGTGTCGGAATGTGCTCAAGTCTTCAAAGCTGTGCTTGGGAGAGCAGGGGACAGTGCTTGGGCAGGAGTGGTCTGGGCTATCTGCTGCATGATGAAGGCAAGTAGATCTGTTGGACAATTATACAGGACAATGGAGGAATTTGTAGCTTTGTCCCAGAGCCAGTGCTCAGGAATGTGAGCTTGCCTGACATGTGCAATGTTCTGGGGAAGGCAGCAGAATTTTGTAGCCCTCCCAGTGCCTGAGCATGAGGCACACCACAAGTTTTGGTACATTTGAGATGGATTAACTCATTTGGTTTCCTAATAAATTCATCCAAGGAGCACTATTTTGAAAGGTCTGCCACCATAAAACTTTACTGGACTGCTCTAGGAGACAGTAAGAAGAACCTGGCAGTGAGATCAGTGTATAAAAAGATTAATTATTCCAGAAATCACTGTCCTTTCATGATTGTGATTCCACAGAAGGCATAGACAAGGATATTGGTTTTCAGGCATCTATAAAATAGGGATGTTAGAGAACATCACAATTTTATTACTTATCTTACAAGAAGCTGGCTGAATCCATACAGTATTGAATATCAATAGATCAGTTTCACAGATTATAAATAGATTAGGATCATTGAATATTAGAGTGACATTGTGTATAAGGTATATTATGTGCACAAATTTATTCTTGCTTGCATTCAGTGTATCTTAGTTTAGAGACCACAGCAGCCAAGGAACAAGTACATCATCAACACAGGGCCAGCCTGTTTTGGTGCCTTATGGGCAAGCTGCAGCCCAAGGAACCCTCCCAGCCTCCTCCACTGCGCAGGGAGAGAGCATCCTCCTCACGGCCAAACAGCATCTACACTCAACTGTAGCCATTTAAAATGCAAATGTCATTAATTTTACTTAATAATGCACCATACTTCAGTTTGAATATTTACCATTTGAGTTCAATGTACTTAGTATTTTATGCCTCTGCTCTGAGCACTCAGCAAATACAAGCAGTGAAACATGTGAAGGGGCACAAAGGTTATGCAGTCTTGCTTAATGTGTGCTACTGAATAAATGTGACATAATTATTACTACCAAAAGAATTAACTATTTTACTATGAAAAAAATTATGCCAATTCTCTTTCACACATTAGTTATATGTTGGAAATTTCAAGTGCTTTTTCTGTGTATGCATAAGGTTTTTACCCTATTATGCAATGGGCGAAGATTCAAAACAGCTCTACAGCCATTAGTAAGAGAAGATATAAACTATGCCTTATCTTAAACTGATGCAGAGAAAATGACTGACATGAGGTAAACAACAACAACATAATAACAGGATTTAACAAGTTGATATGTCATGAAAGATGGATTCTGCGCCAAATTTGGATCTGTGTGTAAAAAACAACCAAATAAAATAAAGCACAATTGCAGAGCATCACCTCAAAATGAAGATTTCCTGTAGTTCTCTGCCTACTATCCTATTAATTAAGTGTGTGCAGAAGCAATGCAGTCAGAAGGCACAAACAGCAGCCTGTGGGGTTTTTAAAAACGATCCCATGGTGTAACGGCTCTTTGGAAAATGTAACGCATTGTGCTCAGCAACACATCTAATAATGCTACTGATCATAATACTAGAATATCATAACTGTACTCATTCTGAAAGACAGTGGTTATTGTTGCCTCTTGTTCTGGAGTGGGACTAATCGACTTTTTAAATTGTGTTGGATCTAAACCTCTGGGTGGGTGGCAGACCATAAAACACAAGGGGAACAGCAGCAACACTGCCTCTGCTTTTGGGAACTTAACGTCATCACCTCACTTATTTTCTGCTCAAAATGTGGTCAGAGCTAGATAAAACAGAAGGGATCAGTTCTGATAGTTTAAAAGTCACTCTCAGGGTGGCAACTCTGACTTTTAATAAAGGTAAAATATTTAAGTTAAATTTATCTTCAGTTATTAACTATACTTACCAATGTTCTCTTCCAACTGCACTTTCTATAGAATACTCTGCATTATTAATGGAACGGAAAATTACATTTTTAATGTAAAGTATTGACAAGATTGAGGGGTTTTTTTGCACACATTCAGAATTATATGTCCATATATTCAAAACACAAATTACGGAACTATGCCAAAGAGAAATCTGCCAAAGCATAGGTATTCCCGTTTTTTCTCAAGCACTTTCCAATTTCTCTTCTTACCTTACAAAGAAATGAGTACAGTAATGTATACATATACATGTATATATCACCGCATCTTTTCTTTCCACTTCTGCTGTGTGACCAATAGACCAACTCTACGCTGATTTTTAAGACATACGATCCTAACTAATTCAACTGAGTTACAATAATTTGCAGTCAGTGGAGAATTCAGTTTCCAGGCGCTGTGCTATATTCAACCTGTATTTCTTGTACACTCTTTTTGCAATACTCAGATCTAATTTCTGTCCTCATAAGTGCAAACACAGCTGAAGAGATTTAAAACTCTTAGACTGGAATATAGAAATACTTTCCCACAAAAGGGAGATTTTGTTCTGTTTACTGTTTTTTAAAACATTCAGAGGGGAACTGCATTTGTTTCTTCTGCTGGTTCTTGTTTCTTCTTGTGTGTTCAGCTTTGGCAACAAAATGGGACAGCACTATATAAAGTGATGGTAAGAAACATTATTCCAGCAGGACAGATTATTCCACAGACCTTTGCTTAAGTGGGACATTGTGTATTCAAATCCAAAGGACCTTGGAATAAATCCTCTCCTGGTATGAAATCAAAGTAAGAAGTGAGACCAGTGAGAAGTCTTCCAGCAGATGGGTAAGACCTAATTCAGAGAACAACCTCCGTCTGTCTATCCCAAATTCTGCAGGTGAAAAATATAACTTAATAGTAAAGACTCTGTAAAGACAACAGTGACAGTTTCCCATACTCATTCTTAAAAAATTCTGAGAGCCCAACCAGTGCTTTTCCCTTTCTTGTTCCTAATGGGTAAGATACCAGGCTCAAGGTACAGACGAAATTTCCTCTTCAAGGTACTGTTTTAATATCAATGGATACACCGGTTGCTGCTCTGTTGCAGGGTGGACATGGCATTACAGATGGCAGTGGCTGCCTCTGAGAACCACAGACTTTCCAGAATAAGTGAATGAATTAAAAAAAAAAAAAAAAAAAGAAAGAAATTGGTGAAAACAAATTCAAAGATCCTACTCTATTTCTTTCTCTAAATACTAAAGGAGTAAATGTAGCCTGCAATCCCACCCAGAACTACAAAAATACTATTGTGTTGCAGAAACCTTTTACGAGGACAAAAATATTGGACAGAGAACATTTCACAACTTTGGGGTTCTAACAGACTTCAGTGAAATGCCTTTTAGGAAGCTTCCAAAAAAAAATATACTCAACTGGATTTATCCAATTCATTTGTAGAACTCCAGTAGGTTTGCAGACACTGATATCCTTTACAAAAGCTACACTGATTGTTATGTTGTGTTTACCAGCCTGAAATTCCTGGGAGCATCTTTTGAGATGTTTCTCAAGAGTGCTGCCAAACACTCTTAGGTTATGCGGAACTGAATTCTGGGTTGGGAGGTGTAGTCTTACTAAGGACAAAAAAAAAAAGTTTGTGATACTGAGGCTTGCAGAAAAGGTACCATGTACCACAGTGGGGAAAGCTATAAACGCCACTTCTGGTTGAGACTACCTTTGAGAGTAAATGCGTTAGTAACATTTGATCCAAAATAGTCCAATAACACCAGCACAGAAAAATCTGCTGTAGGTGAAAAGACCTTCCTCATATCAGAACCCAAAGGAAATCTGAAATAATTCCACCATTTATCTATCTTGTTAAAATACAGTCTCAGAGATGTCACTGTCTTGCACAGATACCCACCTTTATTTGAAGAAAAAATAAAGTTGTTTAGCCTACGTGTGGAACACATAGGGAACAACTAAAGTGACTTAACATGCAAAATACATTGTCTATCTTGTCTTGTACTGAAGAAGTGACTGGAATTCCTAATGAAGCTCAGCACACCTCTCTCTTTCATATGCTCAAAACGCCCTACTTTCCTCACAGTGCCGCCTGCACTAGAAACGTCACCCATGCAACCCAGCTTCTCGCACCAAACGCACTGCACTCCTTTCCAAAAAACTTATCTACAGCAACAGATTCTGGTTTATTCACCCGACTGTTTTTATTGGATCCTTCTCTCCTTTATCCTCATGCATACTTCAGTTGAGAATAATGCACATTTGTACTCCGTACAAATGTACATTTCTCACCAGGACTTACTGGTACTTTCTACGTGCTGGCACCCGGGGAATATTTTTTGAAAGCCTCAGGCAAACTATCTCTTAGATTTAGACACTCCTTTTATATTGAAGAGCCTGTGTCTCCCCTTGAACAGTTCAACAACTGCAGTATAAGGTGTGTCTTTCGGTTGCTGTCTAGTAGCAGTTAATAAAAGTAAACCCAGAGAACCTAGATAAACATAAGAAGAGGGATTAAAATAACAATAAGAAAAGGTGTGCATATGCCTTTTTGATGTGTATGTCAATGAATTCAGAAGATAATTCAATGCTATTCTGAGGTCTTGCTGAACAATGAATTTTACAAAGCTGTTTCTCACAAAATACAAATACAAGTGCTAAAACGTCTTCCCTTGTGACATTTCAGCACCAGACTACCAGGTTAACTTTAATGTGAAACAATTCTTACCTTCTGTCTTATGCTTGCAAATATCCATTTTCTTCTTTTTCCAGTAAGACTAAATTAAATAGTTTAATATATAACACACCTTCCATGCATGCTACAGTTTCTGCAGTGAAACTCATCTATATCTGTAACACAGTCCTAGTGATCCTGTAACATTTCAGAACTGAAGTGCCACAGATTTAGTTGGTTCTGTAAAAGCAAAGACCTATAGAAAGTTTGCTCTCAAAACCCAGATGGCCACAGAGCTACAGCATACATTGAAAAAAGGCAGAAAACAGGACAAGTTCTGTGTATGGTGTGACATCACCGACTTTTCACAAAATCAATGCCTTTTAACGATGGAATGCCTCATTTTCTCTCACTCTGTTACAGAACACTAAACAAACAAACTCTGGTTTGTTACAGAACACTGAAGTATACATTGGGTGTCAAAAGACTATCCAGAAATAAATTGTTTTTAATTTAAAGGTCCTACAGATTGAGTTCTCCTTCTATTATGAAGAATAAATGAGGGGAAATGCTTTGACCTCCCCTACTGTGTCTTGCAATGAAGAACACAGACTACCTACCTTTCACGACTGCTAGTACTACTGCAAGGATCTTCATTTTCAGATGTCGTAGCAGGGAAAACCCTCAAACACATACTTAATGTGGAGCAAAACCATGCTGGTGCGCTCTTTGTGGCATGTGTGTGTGTGACAAGGCTCCACAATGACAGACTGGGAAGCAGCCGCAGCCTCCACTAACCCTCCTTCACCTTGTCGCTGAGACATTAATCAGGCTCTGCTCCTCTGCAAGGACTTCGGGATGTTTTGGTCAATGTCAACACTGAGAAAATGAGAAGTTTGCCCTTTTGTCAAACTTGTCTTGAGAGACATCTTCACCAATTATATCCAGGCGCTGTTCAGAAGAAAGCCTGAACTGTACGTGATTTGTACGAAGATACTTGACAGCATAAAAAATGACCAATGACTCACAGAGTTCCCTTTCCTGTGTTTTACTGTCTCTTTATATCTTGTTCAAAAGTACTATGCAAAGCTGTATTGTTCATCATTAATCCACCTCCTAACAGGTTACTGCAGAGCTGAGAAAAGCTACCCAGGGTGCTCTGAAGCTGCGCTCTTTGTTCTTTATAAGCCCAGAAGTAATTTTGATCAACAGAAGTACAATGCTGGGACTCTGGTCCTAGACAGTCATTTTAGGTTTTAATAGCATGAGAGGGCTGTTCTCGGCATGCCAAGGCAGAGCAGGTGAAAACTGCAAAGGACACCACTGCCAACCTAGAGAATTCAGAAACCATGAGGTTGCTCTAACTAGAATGAAATTTATAAACAAAGGTAAGCAGCAAAACACATGGGGTGGACAGATAAGCTGTCTTCTCCTTTTCAATGATTTGTGAATACAGTCCCCAGACCTCATGACATAAGGAAGTTCAGCAGATGTTCCCGGTCCCCTTCTTCAGGCTATTCTCCATCACCAACTCCTTTCTGCACTACAGTGAGGGTGAACTGAGCCTCGGGTGGATCTGCATCTCTTGCGCTGTGTCTGCTACAAGTTCACAGTGCTGGGACATTGTAAGTGAGTGCTACCATGCTGCTTTTGCATAGTTTGGAAGACTAAAAAGCTTCCCCTCCTCTCCCATCACACATCTTCCCCACCACCGAGCCTCCTCACTCATCACCCATCCCCTGGCCTTCTTCTCCCCACACCTACGCACACAGCCAAAGCTGAGGCACTTGCTGTGTGATATTTCTGAAAATGTTAAGCTCTGGTTCCAGGAGCGTGAACAACGGTAGTTTGTGTAGTGTTTGGATTTCAGCCCACACCTTATGCCTACACCTACACAGCCGTATTTAGTCAGGCTCTGCAATGCTCCCCATATCGGTAGTTAAGTGCTGACCGGCTGGCTGAGTTTTAGCAGCATATGATTTAAAACTCTGACACACACTTCATACGAGAATGGCAGAAGCTATGTTAAGGGAGTCATGTGGCGATAGCCCAGAAGTTAAGACAGTAAATATAACATGAGGTATTTGTTTTGTTGTTAGAAAACCACCGTGAGATGTCCAACGAAGTTGAGGCTAAGATGCAAGACAAGTGCCAAGCAGGACTGTCCTGAGGTTGTATATATGGTGCCTCCTTGGGCTGGCACAGAGATTCTCTCTTGTTAGACAAGTCCCTGCTGTGGAGAGGTCAGGGAATGCAGCTGAGCATCACCTACCACAAAAGCCAACAGGTTTTACAGTTTCTTCTCCAAACCTCTGGCTGACACTTGTGTGGAGGGTCTCCCCTGCCTCACACCTTTCTCCTCTTAGCTGCTGCATGTGGCCACCTGACCCCAGCTCTGCTGCCTGCCCCTGCTACGCCTTCCCTGGGAAACACCCCCAAACTGCAGAAGGCTGAAGACAACATGATCTACAAGAGCCTTCACAGCACAGACTCCTGGAGAAACCCACACAGCCTATTTAGACACCAACAGCTGCAGCAGAGGCAGAACAGACTGAACACTTGCAGACTCAGGAAAATAGCACAGACTCATTTCAGCAGATCACTGTAATACACAAAATGTACAGCCCTTTTTATTAATCTTTAAAGAAAAAGCTTAATTGATCAATCTGCTCTTCAGGATGGCTACAGCGTGTTCCTCCTTAATGACTTCTGTATAGTGAGCGTTTGCTAGAGCCCAGAGCAACTGTGGAGAAAAAATATTGAGACCCTGATTTAAAAAATGACAGGCAATTTTATTTGCTTCAATACCCGAGTGGTGTATGTTTGCAGTTGATTAGTCACTGCAGATTACTTTTCAGCTCATGTGGCAACAGTTGTTTTTTTTTTAACTGAGAACAAGGAAAACCAGGCCAGAATGGTGAAATCTAAGTCTAATTTTCTGATGTCCTTACAGATATGAAATTGTCTGTTTACCTGTAAAAATTCAGCCACATATATTAAGTGTATTAAGATAAAAGTAAGAATTGGTGATTAAAATGGTACTTTTAAAAATATATTAGGATTCTTTTAACACACAAGAAAATGAAAAAAAAACTCAACTAAAAAACCCACCAGTGCCTGGCACCATATTCCTCTCAGCTTTGAAATCTAATCATTAAGTAGCATTGGAAGAATATTCTTTCTCTGGACACTGTCATCTGAAAGTCAATTTAAGTAATAAACAGATTTGCTATGTAAATTAAACCTTGATAAGTCTCACTCAACATCTTTTTTCTGCGTAAACTCTTTATAAAGATGCATGCTCCATTTTACATTTTTCATTAATGCACTAAATCACAGGAGGTTGAAAAGGTTAAAGACATTTAATTGTTACTAGATGATAATCAGTCAGAAACTATATGTTAGCATGTAGCTAGCTGGCAAAGATGTTATATTTTCAGACACATCCCTCCTAATTCTTCATTTCCCTTTGGAATTTATCATTAAGCTGCATTTGTGTCTCGCATGACATGTACGGTCAGGAATCAATCTGAAAAGCCAAATCTGAAAGCTTCTTGTAATTTCTCATTTTCTGTGACCAAGTAAGGTAAAAAACCTACATGACTTCTTTGGTGGAAGAGACCAGCTTTTCTATATTCATCATTTAAACTATGACAGCCCTCAAAGACCCCAAATGTGGACCAAGACTAATTGTTCCAGACCCATCGCAAGCAAAAGATGAAAACAAGCTGGATACCAATATATATATATGTATCTCATTTCACACCTCTCTTTCCTCTCTCTTTACTGAAAGTGTTGCTAAATTGGGGCTAGAAAGGGAAAGGACAGTAAAGGCACTTCTCATGCTACTTGTCCCATGATGCCCAGAAGTGGTGGGAGATGGGGGAGAGGAGGAGGACAAAAGAGACAAAGTCATAGCAATTCCCACTCCAAAGTCTCCCCCTCCTTTTTGGTCTCTTCTCCTGGTCTGGAGCCACATATTCTACCGTGCAGGTGGTGAGGCTCCAAACAACCTTGTTAAGGCACCTAAGCTCTTTCTCTAGGACCTTCAAAGAGCCATTCACCCCTTCCAACTAAAATGAGAATGAGAAGAACTGCCCCCTGGAGGGGTTTCTGTCTGTGCTTTCATTACAAAGGGATGCTGAAGGGTTTTTTTTAGCCTTCTGGTTTATATAAGCTCTAATGCAACTTGGGTATTGAACAGTATATTAATAATAATTTCTTATATAGAACAAGTCTGTATCTTCCTGAAGATGTTAAATGGATTGCTTAATGCATTTTTGAAAGGTATTTAGATGCTGTGGCATTAAAGGCTCATGTAAAAATCTGAATATAACAGAACAAAATGCAATTTAACAGACACTATAGTACAGACACTACAGTATTTCAGGCATCAATTTAAGTGGCAAATGGTATTTTTCAATAACCTTACATCTGCCTTTAAAAAAAAAAAAAAAAAAAGAAAGAAATAGGCATAAGAGCACAGTAGCCTTGAAGGCTGCAAAATATATAAAAGGTCATAGAACTGGATGGAAAAAGGTCATTCAACTTGCAGGCTATTTTGAAATTTGCTCTTCTTCAGATACTGAGTGATAGTGCAACATCTGCATAACTCTCTGTGAATAGGTACAAGCTCGGGTCCTTTGGTGGGCTGGCAGGGGCATGGACACAGAGAGCCCTGGGACATGGCAGGGCCCCCAGACCCCACTTCCCCATGGAGAGCAGAGGCTGCCATGGAGCCAGTACCAGGGAATCAGTCCTGCAGGTTTGGACACTGAGAACGCAATGAAATCCCCACGCTCCCCCTGCAAAAAATGAGAAATTGCTTTTTTCCTGACTGGTTATTTCAAACCACAACAGCTCCTTCTGGCCTTGAAACCTACAGCAACAGGTATCACATCCTTCTCAGACAGAGAGCAGACCAGCTGTAAGAGGTGATCACTGCCTAAGAGCAAAGCCACAGTGAAATCTTTGAAAGCAATCACAAAAATCTGTAAATGACTGGACTCAACCTCAGGGATAACCCAAATAGTGTCATGGCAGCCTCTCATCATGGAGCAATACAAAACCAGGCACTGATGGAAACCAGAGGAAAAGGACAGGCGTTGTACCCCAAGGCAAATCATGTCATCCTGCACCAGGGAGCCCTAAAAGCAAAGATCTCAGTGAAAATGGAGGATGGGTGAGAGCAACCAGGACTGAAACCATGTCCTACCACAGAGCCAGGGGCTGGGAGGTCGCCATGCCGCACCTTGAGCTCCTCAAGAGCTGCTGAAGATGGAGCAGCAGCAATGCCAGGTGTGACTTTGACTCTGCGAGTTGACTTTGGTGATGGAGAGCATTTACACTGAATGCAGATCGCGTTTCCGTGAAACCCAGTGCCGCAGCATATTACATCCTTCTAAACAATATTATTAAACTACCATAATAATCACGCTGCTCTTCAATCCAAGGTCTCAAAGCACATTACAGCCAGTAATGAAATAACTCACACAAGACCAGTGTGAGGAAGAAGGGGATCATTACTGCTGCTGCTCGCAGTCACAAAGTCGTGCTTTCAGACACAGAATTTCATTGCGAGGAGCCAAGCACACAAGTGTCGCCATATACTTCACTCCACTAAAGTCAGGTACGGGTCCTGTCAAGGAGTTATCATTGCTTTCCTGATACTCGGTATTTTAGCTGAAGTTCCAGGTCTGGAGACTCTCGTAATTAAAAGAGACTCTCAGCTTTCGTTTACAAGAAACAAAAGGAAAACAATCCCCAGAAAAAAGCTGTATTTGTGGATCTGAAGTTGGAAATCTGTTCAGTCTACCCTAAGACAGAAGGCAAATGAAAACAACAAAAATGTATTTTCTTTTTGTGCTTCAGATACTCCCATTCTCTTAAGAAGCTGCAATATCTTCTTGGGGGCTGAGTCAGGATTTCTGTCCGCGTGTGGCCACCAGCCCTGCACTGTTGGCGTGAAGTCAGCTGGCTGGGACAAAATCCTGACCTCTGCGCAGGGGAAGCTGCCCCAAGAGACATTTCTAGATCACACAAGAGCCTTATGGTAGAGCTAAGGAGGGAATCCAGGCCTTAATTACCCCACACTTCACATTAACGAGGAACTGTTCATACACAAGTGAGTTAACTGGCAACTCGCTAGAGCAAACGCGATGCAACACCTTGCAGTTCAGACTTGTAGCTGGAGTTGAGAGGAGCCAGCTTCAAACTCACGACTCTCCCACTGCTTTCCTTGTGTCACCTAAAGCCAACCCCTCGCTTATGACACCCCGTTTTCCAAAAGCACAACTCCCTCTGATTTATTACGTTGGCTTCTGTGCTCTTAGCAAGGTTTCGCTGGTGGGTAAGGAAGCGAGCATCATCCTGTACGTAGGACAGAGCCCACGACTGGATGGGAGAGCACCAACCAACAGCCCAGACACCAGCACTGGCACTTTGGTGGGCAAACGTGTGACCGGAGTGCTAAGGCGACGAATCACACTGGACCATTCCTCTTCTGCGCCACACAATATCCCTCATTGATTGTGGCTGATAAACCCACACCAGTCCGGCCTACAATGTGTGCAAATCTGAAATCAGTGGTAGGAAGGGGAAACAAATGTGAGTTTCTAAGAGCATCTGCTGTACATATTTGAAATATCAGAACTCGGTTCTTCATCTTATTTTTCATTTAAATATATATTGTGAAATTTAGAAAGCTAACATCTATCTAGGTTCCCTACCCCCAAAATGCTTGCTATGTGTTTAGATGCAACACCAATTTTTCCAGCTTTTGACAGTAAAGGAAGCATTAAATGGGATGACTGCTCCCCAAACCAAAAAAACCTTCCATCTCTAGCCATAGAAACAATGGAGCAGTTTGTCCTTTGGGGGAGGGGTGAATAGCCATGGTAAATGACAAATGGCTAAGCCATATGCACTCACTTCCTATCTACACCAAAAAGAAATTAAGCAGCTATCAGCTTACCATGGAAGCCAGAGCCACAAGTGATAATTTTTGTGAATGGTAATCTGGCACATCTTCTCTGCTGCATCGGCAGCTGATGTTGCTCGTGTTGGGAAGGTCCTTGGAGCTACTTCAGACCCCTACATATGCACCTGACCCTGGTCTTTCCTGCATGTTGGGGACTTGGGGAGGAAGGATTTTGGAGGTCACTGTGTTGGACTGTGACCATGAACAGCTTTATGGAGGCAGAACAACCTGTATTTTCTTACATATAAGCCAACGACAATCTGGCACTAATTTAATCAGTACTTCCTTTCCCCTCTCTGCATTGAAGACTATACTGTTTAATTATTTAATAATTGGATTAATGCACATAAGTACCTGCACAGGGAGAAATTACAAGGGAGTAGATTGCTCTTTATTTCAGCAGAGAAAGGTACAACCAAAGCCAATGGCTGGAAAGAAGAGGCAGACAAATTCAATGAAAAATAAACCAGACAGTTCAAAGATTGCAGGAGATAAGCATTGGGAAAAAAATATCTTGTAGCCTTCAAAATCACTATCTTCCTGGAATACAGGCTTTAGTCAAACACCAGTCAGACATCTTAGTGTAGGAGCAATTAGGTGACGTTCTACAATTTGAACTATGTAGGCGGTCAGAGTAGGTGAACTAATAACCCTCTGACCTTAAGACTATGAATCTGTTCATTCACTATCCTATCACACTGCAAAACCTCTGCTTCCATCTCTAAAATAGAAAATAACACAGGCAGAAAAAATAGAGAAGCTCTCATGTGCTGTGCTGGGAGGTCTAGGGAAAAAAAATCACTTCCATCCGCAAATAAATAGAACAGTTGCAATAATGAATAGCACAATGGTATCAAAGATTGTAACACAATAATAGTACAAAAATAATGGTATTACAACTATAGGAAAAGATTTTTTTCCTACAGTTAAAATAACTCCTTAAATGCAGTAAACTTTTGAAGGGAAGAGAATTTAAAAACTGGCATTTTTTGATGTTACATTATAATCCCCTAAAGGGAGGAGATATATATGGGGGGAAGGGGTATTTCATAGTCATGACATGATTTATGGTCAATATGCTGGAAGGCCATGGAAACTAGCTCTAACTGTTATCTTTAGATGAGAATTTGTCTCTAATAGTCTCATATGAACCCAGCTAAATATATTTTCTCATTTCACACTCAGACAATCACTAAGGGTTCAATCCCACACCCATCTGCAGCAATGGCAGAAATCCCATTGACTTCACTGAGAGCAGGATAAAACTCATTCCTTGAAGGTGTTACAACACAATTATAGTCACTTTTTCAAAAGTATCCATAAGACAAAAGAATGGGGTTTGTTGCTTTTTTTTTTAAAAAAAGATTAAATTAGCAGAGAAAATGAAGTTGGGGTTCTTCTACACCAGTTCTGACTGGACCTAAACAGCCTAGTGTAAGTGCCAAGGGCACAGCACCAAAGTGTTCAACCTAGGAGCTACGTTATCAGACCACATGGAAATCTGGGAAGTATATATTTTCAAAGGCATCTAAAATGGATTCTCAAAGTCACTTCTAAAAATCATTCACAGGCATTTTTGATGATTTTACCTGTGGCCACTCTGCCACCTATCCTACAAATTAGCTTTGGCCAAACAGAATGAAAGACTGCAACACAATTTAAGATGGGGAAAGGATAAACTCTAAAGTATTAAGGTCAGGCTCTTATGCATTTATGGTACTTTCACATCCTGACAGTTTCACAAATTCCGGGAAAGATTTATCTTGTCCTGACAAAATAACTTCTCAAGTGTCATGTCTCAAGTGGACCTCTAGAAGAGGCAGGGCTGAGGACTGAGTGCCGGGTGGGAGCTGGTACAGTGTGGTGTGCCTGGTTTCACACCACTGACAAGCATGGATGCAGTGATGGAGAGGGGATGTCTCTGTTTGGAAGGTGGGAAAAGTGATCCTGCAGTGATTCTGAAACCACACTAGCACAGAAAACACCACCAAATTGGAAAAATTTAGTCTTATCTTAAAAAAAAAAAAAAGTATACATAACTTGCAATTGCAATTCAGTGAATATTTTTGGCAAAGACTCACTTAGAAAGGGCACTTTGTGGACTCTATAAACCATTTCTAAGGCACTCAGAGTTGCATTTATACCTTTTTTCTTTTTAAAGGCAACTGAATATTCAAATGCAGTTTTGTATTTTAAGTGTAATTTCTAATTACATGCACAATTGCTAATCCATCTGTTTACTACATACTGTAAATGTCTGTAGTTATATATGCTTGAATAATTATTGAAAATTAAATATTGTAAACAGTCAAATTAATTTCTCTCAGCATACCAAATTGCAGGAAGGCTGCAAGATGATAAAATATTACATGCCCCCAGAAATGGAACAAGTCACTCCTACCCCACACCTCTCTGAGTGTGCCTATTGCTGTTCTGTAAAGATAGGAAACTTTTAAATCCAAAAATTTGTAACAAGAAGAGTCTGAAAAGCTCCATTACACTCTGCTATCAGTAAGAGAGTGATTTAAAATGAATGTGGTCTGCAAATGTTTCAGCTGTGCTGGAACAAGAAAATCATGTTTCTTACGTGAGGCGAGTTAGTGTTAATGTTTTCTAATGCTAAAGTTTTTTTAAATTTCCTTCCTGTTAGAAGCACCATAGGAAATATCCCACAAAATATTTCCTTTGTTGATTTATCTATAACATTGCACAGCAATAATGCTATTCAGGAAGTCCCAAGTAGGAAAACACGGGAACACACAATATTTCAATATACATTATCCATTCCCAGAAGAGACACGGCTTTTCCTACCAGATTTCTGTGCAAAATGGAGCTCTGCCATAGAGCCCCTCTATTGCTATGGTCATTTATGGCTTAAACATGGTTCATTATGCATTAATAGGTTTTCAGTCCAGATCAGATCATCTATTTTGAGTTCCTGGATAACAATAGCCAGGGAATTTCATTGCTGAACTCCTGTGTCTGGACCGTAACTTTAGAATAGCACCTTTACAGCTAAAATTATCGTGAGCCAGAAAAATAAGATTATTTCTTGTCTGAATTTCTCTGACTTCACCTTCTACTGACTTTTATGCCTTTTATCTGTTAGATGAAAGAAAACTTTTGTCAGAAACCCTTTCCCTGTGTAGGCACACAGAAACTGTGAAGGCATCATCTCTTAAATTTTTCTTGACAAATTACACAGACTGCATTTCTTTGGCTTCTCATGGTAAGGTGGTGTAAATTTTAGGTTTTAAAAAGGTGATTGAGAACCCCAGTGATGTGATCCTTTTAAGTAGATGGCTTAACAGAAGATTCAGACATGCTTGAAAAGAGATGAGAATCTGGCTCTACATGTTGGACTTCATCATTTAACAGCGAGTCCCACTGCCTACACAGGGGGGCAGCTGAAGAACATTTAGGATCTTAACTGCAGTACATGTGTCTATACACACACAGTTATCAATGAGAAATCAGGTACCCAGATGCCTTCCTGGATCATACCCTGGTTGCAGACAACTGGCCTGTCTCGAAATCCTCTCTAGAGAAACCCTTGAGCTACAGTGTAGGAGGAAGGGATCAGGTTGCTCCTTTAGAAATTTTATTTTTTAACTATGAGGAGGGGAGCCAGCTTGTCCAGAATATAAAGTAATTCCACCTTTCAGGAGCACAGCTGGACATCATGTTTGAAAAGTTCAGCCTTCCTAGGTGCCTCTGCCCTCAGACCCCTCAGTGAAGCAGCAGCTAAGTCTTTTTATTGTAAGATTGTCACTGTCTTTCTTTTCTCATGACAATGGAAAAGGAGATCAGGGAAAAAACCTAAACCTATACACATGCCATTAAAGGAAAAATTTTTAAAAAATCCACTTTGAACGTTTTTGCTGAAAAATCCTTTAATTTAAAAAAATGCAAAATAAACAAACAAACAAAACCCTTTGCACCTTGTGCAAAATTCTGGTAAAAAAAAATTAAATATTATATATATACACACACACCCCTCAGATCTTTCTATAGAAATAGATGCAGGATGTATATATCCTATATACAATTTGGGGAAAATCCCCTGCACCCCCTCCCTTCCAGCTCTGCAAGATGCCAGGAGCTGCAGCCCCAGGACAAAGCCCATGGCACACAGGGGCACATCAGCACCTTGCCAGCAAGGGACCAAACTGCCTGCTCCTTGATTTTAAAAGCCTGGTCTCCACTCCTTCTAGCACCACGAGCACCCAGGAACAAACTTAGCGCTGATAAATACTGCCTTGGTTTTTCTGCCGCATCCCCATCTGCTTTTTCCCATCTGTTGTCTCAAGCTCCCCTTAAACTGCAAGCTTTTTGGTGTAGCAACCATCTTTTACTCCACTTACCCTGCCAAGCACGGCAGGGTGCCGCCTCACGACTGCAGCTACAAAGGTGCCACAATATTACAAATAAATATTAAAAAAATAAGTCATCGTTTCAGCTTACCAAAAGGCAGCCCAGGTTTTGCTTTTCCTCACTGAGTTCTTAGTTCTGAATTATTTTTAATTAATAAATAAAAGGAAAAAAACCAACACCCACCCCACCCCAATCCCCCTTCCTTTTATTGCAGGACTCAATGTGAAGAAGGTATCTTGTGGATATGTTTTGGGATTGTGGGGTTTTTTTTACCCAAAGGCACTATCAGAGGTGAGGGTGAGCATTCATGATGCCAAAAGCCAAGTGCATGCACATATATGGGTGAAACAGTCTTGAACGTGGAATATTTTCTGTGTGATGCAACTGTCTTTATACAGTCAGTTCAACAAAATATATATTATTTTCTTCATGTTTTCATCTCTTTTTCTCATGTTTGTTTATAAACAAAAACAACCTCTCTACATAGAAATTTCCTCTTCTCCAACATTTTTGTTTTCCCATTAAATCTGTGATTACATTCTCAGTGCTGCTCTTCTGCTGTTAACAAAGCAGCCAGGTAAAGAGGTTAGGCTGATGCCTTGCAGGGTGTTTGTAAAATCACCACTATTTTGCATAATGAATCCAAGCAGAAAGTAGAAACAGAAGTTTTGGAGGTGGAGAGGAAGCCTTTTCCTGCAGGCTGAATGAGCAAAAAGCCCTTGAGATCCTCTCTTCTCAACACCAGGTAGCAGGAGGAGAGGATGAACCAACAGATTGGAGCTCTGCTCACGGGCAGGGGGTGCAGCCCCTCTATCCAGCTGACCAAAGAAGGACTATAACCAAATCCTGCCTATTTGCTGCTCTGACACTGGGCTGTGCACTGTTTGGTAAAGGACTCGGTCCTCAGCAAGCAAACCCAAGTCAAGCTGAAGGGTTTCCACACATACAAATTCAGGTCATGTGCATGTTTGAGTCAAAGCTGCAGTGCGCCCCAGTAGACTACTCTGGTCGTGTGGTTGCTTTATTTTCTTCCTTTAATACATAACATTCCCTTAATCAGTTTGGATTACATTGTCACAAGAAAGAAATAAAAAACCCAAGAGAAATCCCCCAAGAAATTATAGACTTACTTGAAAAATATCTACAGCATCACGCATATCTAAGCTGTTAATATCATCTAACATTTTTCCATCCCTGCATCTACTTTGGGTAATCTTGTGTGTGTTTATTCTCTGCTTAATCAATCTAATTTGCACCTACTCAATAAATTAAATTCAGCAACAATTATTCTCTGTGTCATTTGTAGTATGTTCCCAGGTCCTATCTCAAGAACTGCCTCAAACACATCAAATAATAAGAAAAAAGAGGAAATTCTTCATCTGTGGTTGCCTCTCCTAAAGGATCTCTCTGAATAATATAATTGATGGGCATAAAATGTTTTTTCAGAGATTTAAAAAAACCCACCTTGTTCTCACGATAACAAAAATAACTTGAACATCTTTGAGCAATGACAGCATCTTTCCATAATAATATCTTCTTAAGGTTATATGGTCAAATTCTCAGGCAGCACAAACCATATCATTCAGCTGAAGCTTAGGACCATAAGCACCTGTGATTCTTTTTTTTTTTTATATATACAGCACATTTTATTACATAGTGTCTGTGATTCAAACAAAGGTCAGAAAATACAAGCATATGGTGAATGGAAGCAAAATTAATTATAGCTAAAATATTCTTTTGCAGAGCAGACTTACATTTATCTTTTGGGTATTGTGACTACATTAAAAAATTGTGAATGTGCATTGCTGTTCATATGCTGTTGGTAAGTTAAAAGTTCAGAAAATAATACTTAGGTTTCAAACCAAATCCCTTCAAGATCTGAAAAGCTAATTGCTAATTACCATACAAATAGATCACTGCAGCACAGATTCCTTGCACGTAACTCATCTGACAAAACCATGAAATTTCTCTTAGAAGGCAACAAACCCACAGCAGACCATATTCACAGGACATAGCAAGCAAACACCTTCCTGCATGGAAAGTACAAGTAAATGTAATACTGAGAAAGAAAGAGTACGATTCTTGGGGGGCAGCATGGGACTTCAGGACTCTGGGTTTGCTCCTTTGCTCCACGACAGCATCAGAGAAGCTGCTTAGGGCTGTGCCTGCATTAGGCTGATGGAGAAGCGGTTTGCTTCACCCACTCAAGAGACATGAGTTGGCTCTGCCCTCACATTGATTGGGAGGCTTCACCAGAGCCATTCATGTCTCCTTGCCCCTGTGCAAACTGGAATCCTGCCTTGCCTGTGGGCAACCCAGGCTTGCTGAGAGAAAGCAAGAAGAGGAAGGGCTGAAATGCAGGCATGGGAAATGGTGGGGTAACTGGAAACGGGAACAACTGGGACTCCCATATGCCCAGATAACTTCTGCGCACATGGTGGGGACTGCTGGTGCCGGGTCAGCTTCGCTTTCCAGGTTCAGCAGGACAGGATGGGCTGGACTCATGTCAGTAAGGCTTTGCATTGCATGAAGCCAGTAGCTTTGAAGGCAAATTAAGACCAAATCTTTATTACCGGCATAAGATCAGTTAGTCACTTCCTTTGCCTCAGTTCCCTGCTTGTTAAAAAAGGAACAGTGCTGCTCTACCTTACCATACAGTGTGAAGGACTTAGCTACCACGGGAGGAGAAACCACATACGCACAACAGGTGAGGGAGTAGAGGCATAGCAGAATCCACATGATGATCAATGTAAAAACAAGGTCACAAGAGCAGGGTCCCTTGTAGGGAGATGCTTCTTAAGATCTAACTTCAGACCTCTTAGAGCTCTGCAGAAAGTTTTGTAAAACACGAAAGCTGTGATTAGGGGGGTCTTCTGATATTTAACCCCCAGATCCTGCTTTATTTTTATACATATACATCTCCTGTTAAATTAAGCTCTGTGCGTCTAGACATATGGCAATGCGATCTGTACAATTATATAGATAAGGTCACATACTTAATTGGCAACAGCACTACTAACTTCAAAGAAGTTGTGTCAATCTTCCCAGGGAGAGAAAAGCTCTCTCATTAACATAAAGGGAAGGGGGAAAGAGAGGGGAGAGTAATTTCACAGAAAATAATTATCTTTGGTTATAACAGCATAACTCTGATGGAGATAGTCAGAGAGAAAAGGAAAAATAACACAAATCCACTGTTAACCTTGATTTTTCAACAGACCAGTTCAGCTGCACTGCAAGGTGACAAGGCTTTGGAGGCTTAGTAGGTGCTGACACCAACTCCTTTGTGACAGAAGACAAAGAAGAATTAATAGTTGGTGATTACTGACATCACGATGGGTTATACAAACACACCTGTCTTCACAGTTGCCTTCTCTTCGTATTCCCATTTCCCAGCTAGTTTTTTCAAAATTCACATGCACCATAGGTCAAGCTCATTCTGTCAGACAGGAAATATCTCCATCTTTTTTTGTTTGTACCAAGGATCAGATGTAAACTGAGAGTAAACTATAGCTACAGTCCTTGCCTTTAACTTCTAATCCATAAAGAGATATTAGAAAGTGCTCACACAATAAGGTCAAGATACACCACTGAAGCCACTAAAAGTGCCTGTCCTAAGATGACAATATGAGTGTATTCATTGCAACGGAGCGAAAGGGAAAAATGCTGATTCAGTATTTTCTGCTTGGGTTTTGCAGGGTCCAACATCATAGACACACGTAGCACCTCTGACTGTTGAGCAAAGGTAGATACAAGTTATTTGACTAATTAAAGAGCAATATAAAATAAAAAGAAAACATAAAAACAACTTTCCCTCCACCCCCTCGCCCAAGCCTTCACCTCATCTGCGCTAACATCAGAGCTTTATTCTCCCCGGCAGCTCCCTCTCCACAACCTTACCCCTGTGCCAACACCATGCTCACAGGCTCCACATCTCAGCATCCTTAATGCACCAACCTAATTCCCCCTTCCAGAGTTCAGGCTTGGATCACAAGCAATTACTGTAGCGCTGGGGCATTCACTGCTATTATCATCATAATGTACGGAGGGATGACAAGCATCCATAGCATATGCATTGTGCATACATTTAACAGGGTTGTGACTCAGTACACAGTTTCACCCAATCATCTCAATTACGCTTCTGTCATTGATAATAATTCTATCAAGAGTATTTTGCTACCTGGAAATGAATGCAACTGCCCTAATTACAAATTAGTGAAGGAATAGTGCAGCATATGAAAAAGGGAGATGGTTTCTTGACCAGCTTTGACCAGTCATGGCTTCTGGTAATTTATGAACAGAGAAACTGGACTGACAAGCAAGGTAGAAAAATTAGTTTCACAGCTAAACTGATAGCCAAAGATAGTTCTGAATAGGACAGAAGATCTGCTCTGCTGATATTTTTGAAAATAAGAAATGATTGCTGTAATGTACGACAATGTAAATTTATAGGATTAATGGCAAAATCCTTGCTGTTCTAGAATGGGTGCTGGGGCAGGACAGGAGGGAGCTTTTTGGTTATCATGCAGTAACGTTCTCCATCAGCAAACACTGTCTCAGTGGCCCCCGCCACACTCTTGCCCTTCAGACCTAAGTCTCTACTGAAGCAAGTGGGGAGTTCAGGTTTAAAACCGACATTGCACTGAATAAGTGAGGACACAATGGTCCAGTCAAGGCAATGGGGATACTACTGAAGCTTCTTACTGTGAAAGAGAACTAGAAAGGTCATCATGGAGATCTAAAGAAAGGTTAAAATTTCTATAAGCTATGTTTAAATCTTCTGATTACAAAGAAATGGCATTTATGAGAAGTATTGTATCTTCCAATGCCATTTTAAAAG
Source organism: Strix aluco (assembly GCF_031877795.1). Classification (NCBI taxonomy): domain Eukaryota; kingdom Metazoa; phylum Chordata; class Aves; order Strigiformes; family Strigidae; genus Strix; species Strix aluco. The sequence continues at coordinate 127,244,614 of NC_133932.1, forward strand.
AGGCACTTGATACCAGAGACATCCAGCAATCTCAGCTGTATTCAGTGCTTCATGAATCAAAACCCACTGCTAGCAGAAACCAGGTCTGTTCAGGAGAGATGATAAAGCTGGACTTATTATTTTATTAATAGCAGCATTACTGTAGCCTCAACTAAGGTGACACAGCTCACACCTTTATCCCCTCCACAGATAACACATACAGAGTAAGGAGGGAATCGCTGCCAGGGAGGAGGAAAGAGATGGGCTGGCTGAGCTCAAATTTTCTCATTGTCAGTGGAATCAGTGGTCTGGCACTAGACTTACTTAATCTGAAAAATTTTTATATTCCTCTTCATCCTACCATTTCAAAAGTGATGTTCCTCTTTCTTTTTATACGCCTATGAATACATGACTCTGTGAGGATGTCTATTAATGCTGAGATGCCTGAAAAATCAATAGCTTGCATTTCCACAGCCTGTTTGATCTGCAAACTGTCTACTGTGAATTAATTTCCAGGACAATCACATGAGGTAAGAAAATATTTCCACTTACACAAAAAAAGAAAAACAGTGAGGTTAGATGACTCACTCAAAGTCAAAAGAAGAGTTCATGTCACTGCTGGGCTGCAGCTCAGGAGTTAATTGAACATCTACTCCAGGGAATAAACGTGCCCTGGCAAGCAGATGGACTTGATGATTTACATCCTTTCCCTCCTGTTTGCTTTTTTTTTTTTTTCTTAATTATTACTATTATTATTGTTATTATGACAAGTTCCTTGAAGCAGGCTTTTAGGTCCCACTGTGATTAAGCACATAGCTCCAACATCGATCATCATTTGATTTGCTAGCTGCTCACCCTGGGCTCAAACCACTGGAAAGACGGTGTCTAGTTAAGAATGAGCTACCCCAAAGCAGAAATTGAAGCTTTTAAAATGCTCAGAAGCTTGATTTTTAACAGTAAGCATATTATAAAGAAGTCATTAAGAGCCACACTTTTAAATAATACTGAGAAGTGAAAAAAAAAAAAAAAAAAAAGAGAGTAGATCATTTAGCATGTGTTGATAAGACATAAATTACAGAAAGTGGAAGCCAGATAATGTGTTAAGGGAATTACATTGTAAAAATCTGTTTTAGCTATATATAGTTACAGATCAGTGGCAGATATATTGGGCTGGACTCTGCAAGTGTTGGTGAACTCAGCATTTGTATAAACAGTGTTAGAGATCACAGAAGGAAGGGAGATCAATTTCTCACCTTTGATTGAAGAGACCTACAATCAGTGGTTTCATCCTCTGCAAGGTCTTCTTTGGTTTTGGACAGGTCAGTTGAACTGCAGGGACACTTATAGGATGAATGGCAGTGAGCATCATGTGATCCACATTGCCTGTTTCCATCGCACACAGAGCTGCCAAACAGGGCTCTGTGGCCAAGGCACGTGTGGGAGAGGCCACCAGGTGCCCTTCAGAAGGAGCCTCCAGTAGGAGGGAGGTGATCTGCAACACCCTCAAAATTCAACACATGCACTTCCCAATTTGTTCACTATAGCACCTAAAATGCACTCTGGAGGGAGATAGCAGGTTAGAGTACACAATCCAAACAAACAAAAGAGCTAAGGGCCTTCATTTACAAAACACTGCAGATCTTATTTCAGAGGAAGTTTATTAAGAGTTTTGCAGGATGCACAGCATAACTGCAATGTCAGGCAGGTCCCCCACTAATGCAGCCCACCCTCATTATGGGGTGGGAGCTGGGAGAATTGGTGGTCAGTGAACTTAGAAACCTGCCCATTCTTGAAGAACAGACTTTTAAAAAAATAAAAGTAGCATGAAATGCCCCTTAGAAGAACAGTGACAAACGGACCAAGGTAGTACTAAGTATAGCTTGATACTGATGATCCAATATCCCTTAGAAATGTCATCAAAAGTTATTCTGTTTAATCTTTTCAAATAGTTTGGCATTTATCTTTAATTATGACATGAAGGTTTTAAATGCCCCTTTCTCTACAGAACCAAGGTATGTTAGTCTTACTCCTCATGCAATGCAACTTGGGTTTAAGCCTGAAAGATGTGCAAGGCTGTTGCAGGGACTAAGTTGCCTATATTCCATTCGCTGTCCATATGGCCTTTTGCATCACCTACAGCACAGCAGGAACATTAATAACTGGATTATTAAGATCACTGAAGTTTGCCTCCCAGAGTAAGCTGTGTCTCCTTGAGATGGTATCTACTGCAAAATGCCAGCAGAATTGAAAAATTCTGGACTATTTCACAGATTTTGTTCCTCTGCTGGAAACACATGGCAAACATGGGCCTTGGAGAACAAGAATTTATCACAGTTCGAGTGCTCTCCTGAATATATAAACCACTATTCTTTCTCTCTCCTCTCTGGTATACCTTTATTTCTGGGCTGAGAAGAGGCACCATGTAGCCAGCAGCTGTACTGCTGGCAACCTTCAGGACAGAGCAGGAGCAGAGCACTGGATTTGGCTCAGTCTGTGAGAGCAAAGAACATGTGTGGGGATTCCTTGGGACAAACCAAACAAAAGCATCCATAAAAATCAGGATGTATTGCAGGAGGGTGAAGCACTGTTTTAGTATGTCAGGGCAAATGTGGCATTCAGCCCCAGAAAGATCCTATGCTGGCTGGCTTAGCGAGCGCACAAGAAAGCAAACCCCAGCCTACTGAGGAGAGTAGCTTTCATATCAATTAAATTCTGACACTCACTAACCCCATATTAGCTTATATAAATATTAATACTACTTCAGCATGAAAATATCCAGTCTCTTTCCAAATCTAGGTGCAGATGTGACAGTTCAGAGACAACTTCCAGAAGCTGAATCTCTGCGCTGGAAAGATGTACTGACCTACATGTACTATTTCTAAATCCACCAGTGCATCCTGCCTTAAATACTGCAGCAAATACTATTTTGGGAGTGTCAGGGGTCTGCCTCTGTTTAAACAGTGCCAGCAAGAGACTAAGCAAGGTGTAACTTAATTTTTCATACACACCAGCATAATTTTAGAGTAAATTCATTAACATCAATGTGCAAGAGAGTGAAATTTGGTCTGCTGGCATGTTAGTTAAAATATCTCTTAATCTAATTTACTTAAGACTGAAGAGAAGCTTATTGGGTTTGTCCAATATATGTACAACACTAAACAAAATAATGTAATGGTTTGAATTGAAATTCATTGTTTTCTTCAGAGCACAGAAAAGTAATAAATCAACGCAGTAAACTACCCCTGTGCTGTGCTGTGAAATTAACAGCAATATACATGAAATAAAAATAAGAATTTACAGCCCTAATCAATCAATTTTTTTTATTAACTCCATCATCTGTTTTATTTACCTTCTTCCACATGCCTCTCACCCCAAAATAACTTGCTCAGCTTGGGGCAGCTGTGATACTCCCATGGGCTCGTCTGGGAGCCGGTCAGCCCAGCCACTCCACCAGCAGCTCTGTCTTCCTCCTCCTCCTCCTTCCTGGTCCCATCTCACACCACCCACCAAGGAGCAAATCCCTGTGACCCCATGCTCTGCCAAAGCAAGCCTGAGCCCTCCCCAACATAAAAGTCAGGCTAAGAGGGAAACCCCTGGCTCCCCCAACAGCCACACCAGGGCTTAGGCTGACCCGTGGCTGCTGGAGGTGCCGAGCACCGGGAACACTTCCATCGCTGCTGGGTGACATGGCGGGGAAACCAACGTACAGGGGATGCCTTTCCCTGCGGTCATGTAACCTGGAGAATCACTTCATCTATTTGAAAAACATGTTACCTACCCCCCTCACAAAACTGTGCCTTGCAATACCTCCTGCTCACTATAAAGAAAAATCCCAATTTGCTCTCTTGGCCCTGCTAAACTTAGGCAGCAGTCTCCATCAGACTGCAGAACAAGGCTGCCTTGTTCTCAAGCATGGATGGTTTAGGGTTTCACATGTACTCATGTGCTACATTATTCACTTAGTGCTTGTACCGATGAATATCAGCTCACGAGATAAAAGTGCAATGCTGAGGTGCAGGCTGATGTTTGGCTGTATGTTAGAAAAACAATCGAGGTGAGAAAACAAAGATTTTCATGGGAGGTTGCCCACGCTGCCTTTGCATAACTGTCCAGCTGTGCTCATGTTCCCATCCTCCTACCCCAGAGCACCCATATAAACCCTGAGCCTGCAGGGGAGAGCCCCTGCCACCCATGTGCACTTGCACTCCTGCAGCAGGGCAGCAAGAGCATGGGTTGCCCAGGGTGACTTCAGTGCCAAAGTCTTGCTCTGAGCAGCTTTTTAGCAGCCCTTGGCTCCTGCAGGACCAGCTCTTCCTCTCTCCAAAATCAAGAGAGCAAATAGCAAGTGATAATCCTGAAAGGTCTGAAGACTGCCTTCAAAGAGATCCAAATGCATGTGATGTGTTTGCAGTTCAACAGTACCTAAAATAGCTATCCAGAGATGTGCCAGTCTATAAAAATGTAGGAAGTGACAGGTTGTCTACTAAAAGGTTTCTTCTACCTACAGATATGGCATACAAGGAGTATCATTCCTTTCACTATACAGATAATAAATTAACATTGTAAGATCTGGCTGCAATTACTGTCCTGTATCAGAACTGGGAACAGGATCTGAACTCCCTACATCCCCGCTTGATGCCTTGATCAGGTGGCAACACACGCAGTGCCTCCAGAAATCTGCATGACCTGCATGAGCTATAAAGTGGCTGAAAGTGCGTTCCAGAGGACAGCAAACACAGTCATTGCTGAGCTCCAGCAATCACTGAGGAGCATGAGACTGTGCAAAGGCAGAGAGGGGCATGCCAGGAGCAGGGTGCAGCAATGCCTGGGGCACTCCTCTTTGTGATGGCAAGGACCATCCCAAAAGAATACAGGATTACTCACCTTGGCCAGGCTGCAGATAACCGCATTTTCTGGAGTCAAGGCAGAAATGTCTGAAACACCACCCACCCACCCACCCACCAGACACACACTATAAGCTACAACATGCCCTGTGCACTCTGCGCTTTGTAACAAAACCAACTTTGTTGGTACAAAGCACCAAGTCCTAAAAACAAGAAGGAGGGCACAGGAGTCCTTATTCTCCAGAAATAGTGGGAGATTTCTTGCTGCAATATAGCCAGGTGATCTAAGGTAGTGTTCTGTGAACCATGATCCATGCTGCTTTGCAGTGAAGGATGCCAAACTCCTCTCTCCCACCTGTCTTCCTGAGCCTCTGAATAATCTGGGTTTAGGGGATACTCACTTCTAGCTGCAAATCCAGTGACAGGTTTAACCCTGAGAACATTAGCAAAGCCCAATCAGTCAGGCATCAGAGAAACTTTTCAGTACCCCAAGAGCATCCGTACACTCCAGCCAACTCCCCATCTCTAGTGGAGGCCAACTTCTTCCTATTCCCATGAAAGGATGTAAAAAATGTGGGATGCTGCATTCATGTTGCCTCTCAGCACCTGATTAGTCACAGGAGTGAGATGTCAGTTTGTTGGCACTGTTTAAACTTCCAAAGAGACACAGAAAGTAAAAGATCCCCTTTCTCACAAATGACTGCTCTCCCCCAGCAGCAGGAGCACGCTCGCTCAACCCACGTATGTGGCAATCGCCTCATATGTGGGTTCACGTTAAACCTTTCTGTCTTGATTATACAGCACACTGCCACATTTAGGACTGCTGTGCAAAGCGCTACGTGAGTTACTGCTGTGCTGAATCCCAGTGAGCATATGGGGTCGGCAAGCTATAAACTTCCTCTGTGTGTGCAGAAGTTGCCTGTATAAAACAACCAGAGTGTAAAACGCTGTTTTAGAGAAACTAGTGCACTGCAGGGAGATGGCTGAAAGGAGCCTGGCCAGAGACCCCCAAGGGCACTCTCTAGGAAAATCCATTATGCTTTTATTCCTCAGACATCAGCATCCCATCTGGAGAAAGCCTCCTGATGTTGAGGCCAGGCAGGCAGACCTCACCACACGTCGACGCTTTCCTTCCAAGAGAGATCAAAGTCGTCGTGTTCAAAATGACAAACCTCTCTTTTGGCACAAGGCATCTTCATGCACACACGCTCTATCAGCCCCATCATTTTCAAAGGCAAAAACAAATTAAAAGAGGCTCCCTTGCCCGGCTCTCACTTCTCTGTGTTTGGCACCAAGGTGGATAGAAAGGAATGGTTTAACTCCTCTATGACAGATCCCAGCCAGCCACCAGCCTGAACGCAATGGGGGCCCTTTGGGGGTTGCCCAAGCAGAAACATTACTCATCCTGAAGCCTTTAAGTACTCAGACACCAATTTCCTCAGTGCAAAATGAAGATGAACCATCTTCAGTGTTAACTGTGGGGAAGATCTCCTTCTTTGGGAAAAGCATCCCTGCCCGCTGCTCTGGCAGGAGGAAGAGCCACCCCACACGCTGTGCTACCAGGCTTGGGTGCTGTGGGGCTGCATCAGGCCCACCTCTGGTCCTCAGCATGGCCTCAGCCTGGCTACCGTGCAGGTGAGAGGAGCTGTGCTGAGCAGGTTGCTGTGTGGGAGGAGCCGACGGGAGGGAAGCACGAGCATTAAACACTGCAGAGTCCTAACTCTGCTACTTTGCCCAGATGGGATTTATGGGGTGGGGAGGGGGAGAAGGGATGCAGATGGAAGAGCCATCTTTGGCCATTTCAAGTGTTAAAAATAAGTGAGATATGTGCCTTAGGGCTCAGCAGATTGAAGACAGTGATTATACATGCTCCATGATTCTTCACCTGGGCTTATGCTTGAAAAGATCCTGACCCCTTCTTATGCTACACATTGCAATAGGATTGCCCAGCCAAATGTTGAAAACCTATTTAGAGAATGTAATTTTTCTACATCAAATTAAAGATGTTCCCTCTCAGGTCTATTCTTTCTGGTTTTCTAGCTGTTTAGAAATTTGCAGCATACATAAATAAATTTTTTGTAAAAAATCAAAACCCCAGAGCAAAACAAGCATCACAACCAGCATGAGACCTGTGTGAATCCTCTGAACTACTTTGGTAAAGATCAGCCTATCACTGCGAAAGAGCCCCCTGACTCTTTAGCCCTGGACCATGCTGGATGGTCCCCACCAGTCAGATAAAGAGCAAGGGATGGCCAGGTACACACCGGAGCAAGGACCACCTGTGGCCAAGCACAGGTAGGCAACCAGCAGAGCATCCACAACCTTGGGCTATGTCTTCTAGGGCCATTTCTTCCTCAACTGGGCACTGGGGATGGCTGGCTCAGCAAAGACTCCGAGGGCAGAGAGATGCACAGGGCGGGTCTGCATGGGCGCAGTGCTCCGCCATGGCGGGGTCAGGCCAGCCAACAGCAGCACTTTAACTGAAAACTGTATCTGCCACACTGCACCCACAGGCTACATCCCCAGCTGTTACAAATCAATGCAAAACCAGATTTTTTTTTTCTTAAAGGCCAGAGGGGCTTTTAGATTATATAAATGGTCTTTTTGCATAAAACTAGCTGTAGAATTACATCCAGCTACTGTACTGTGGAGCCTAATTACATGTGCTGGACAATAGTCATGCCACTCACTTCAGAGGTGACATGCCAGCTTACAAAGGACAAGACACCACTCCATGAATTACAACAGCTTGAATCTGCTTCCTAGCATTGCTCTGCAGACTCAGAGTAGCAAAGTCTCATCCCTATAGGCACAGGGAATAGGCAACAGTCAGAAGGTATTTGGTGACCTACAGAAGAGTGGTTGCTGCAGCAGCACATCTGCAGCACATCATCTGCCAGTGCGTTTGTGTACCGATGCACAAGAGAATGCTTTAGACACACACAAGATGCTTTAGACACACAACTAACCAGGAAACAGAGGTTTGGAAAGCAGTGCAACACCAGCAGATCCTGAAGGGGAGCAAGCTGATAAACATTTAAATTGCATTTTCCCACCACCGTAAGGCATCAGGATTTTGTTACCTGTTTTAGGATTGATTACAAAGAAGTTCTGAGGATTTCCGCTTGTAATCCGGTAAGTCAGTTTTTCATTAGTGCTGGAGTCAGGGTCCTGCGCTTGGATCTGAATGACAGATACATCCTTCGGGGAGTTTTCCATGACGGCTGGGTAATAGATAGGTTCAGAGGTGAGGGGGGCGTTGTCATTCATGTCCTCCACTTCAATGTAGACTTCGATGGTAGTGTAGAGTGGGACAACACCGTGATCAGTTGCATACACTGTCAACCAGTAGGATCTGGTTGTCTCCCGGTCAAGAATATCTGCTGTGTAGATAACTCCTGCAGAAAAACAGAAAGCAGAGGATATCAGGTATGGGATCAATGCAACATCACAACTATTTTGATTTGGCTTTACTATAGAAATGCATTTGGCATATAACAAATACTCCACCCTTAGAAAAATTAAAGTTGTGCATAAAATGAAAACAGAAACTTGAACTTGGGCATTGTTCCCTGAACCTTGTTCAACACCTCAATCCTTTGTCCCGAGAGATTCAGGGGAGATGTAAAAAAAGATGGCTTTTCAAAAGTGTCCTAATATCATAGACAATTCTCTGCTGGGACTGCAGCTGGCAGAGTAATGGAAGAAACACCATCATTTTCTGCTGGTGATGTGAACTTGTATAAACCTTGGTAGAGAGGGATATCACCATTGACAATGAATTGCACAAGAAAAAGTAGCTTGTCTTTTCAAGCTCCTTGCCAGTGCCCTTTCTAAAGAAGAAAACCTAGGTGGCAGTTTAAAATAAATCCATTCAAGTTCAGAAAACAGATGGTAAATTTAATAATGAGATCACGCATTGCACAATGCCAAAAACCTGGATAACAAGCAATCAAAAGCTCACATAGTAGAAGCTCTTAGACAACCAGTATTTCCTCTTTTATCACAGAGAAAAGAAGGGTTTGGCCACTCTACCTATTGGTTTAAGAAAACACCAGCTGGTTTCCTACCTGGTCCTAAGAAACCACAAGAGAAAGTGTGTTTGTATATAACACAGCCGCAAAGAGGCATGGCACCCACCACTCCATTGAAGTACCACCCCCACTCCCACATGGTTCCTGCCATGAAGGACGTCCATCCACCTCATTTCTGCATAAAGTGATTTAGAAATCCATCCTGCTCCTGAAATGAACACCAAAACTATGAAGACAACAGGTAAAAACAGATATAGGGTCCTTAAACCAGAAACACCTCTGAGGACTGGAAGACCTGTTTGTATTTGCGTAGTCTGAACGTCCACCGACTTGAACACTGACCACGAATGCACAGAGGATGAAATACGCCAGTACCACACACACAACCACACCAGCATCAAAATAAGTAAATGCACTTTCCCACCACTTCTGCAACACATATACCGTTTTCCTCTCCTAATACAGCGTTATTAAATCTCGGGCTACATTAATATGGTGGCTTTCAAGCTTGAGATATACTAAAAAGGACAGTTTGCAAACCATTATTAACTCATGTCATTAGTAGATGGAAACTGGTGGAGAAGTTGCAGGGCAAGACAGGAGTACAAGAAACTTGAATTTAGTCTCAGATGTGCTTGATGCTACTTAGAACAATGCTATCAGTTAATCTGAGGAAAGAGGTGCTTTAAGATCAGTACCAATAAGGGATGTGCATGCCTTTTGGCTTTTTGGGTTTTTTAAGTATCAGACTGCACTGAAAGTTTCTATGACAGTCTGAAGTCTTAGGAAAGTTTTGAAGACCCTGAAATAGGCAGAGAGGTGCTTCAGGCAGACTTTGGGCATTGCTAAGGTGCAGGCTCTGTGCTCAGCCACTCTGCAGAGCGCCGGCTGCCAAGAAGGGATCCTCCTCACGAGTCCTACCAGGAGTCCTTCTTAATGAGGTATGTAAAGTTTAGATGGAATTTATCTGCATTGCTCCTCAGCCTCAGTCTTACAAGGTTATGCATCAAATCTGGCAGTTAATTAATCCTTTAATGACACCGAATTCAGACAAGACCTTTAGTTTAAAAGTTAACTGGTAAGTCTATTCCATTTCTTGAAGAGCAGCTGTGAAAAATGATGGCCCTGTGCTCCTGAGACATCAGCAGAAGGGATGGATTTGAGCTTCTGATGTCTAATGCTATGAACAGCGCCGGTGCCAACCTCCTTGGACATTTCACAGCAGAACACATCCTATACTGAAGTTTACTGGCAAACTTAGTAAACTGCTTTCATGAGGGGTAGCAGCAAGCGGCGAATGATGAAACTTCAGTCTTAAGGGACTACCACCCCTGGTGTAAGACAGAGAAGCCCACCAAGTGAGAAGGGATGTTGCCTGAGTCAGGCCCTGGCTTGTGACATCCCCCATCCAACTCTGGGCAGGAGGCAGCACAGAACTCACCACACAGTTACAGAGATACCTGATGTACTTGCACATGTCTTACAGGACGCATCTTTTCTCAAAATTTTCTAAATAATTTTTTCAAGTTTGGGATTTTTTTGTTACGTTTTTTAATGCTAGTTTGAACCAAGTGTTTTCCCATAATTTGATCAACCATATAGAGAGGAAGGGGAAAGGAGCAGTACCAGTTCCAGCCATGTATGGGCTTAGGTCTTTTTCTAGTAACATCAGATCCATGTCCTTCTTGCTCAGATATATTATTCACCCAACAAAGGTGAGTAATGCAGCGCTGGAGGACAAAGGCAGAGTGTATTCTAAATATTCTTGTCGGCAGCAGTCAGTGCTATGTAACGACTTTCAGTAGAAACATGGGTGAAATATGTAGTGAACTGTGATGAAAATGCCTAGAAGTCCAGAAGAGAAATTACATTGCAGGGATGAGAAGAGCCCATAATAAATGACACCCCATGGAAACAGATAAATAAAATAAAATCCACGTGGGCAAGGATGAGGCAAAAAATGATGAACGTTAGAGCTCCTAGAGATGTTGATTTATTCAGAAGACAAGAAGAATTATTTTAGATCTTTAAACAAAATTTGAAACAAGTAGGGTTTTCCCCCAGTGAGAGCACAGAAGGTTTTAGCAGATTAACCTCTGTTTATGAAGCTGAATTTCACCAATACTGAGCTGATAATAAATCTACCTTCCGAGTCACTCCTTCATTTTATGACTCCTGGCAACAGTTACTTTCCATTTCTGTATTTCAGAAGGGAAGGATCATTGAACAAGTGTTAGCAACTGCCAATGGGTCTGCTACACTGGTTCTTCTTTTTAGTTTTGATTTATTAAAAGGTCCCAGATATAAATTAATTCCTTTTGCACAATATGTCTTGTCATTTCACCTGTCACCACCACACAGCAGCTTGATAAATAAGAAGGTCTTTGTTCGTTTTCAGGTTTTCCACATGGAAACTCTCATATTGCCCCAGGAACAGCTTCTACTGTGCTCTCGAATGTCCTGCACAAAGTGCCTCCTTGCTGTCTAACCAAATATGGGTCTAAAGTGAGAACCCACAAGAACACACCTGCTGCTTGAATATTTAACCAATCTCTCTATGTAGGTACGTGTAACACCTTCCAGATGGATGTCAAACTTAGTCTTTGTATGAGGTGTTAACTCTGAAGACTAACGATGGCATTTGATTATCAGCACTGCTTCTTCATTACCATGGCATGAAAAGCAAAAAGATTGATAGACCTGGCACAAGGAGCCGCAAAATATTTCCTGGGGCAGTCCACAGTTAGCCTCTTATTCACTTTAGCTGAGTGAAAGCATGGGAAAGGCCAAGAATACCCCTGGATAAGACCACAACAAATTCAGAAAAGACCTCACTTACTTCAAAGCTTATAGATATTAACAGATACTAAAGAAAGACAGAACTTTGTTTTCAGGGCCAGGAGAGCAGAGGGGAGGAGAGGCCTTTGGGAACAGCTCTAAGACTTTTCTTGGACAGCTTTTGTGGTGCACTCTTCCCAGCTGCCTGCTAATTAGAAGAGAAACATGAACAAGGTAATGACAACTAAGCTAAACAAATCAAGAAATAATAAGAAACACCAGCAGAGATCCCGAAAATTTCAAAGTGATTAAAAAAGAAAAAGTTCCAAGATTTTGCAGACACATTTCTGAACAAGGCAGAAAAACAGATGCTCCCGTCCACTGGGACTCTACGCCACGGAAGCACTACTATTTCTACACGAGGCAGCTGAAATCCAACCGAGCAGTCTGTAAGTGAACTCTTTATGTCACCCTCAGCCAGATTTTACAGTATCCCTGCAGGACTGAAGCCAGCACTTCCTCAAGCCCAGGGCAGTCTCTGAAATAAAGCCAGCCATCAATCCAAAAAGCGGTGCCACCGATATGCTTGCCATTGCATTCCTCCAAGTTCATTTGCCCTATGCAATTCACCAAGCACCACATGCATTACGAACACTATAAGTGAAAAATAACAACAGAGTGCATTAATGCCTGATTAAAATCCTGGGCACATTTATATGTAAATTAAGTGCAGTCCTTGGGCTCGGCAATGTGCCAGCAATGCAAAGGTTGTGTGCTTGTTTCTCTTAAAGGCATGTTTTCCCTCTTTCCCTGGGAAAATAATGGGATAATGTTTTCTCTATGGCTCCTGCAAGTAGCACACAGGGAGATGCTACATTATAAAGGGTGAAGGCAAAAAAAATAGGAGTGTGAAGCCAATAGATATTAAAGTGGACAAAGAATCAGCCAACTGGATTTCCTTTCTGCCTCTCCCACTGATTTACTGCACATCTTTCAGCAGACCACTTCAAATGATGCAGTCCACTCAAAAATTATCTCAAAGTTATGTATTTACTATAGTCATGAGAAACACGAGAGGCTCTTAAAACAAAAAGGGATTAGAGAAAAGCATTATTTCTTTGCTCATCTCTTTTTTGCCCCCTGTTTGCTTACCTTACGTGTTTGACAATACTTTATGTATAGGTCGTGTGATGAATGGACCTGCCACAGCTCTGCAAGAGAGTGTTTACTGGAGCTGTCAGCCCATGTGTTTACATAGGTGCCCATCACCATGGATATCTGCTTTGCACATACGTTCCTCCTAAAAGTCAGATCATCCTTCATGAATACTCTCAATAGCACAAACATTGAAAAGAGTTCAATTCTGGTTAGGTTTTTTTCAAGGAAAGATTAAAAGACAACTTGGTGGTATCTAAGAAGCTGGGCAAGGAAAAGTAGAAGAGAGTAACAAGGCTCTTTAGTCTAGCTGAGAAAAGCAAATCGAGATCTGATGGCTGGAGTCAATGGCAGAAAAAGTAGAGTGCAAATACTCAATGTGGAGGATATCTGGCAGGAGCAACTGCTTCCAGGGATGGGCTGGAACCTCCTATCATGTGGTATCTTGGTACTGGGACAATATAACCTATTCACCTACCCAAGTTATTGGCCTGGATGCAAAAATAATGTAGCATGTGATTTTGCTCAGTAGCCTGTGTTATAAATGTTGCTAGTATAAGTAGTCATACTCAGTTTCAGCAAATGATGAGCAAGATGCAGGGAGGTTCCTGCGCAGACAGAAAGAGGACTGACTTGGAAGTATCTGTTACTCTTCCAAACACTTCTATCACACATAAGTATTACAGAAAATCCCTTAATTATCTCTTTTTCAAAATACTGCAGTGGTTTTGCAGGGGGACATCGTGCTTAATACCGTCAGCTCTTCCTAGTTGTTCAATTGTGAAGAACCTCAATAACAAGATGTTGTTAGAAGAACCCTTTTTCAGGAATATGAGGTCATTGTACAAATCTGCATCTCAGACTGGGAAATTAGGAAAGGCCGGATAAGGTGAACAGCCCACTTATTCCCAAAGCCTGACCCAGGGGTGGCCACAGAGGAGGGCAGGAGGAGTGGAAGGCAGCAAAGGCAGCCTGCCCTCAGCACAAGCTGCAAGGCAGGATGGAGGTGACACCTCAGCAGCATCCCCTCAGATGTTCCCAGTCAGAGTGTAGCATGTCCCTTCCCACCCAAAGAGAGCTCCTTGCTAGTGCAAATGTAAGGTTTAGTGGTTCAAGTAGTGTCCTGGGTTTGAGTGAGTGGTGGGGTTTTTGGTAGCGGGGGATGGGGCTACAGCAGTGGCCCCTGTGAGAAGCTTCTCTAAGCTCCCCCAGCTCCAAGTCAGACTTGTCTTTGCAACAAGGCTGGGCCAACTAGCTGTGCCTCTGCGATAATGTATTTAAGAAGGGGAACCTTGGAGGAGAAGTGGGAGTTGTAAGAAGAAGTTGCGACATCTATGTGAACACTGAGGTCAGTGGAAGGAGGGAGGAGGAAGGCAGGGAGGTGCGCTGGTGCACCCACCCTGCAGCCTGTGGTGAGACAGCAGGGTCACCCCACTGCCACCATGGAGGTCACTGCTGGAGCAGATGCTGACCTGTGGCTGTGGAGGACCCCATGCTGGAGCAGGTGGCTGCACCCAAAGGAGCCTGGGACTCTGTGGGGAGAAGAAGCCCCCGCGGTTGTAGTTCGGCACTGGGAGGACTGCAACACATGGGGGTGACCCATGCCGGAGCAGCCAGGGAAATGTTGCAGCCCATGGGAGGGACTCGTGTCAGAGAAAGTTTGTGAAGGACTGTCTCCCATGAGAGGGGAACCATGCTGGAGCCGGGGAAGAATGCCAGAAGCTCTCCCCCTCCTCCCCTGAGGAGGAAGAAGTGGCAGGACTGACCACACCCCCCATTCCTTGTCCTCTGCATCACCAGTGGGGAGGAGGTAGAGATATTGGGTACAAAACTGAGTCCGGGAAGAAGGGAGGGGTGGGGGGAAGATGGTTTTAAGACATTGTAATGCTTCTCACTGTCCTACTCTGTTAAGTGTTGTTGTTAGTGTCTGAATTAAAGCGATGTTCTTTTTTTCTTCCCCTAAGGAGTCTGTTTTCTGCCCATGACCATAATAGATGAATCATCTCTCCCTGTCCTTACCTTGATTCCTGAACCTTTCACTTTATCTTCTCCTTGCAAGGGGAGGGGGGGGGGAGGGGGGGGGGGGAAGAGGGGAGTGAGTGGATGCATGGTGCTCAGTTGCTCTCTGAGCTCAAACCACGACAAGTAGCTATAAAAATATATAAACCTTAAGATGACTGAAGGACTAAGAGGGATGGATGCACCTTCCTGACTCCAGCCCCCAGGGCACCTGCAAACTCACCCTCAATATGTGCAAGGGCCATGTCAGCTTCTGCCATACAAAGCACTACAAAAACACATTTCCAGAGCCCTAAATCTGCCCCTCCCTCCTCCAGCTTCAAAACAAAGGCACTCAGTGCAAAACAGCTACAAAGCAGAAGCTGGTTTGTCCCCAAATTAAAACGACAGGAATGAGGCAGAGTCAGGAATGCCTACTGACAGCGAAGTACTCAGGGCTCTGTTTCATCCCGCAAATTCAAAGGAAGAAAAGAAAAAATCAGTGATTCCGAAATGCTACTAATTATTCATGACCCTCATCAAAGACTCCACAAGTCTCGTGGCAGTAAACACAACACTCTGCCTGTCACCGAGCCATCAGCCAAAGGTCCTCTGTTGCATTGCCTTGCTGGGAAAAAAATAATAAATAAATGCAGCTTTAGAAGAAAAAAGTTGAATAGTGGTATTTTTTTCAAAGCTTGTTGGGTTAAAATACAGAGGGGTAGAAAGAGTTTACACACACCTCACCTGTCCTCACTGAGACTAAGGCTTTACATCTGCCTACCCTTGCTCCTGCCGCCGAGCTCCGGCTGGATCCTGCCTCCACACATCGTTGCACAGGGGGGCCATGGAAAGATTTGTGAGTGTAAACGCAAATGTCAGAGCTAATCTGGATTCCTTGTGTTGAGCAAAGACATGATTTCTGAAGGACACTTAGCAGAGAGCTATCGTAGGCAGGAAAAGTTTAAAAATACTGCAAGACCATTATTCATCAAACCAACAAATGTAAAATTAACCAAAATGGCATGATTTGTAGGAAGAAATTTCACACCCAATTAAAGAAGAAAATTTATGATTTCAAGAAAGCTAACATTACGCCTAACCCATATATTTTTTTTATTTAGGTCCTTCACATAGAATGGCTGTGGGGTGTATAAAAGCAGAGTGCACGCCTCTTTTAGCAAATATTTATTTAGTTACTTCCATTAAGGGTAAACTGTAAATATAATGCCCAAGATTAAACAGCTTTAGTGTAACAAAGACAGGAACCTGAGCACCGATGCCAGATGGATTCAGTGCACTGGGGCCACCAAAGTCAGTAGGAATCAGAATAAATCATACATGCTATTCACCTCTTTTTTAAGACCTCTCAAGCCATGAATCACCAGTGCCAGTTCTGAATACGGACGACAGTATCACAAACTCAACCAGAGCATGAAGCAGACCTATTGCTCATCCCCCCCACCGCTCGCAGCCGGCAGCTTTGAATATTGGGCTCCTTACTCTGGTGATTAAATGCTATTTCAGTGCCTTCATTTAAGCCCCCCCATCGTGCAAAGTGTGGTCTCCTGTTTTTATTTTATTGCACAAATTTTCTAGGCTTTAATGCATATTAAAACGCAAACCCAGCTCCTATTGAAGCGAATGGAAGAATCCCCATTGACTTAAATGGAGACTAGATCATGCCCAGGAACAAGTCCAAAAGCTTTATTAACTTTGTGAGTCTCTACATATTTAGAACTTCCTAATATTCTTTTTTCTGGTTTAAATCTAAAACATATATAATAAACCATGCTTATCAAACAATGCAAGACAGGTAACATTACTGTCCAGGGTTTAACTTTCAATTTTTGCTTTTTTACTGATATTTTCAATGTTCAAATTTACTGTTACTTCAAAATGCAGTTTCTGCAGTGAATATTATGTCTGAGTTCCCAGAGCAGTAAAAGAGAATTAGAAAGCCAATTCTCAGCAATGTTATTTCCACCGACACTGGATTAGCCTGCAAATAGATCTTTTACCGTGTTATTACACACAGTATCATGAATATCACAACCAGCCAGGATTGTGACAAGGACATTCAACATGTTAATAAATGTAATATATCTCCATGTAATAGATAAGTAGGTAGATAATGTACAGGTTTACAACTCTTACTGGACACAACATGCCACCATGTGCTTCAAGGGCAATTTCAAGTGTGGGCTATTTCCAAAGGAGGGACCACCACTGATGTTGTGTGCACAGCACTGGGTGTACAGAAGGGCTGTAAACTGCTCCTGCTCATACAAGAAATCACCACCAGGCAATGTTTTAGACCAAGCATGTCCAGTTGGTCTGAAATCCCTATCAGGTATGTATGGAAACTTCCTCAGACCTCTGAGGTCTCGGGCCAGCCAACAGCTCAGCCGAAGTCAGGGATACTTGTATGACTTGGATGCACAGTGCAATTGCAGATCTTGTCTGGCAGGGGTCATTAGATCAAGTACAGACCCATCAGCATGGTTTGCCTGGGCATGACCTGGACACCAGGCTGGGGATGGCGTCCTGCCTGAACACAGACCTTGGCCAGCCTTGCCTCAGGCTGCAAAACACAAATATAAATTAATTTACTACAGGTAGAGGGGAAGTTCAACTAATTAAAGGTGATAATCAAGTTTAGGTCTGGCCAGTGTCCCCTCAAATCAAAATGATAAGAATAAATATCTATGTATGTTAACATATTTGTTGATATTCATATATAGGAGTATATTAATATATATGAATGTATGAATATTTTTGTATAACCATATATATATGAATTCCAACAAATATGGAGAGTGTGTGTGTATATATTTTTATATATATTCATATACATATATCTTTGAATGATGTGATCCAAATGAATACTGAATTAGCAGTGCTACCCACCATAGGGACTGGATTTTCTCAGGGGTCTGATCGCAGCTCCCTGGGTGTCCCAAAACAGACACCAATGCTGTAGGACTGCTTCCATGAGGACAGACTTCCCAGTAAAGCAGCACCTTAACGGCACTAAAATAGAGGCACACCTCAAATTAGGTGCTTGACCTTCCAGGTTACTTGTATTTTGAGTTTCAAGGCAACATTCTTCCTTCTTTACCTTCAAATGACTTAAATTAAATGCTGCTGGTTTCCTTTGCTTGCTTTATTTGGGTTGGGGGGGGGAAGGCTTACAACTTCACATCACAATGAGCTATCACTTAATACAACATCTTCAAGGTCACTTACACATCAATTTTAGAGCAATTTTCCAAACATATCATCAAGACGCTGAAACAGAGGCTTAGTCAAATAAATTCTCTATCTTCTTCCATTTATGAATTAAATGAAATAAGATGTGCCAACATTTTCACCTGACTAGGCTTTATTATGGTTCCTGTATCTTCCATCACATCCCTCTACTTATTTAAAGAAATACCCATATTCATCTTGCTTTAATATTTTTTGCTTGGGTGAAAAAAAATAAATAAAAATAATCTTACATGGATAAACAAAAAACACACAATGGACATCTCTGGAAGAACCAAATTGCCTTCAAAAGCACAAATACTATAAAGAAACCCTCTCATTTATGAATAATCTCTGTGAAAGCTTAACACACTCTATCACTGCCGAACAATGCAATAAAACCCTGCAGTAAAACCAGGCTGAGAGGAGCCATGAAGCCCAAGCAATGACTAAACCACTGCCATGTACCATTTCCTACTCTCTACAAGCGCTTGAGAATGATGGGACAAACTGTGACACCTCTCTGACACATGGGATGTGCTGCGAGCCCGCATGGCTTGAGCTGTATTGTTCAACTTTTATGAACGTGAGCTGCTGCTGGCATCCTTTTGACCCAGGTAGATCCACCTTCCTCTTCAGTCTCAGAGGAACAGCAAAATACGATGCCTATTTATGGGATGAACTTTGTGCTATTCGATGGACATGCGCAGGCTCAAATTTTCAGCCAAAGAGGCAAGAAAAACAAATGAAAAGTGCAATTTTGCTACTGTGGCAGGTGCTGTGCAAAATTCAGATACCTCAAGCTTTTTATAAAGACTTGCAGGAAGATCTACTCTGGGAACATGTGCTTAATGTAACTCAGAAGAACAACAGTTGACGGTATAATTTCACTATATTGAATTACACTTTTTTTTTTTTTTTTTTACTTTTTTTAAAGCACTTGTGGCTACTGGGTTTCCAGCCACACATGAATTACAAACTGTGAATTCTCTTCAATATTACAACCTCTCTGTATGCATTTATCCCTCTGTATCTATTTGTCCCTACAGCAAACTGAGGTCTGCCTTGCTTTCTGAGCACCACTGTGATTACAAAACTCTTCCATTCCTTGTGCCCACCCCTGAAGCCTTCCCAACCAAACCAAACGTGGGGATGGTACCAGCAGAAATCCTCACATTGCTAGCACCAACGACGAAAGCTGTTAAACCTCAATAATAACCTGTTTGTATGGAGGCATTTTTTCTCAAAGGGTCTGGCTAATGCCCAGAGTAACCCAGATTTTCTGTACATCCTCTTTAGTAGATTAATAAAGAGATCAAAGTCTGACCCACGTGTCCTCTGCCGGGAGGACTGTGAAGCTATTTTAAAAAGAAGGGTTTGCTCCTGGTTATTTTAGAAACAAGATCAGAAGCGGAGCAAAGCTGAAGCAGGAAGAAGAGATGGAGAAAAAAGGCAAAGCATGCTCAAAAGGATTCCGATAAAAGTCTTGGCAAGGGACCTCTGTGCAGGGTCCTCTTTCTTTACAGAGCTCTGTATCTTTTGTACTGCCTACAGTATGAGAGATTGTTCTGGGAACCCTTTTGCAAAATCTGTGCCGATCTGCTTCAACTGTTTTGTACTGGTGGTGAGGGAGGTGGAGGGAAGCGGAGGCAGCTCTGCAGGGGAGCCTGGTTGCTGGGGGAGGCTGCCCTGAGGAGCGAGTGATCCTTCATGCTGAGGAGGGTAATGCTGACCCTACCTAGGCTCAAGTACAACATAAACGGGCACTGGCTCTCCTGATGGATCTCAGCACTGAGGCGTGTTGGCCCGGGACGGTTGGCCAGAGCAGACATGGGACTACTGGGAATATTCCACCTAGTAAATGTCTTTCACCTTTTAGTTATATATATTACGCTGGAAATAGAATCATCTCGCTCCCCCCCTCCCTGCGCCCTTTGCTGCTGTTTCTTTCAGCCCACAGCAAGTGAACAACTATGAAAAGAGTAACAACATTAACCCTGAAATCTGCCTTTATCTTTCTCTCTATCCAAACATAAACCCAGAGGAGCAATCAAAAAGGAGAGAAAGAGAACCTCTGAAAGGAGTTTAATAGCCACGCTGCACTTGAACATGAACAACGCAGGGAAGAGGGGAGTGTGATGCACAGAGCCAGCACCAGAGCACCATTTAACCCCCCTGCACGGCACAGCTGTGTTTCCTCTGCTTGGAGGTACTGTGCATGACTCTGGAGTATATTTTACAAAGCATGTCAAAAAATTGAAGAAGATTAAAAAAAAAAGAGCTTCACAAACAGTATGAGGAGCAGAGACAATGATTTACAGTAAGAGAGTTTAAGATTTCAATCTGCTAAGCTTATTAAAAAGAAGATGGAGAGGCAACTTGATTAGAAAATCCATGTAAAGTTCATGGGGAAATACCGGGAAGTAAAGGGCTCTTTAGTCTAACAAAATAAGGTGGAGCAACATCTAATGATTGGAAACTAAAGCCAGGAAAAATAAAATTAGCAATCAGTTTGATACCTTTATTATTTATTTTTCTAAAGAGGGTTATTAATTCATGGAATAATTTCTTCCTATCTCTACAGATCTGCAAATGAGGGGTATAGACTGTTGGGGAAGAAACATTTTGTGGCAAATGTATGCCATGCTTTAGTTAGAGAAAGATCACTCAGTAAAGACGTATAAAAGTGATATATAATAGAGATATAAAAGGGATGAAACCAAATGGTCTGCTCTCTTCTGGCTTTAAGCACGACAGATCTGTGAACACTGTCCAGCTGTTTTCTCCAAGGAGCTTGGAGAAAGGAGGTTCACTAGGTGATGCCGGGCTGCTGCACTGCTCCCGACCTGTCCATCCACTCCCATGGTCACTTTTGGTGTCCCAACAGCCTCTGCAATTGCCATCCCCATGGAGGGGAGAAAATACATTTAATGAAAAACCAGCTTGTGGTATCTTCTCACTGTCATGTATGAGGGCATGCAAGAAACCAAACAGCCTGTCCTAGAGATGTGTGCAAGGTATTAGAAGCAGCACATCTGGTGGCCATGACCAACAGTGAGCCTGGAGCAACACCCACCACTGCTGTCCAGGTGGAGCACCAGGAGGAATGTACCTGGGGGGTGGCAGGCAGCAAACAACCTGGTCCCCTTCTGTGCTCGAGGAGAAACTCTCAGATTACAAGAGGCTCTCAGGCAGCCAACCTCGTGGCTTTGTAAGAACAATCAATTGCCCTTGTGTTTCTTTGAGTGAAATTTCCAGTGGATAAGGGCTCTCCAGGCAGTACACACTTTGTCAATATTGTCCATGATGCTGTAGCAGAACGCTGCTATTTTGCAAGGCAACACACTGTGAAACACAGACTGGATGCATTGAAACCCATTTTCAGGACTCTCCTCAAGTCCATAAAATGAAAGTTTTTCCTCTGTATCACACTGGCTTTGTGTACAGGGGCCAGGGTACACAACAGTCACATGTCAAAAAAGAGGTGACTTGTTTTGAATCAGGACTATTGTTTTGAACTGCCCGGAAACAAAGCAGTTCGTTTTCTCTTAAGTATGCTTTTAGGTCTACTCTCTCTTCTCTAAAGAGGCTGAGGAAGAGATCCCACCTTTCATCCTTCAGGTCCACAGGGTGTAAAACCACCTCAAGCTGCTGCTTCTGTTCTGGGCAGTTTTGGTGGCTGCAGCAGAGAAAAAAATGCAAGAGCTTGTCTGGAGACCAAATTTTAGTTCAGAACACCTGTCAGCATTGAGAAGATTAGGACCATCTCTTGCTGTTTGCTTCAGAAAGGACGGGAGTTCAGTTTCCCTTGTTGAACAGACACAGGAGCAGCAGTGGTCACATTCCTAAGCACAAGAATGGGTCTTACACCCCAGGCTTCTTTCACCTCCACAAAGAAGTCATCATGAGACAGTCTTTGCATAGATTCTGAACCTCTGCAGGGAAACCACACTGGCATCATGTTTTCACCCACAGTCATTCCAGTATTAATAAAAGAGGGCCACAGCCATCTGCGGATGGCTGATAAATGATGGTTGAGAAGCTGATATCTACCAGTTCATACCACGAACCACACAGCAAACTCCTGATAACTTCATCTGAGCTGGCAAGCTAGAAGGCCACTGATGAACTGGGTGTGGCTCTTCCATTAACTGAGACCTGAATTTGCAGACCTGCAGAATTAGCAAAAAGGGCAGGACAGTCCTTGACTATATGCTGAATTTAACTGTAGCGCTACTGAAGTAACTGCGGAGTTTAGTCTTTCTTTTGAAGCCCAAATGGGCAGACTGAGGAACTGCCTACTTAGAAATCATCAGCTTCTAAGTCGCTTTTTGCACTTGACTGGCTCAAAAATCCTTCCCTGAATGCAATTCAAACACTCTCACCTTCCTTAAAAGTTTGGGATTTTGCTAGTGGTCTTATTTTGTGTGTTAGACAGTAGGTTGCTCCCACAACTTTCTTTGAACCTCCTTTTCTAATTTCCCAACATATACCCCAACAGCATATATCTTTCACCAAAACTAGTCATCAGTGTTCAAAGATCACTCACAATTAAGCTGACTCTCTCCTAATATGGCAAAAATATCCACAGAAATTGCCAAGAGCAATCCCAGATGTTTCTAAGCATCTTGCTTAGGTCTTAGAGACAGCTACAAGCTTTGCATGGGAGGCACCTCACCTACAGCCATATCTGTGATTGCAAAAACCTGAAATAACTAGAACTCATTTCCATGTTGGATTTTTTCCAAAAGCCCTTGAGCAACCTCATGGTAACTCTGCAGGAAAAAACTGCACATGAACATTAAGATAATCAGAACTCTAATTTTCTACCTTGCATAGAGGAAATGGAGCTGGGGTTATAATGGCAAACCTAGCACAGACCCTGCACGAGCAGACCATAATTATACTTCTGTTTCACTCTCCATACTCTGTGTGATATTAAATCCAAGGTTCAAAGAGTATATAGGAATATGCTGGAGTATATTGGTGGAAAGTACCGTTCTTTTAACCTTGGGGAAGTGTTAGACTGACATTTATCTTCAAAAATCTTCCACAGGTAGGACACTCTTCTTCAGACAAGAAAACAGAAGGGAGCGGGAAGTGGAGATACACAAGGGACTGTGGCAAATCAGAGCAGTATAATAAAAGCCTTAATGCAGACAACCCTACCGTGATCATTGGGAACGGTGCCAGTGACTCGGTGGGTGTTTCCTTTTGGCTGTGAACAGAGTGAAGCAAATAAATGTGCTCTGGCTGCTGCTCTCCAAAGTGTAGCCTTTCATGTAAGACATAAACCTCAGCCCTTATCCCACCAGAGTTCTCCAAACTCATGGTACTGTCTGCCAGCTTTCCCTACCCGCTTTTCCAGGAGATGTTGTGGCTCTACCCAACTCTGGGAAGCAAAACAGTCAGCCTGGCACCCAAGGGCTGCTGAGGCATAGGCACCCACCCAGACACTCCCTTGCTTATTCGGGGCAAGGCTCAGATGCACTCAGTAGAAGTACTGCATTCCCCAGCTGGTGTATACGTACGTGCGCATAAACTGCAGCAGCTCAATTTTAGAGTGTTTGATGATGAGGTGGACTAAGCTCCATAAAGAAGCTGGGAAAATCAACGTCTTGATAAAGTAAATAATGAAATGTTGCAGTACCAATATAGGCTGTGTGATGCCTTGAGGGAAGCCACAAGCACAAGCCATAATGAAATAAGACACAGAAAATAAGGGCTTTGCTGTGGACACAACCGTTATTTCATGCACTGCAGTGACTTCTATCACTTTATCATACTTAATCATCTCAGTTAAATGTTGTATATATATACAGACAGATATATAAAAACATGTACACATTTACTTGCAGATACATATATTCTAAACGAGAGAGGCCAAAAGGAAAAGTGATTTATTTTCACTTCTGTAAATGGCCCGACCATAAATGAATAGTATGCTTTCTATGCAAGGATTGCCTTACAAATCCATCATTGTATGCAGTTCAAAGCTTTCATAAACACTTAGCATTTGAATTTGCATTTGTGTGTATTTTAGATTTTTAAAATGTCCTTGTATTTTAGGCTTTAAGTTCTTAAACAGTCAGTAACACCAGTGCGAGCTTTGCCTAGGGCTAACTGATGGGCTGCACTTAAGATAGAAAAAGTCTATTTATCTATTTATACACAATTTTGAAACGGAGATTATATTTTCACTGAAATACATCAGTATGACCAAATCATAAAAACTGAATTTAATTATTTATTTATAATGCAACTTTGCTGACTGTGGAAGCAATAAACCCAACCAAACAAAAACCAGGAAATTATCAGATCCAAGAGCAGGAGGAAGCATGGTTCCCTCTAATTGAGTTTCCTTCACTCTTACCTTCTCAAGATCCCTTAGATTGTTTTCCAATTTTCATTTCCATTTCTTCTATTAAATGCCTCTAACTCATGACCTCCATCTACTGCCACCCATTTATCTTCTGTTCTTAATTGAGATGTAACGTGTCCACTTGCCCAGTGCTGAGCACTAAAACTCTGACAGCACACTTGAAAAATACTGACTTCTTCAGGAAAGCTTACTTGGGAAAGTGCAATTCAAAACTTGATTCTTGAATAGGTAAGTCTGTTCTATTAAACTTGAGTTTACCTTATAAACATATTGTGGTGAGGATCAAAACCCCAATAACAAATAATAATATCTTTGGGTTTATTTGCTACAAGATGGAATTTGGTTTGACCCTGGGAAGGTACAGGGTGACAGGACCAGTGGGAAGAAAACATATAAGGCAGCTTTCAGCAGCCAATCATTTTTTACCTTCAAACAGAATAATTTTAAATGCAGTGGTTTGCAATCAAACTCCCCTCCCCCGAGACTCAGTGTACAGGAATTTTTGAAGGATGGCATTGTTTAGAAAATAGTTAGACCTTATACAACATCACTTCAGGAGCTCTTGACAAACATTAATAAAACTCCCAGCAGTCAGGTGCTTCTGCACCTATTTAACGGAGGTGTAAGCCCAGCATCAGAGAGTCAGAAATACAACAGAAGGGAAGGAGTAAAGCTCCAGCTACCAAGCAGTCTTTTTAATCTCATGGAGTAATGCTAAACTAAAACAGGAGAGAACCAAACAGCAATATCTTAGTCTCTTGAAGCAGTAAAGTCAAATTAATACAGCACCCCAGGCTACTATTAAACTGTAAAATTTAAGAAAACATATTGTGGTCAGGCATTCAACCTCTCAAAATAAATAGATGAATCACTCCATGCTTATTCTAAATGACTAACTGCTTGCACCAGTGGTACCAAGTAAAACACAGATTCACTGGGATCCTGAAGGCGAACATCCAAGAGGAAAATTTGTCATTCAAAACCATCATACCAGGGACTAGGCTGGAAAGCTCCATGGCCAAAAGGTCTGAACGGAGCGCACTTCTATTTCATACTCCAGAGGTGCGACTGCAAATGGTGCTGACATACCCCAGAGAGCTTTAATTTACGGTTAAGGCTTGGTACTGATAGACTGATAGTTCTGCCAGTAAGGTCTGGAGAAGACTACGTGAACTGCAGCAGGGTGGCTGTCCCCAAAGACCACCCAGAGGCAGCAGAGCCACATCGCTTCATGAGCGAGTGCCAGGCATCTCCCCAGACACTCCCAGGGTCAGTCCAAAGCAGAAAAAGGTATCCAAGGACAGTGGAGCACTTTGAGTAATGTCTCCAGGCAGCCAGGAACTGTAAATACAGGCTGCTCTATCCTACTTTCTGAAAAGTGACAGGCAAACCAGCTCTTCTCCTTGTTTTGCAGTAGTCTCCAAAAACTGAACTGAGAAGTATTTTGTTACTTATGGGTGCTATTTACACACACAGCAACACTGACAAGCAGATATCTACATGGCTCCCAGCTGAGCAGAATATTAAACTTTATATTACAGCCATTTATAAGCTGAATGCTATGCTGGAATTACTCCTGCTATCTCCCTGTGTCTGGATGCCTGATGGCCACAATGAATCCCACCTCAAGACCATGTCACCCATCGCCTGCATGCCCGAGTTGACTCTCTAAGGCTTGTGTCTGGATAGCTGGTGGCACGGGAACAAGTTATTTGAAAGGATCTCTGTTAACTGACCATGCCACTGAACAGCAGCACAGACTTTGCCTTAATCTCAGTTTGCAGTTCCAAGAGGAACTCTGCTGTCAAGGTTTCTGATCCTGCATGCCACCAGAGAAGATTCTGGGAAGACAGACAGCATTACTCCAACTCGTCAGTAATTATTAAGGAACACACTGAGGCACGCAAAACAAGGTCTGATGGAATGGTCCTTGCAAGGGACTTGAAGGCACAACCAAAAAGTAAAGCAGAGGTTGAGAATAAGGACAGACCATGGATATTTGTTGCAGCAAGCATTGCGCCGAGGACAAAACGAGAGGGGAAGCGGCAATGGCACTGCGAGGACATTGGCATTCCCGGCATGAGCACGTCTCAACTCGCTCACTACCAAACAAGCATCTGGTGCCACCTAATTAAAACACCAGTTCCAGGAGGTGACATCCAGCATCATGAATCAAATGAAACATCTGCTAATTCTTAGAAAAGCCAGACAAAACAAGCCTAAAAAAGGCAAAACAAACACACACACACACACACACACACATTACTAACTTTGGCACTGACATCCCAACTGAACATAAGAACTGTTTAAAATTCCCACATTATTAACCAGTGCATCTTCAGTTTAACTGAAGGACTGTGCAAATTTGCTACAACACATGTTCAGCTGCTCAACGGGCAAAAATGGATCAAGTTTTACAAAAGTGGGTAAACACGCCTCACCGCACAGTGCTGCACCACGGAAGGGAAGCCTCCCCTGAGCTCGCGCAGTCTAATGGCACAGGCTATTAACTCAGATGATTAAAGGACTGGAGACTGCAGAAATCTCAATACATGCATGGCCTATAAGAGCAAAATGCAGGGTGTGTTTTCCCCAGTGACAAACAGATGCTTTATTTTTATTTCTGCTATAAATAATTGGGGTTTTTTTTAATAGGTATAGATAATCAGGCATTTACATGGTTTCCAGCTGAGCAGCAATATTAAGCTACTACGTTACAGCCATTCATAAACTGAATACCTCGCTGGAATTACTTTTTACTGTCATTATTATTCAACAATCTCTACAATATGTGTTGTTACCGCAGCAGTAAAATGATTAGATTCTGAGCATTGCTGGAAATCTGTAAGTAACATCACGGAGGTGAAGCCTTAGCGCAATCAAGAATTTAAAGAGAACTTCAGATGGTCTCTTATGCTGAACCCCATGGGCTCCTGAACACAGAGCAGGGACACAGTTCATGGACTCAGTTCTGCCATCTTTTACACCATTTTTTACACTAGCAACATTTCACATACATCATTTAACCCTACCAATGAGCCTACAGTACATGTGTGTAACAGCATTTCTCAAAGTGCCTCATTTCAAAACATAATCTCATGAGTGCTTTGTTTTATATTGCCTTCCCTTTTCCCATTACTCTTACACAAACTTGTTGCCTATCTTGATTTGAACTTGTCTTTTTTTTTTGCTATACTGTAAGACCTTACAAGCAGAGGCTGTGTTTAACCTGAATGAACCCTCCAGAATATAACTTCACCTCCTTGTTCTGTTACTGATTTTTAAGCACCATTTTGTATGAAAGAGGTAATCAGAACCTGAGCAAAAGGACAAAAGATATTCTACACTGACTCTAGAGTTCATTAGGTCAATATGGCACTAAGGTTGGAGATACACAAAGGCATTTCTGAAGTGCTGCAGAAGGAAAATCCTACAGTAACCTTTAATGACCTATCTATGCTCAAAGAAAAAGAGTTGGGTTTGGGTTTTTTCCCCCCCCCCGTGATGGAGAAGAAAATAGGAATTTCAGGAAGGGATAATACACAAGCTGATTGCAGCAACTTGCAAATGAACTAGCAGGGGGTGTCTGGGAATAGATACCAATTTCCATTCCAACCGGAATGGAAGTTTCTATATTAAAGAGTATTATTTCTGAGCAGCCAGTACGGAAGGAGAAGCTGATGCAGTAAAACATGTGAAATTTCTAAGTGATCAGAAAGAGAGAAGGAAAGTAACTGAGGCTGCAGCCTTGCTAAATACTAAGATGAGGGGGATATGGAGAAGATACAGCTGTGAAGCCAGTTGCTGAACAACACACTTCAGAGATAAGAGGCATCAGCCATTCTTTGAAGGAATCGTAGCTGCCAAAAGCTACAGAGAAAAAGAGTGAATTGAAGGGGATAGAGGGGTCAACTGCAGTGAATACAAAAACAAGTCAAGGCCAAGGACAGGCATGACGCTTTGGGATTTGGCCAGGAGGTGATAATTTGTGGGTTTAGTAAACTGCAATCTCAGTGGAGTAGAGAGGGCAGAAACTCAACGAGAAAAGAGAGAGTTGGCAGCGGGAAGATGAAGGCAGCCAGAATATAGAGCAGGAATAAGGAGCTTGGGTAGGAGAGAAAAGGAGATGGGGCGCCTGGTAGTGGCAGATATGCTTGGAGAATTGTGGGCTTTTCCGAGCCCAGGGACACAAAGGCAGATCTGAAAGTTGAAGTGATGCCAAGAAAGAAAACAGGGTTAAGTGAGGTGGCACAAACAATGGCTGAAGAAGGTCACAAGGGATAGAAAGAAAAGCTCGAGCGAGCAAGTCAAGAGCGGGAAGAATGAGGTTTGTCCATGGCAGGTCTCACATGAAAGAGCAAAGAAAGAGAATTTCCATCCCAAAACACCATCAGTCGCTACTCCTCAGCCAGGGGGAAGAGCTGTGCCCTCCTACTGCACCATCATCGGCTGATCCTCTGAGTATGTTTCCCAATATATTTCCCAGCAGTTTGGGAAAAGCTTTCCAGAATTTCTCAAAAAAGCAACGGCATCCTTTCACATTTTCTGTTTTAAAATCTGAACTAGATTTATATAGCACCTAGGTTAAACAAGGCACAGTATATTCTTATTTTATCTTCCTATCCCTTCCAGTTTAAGCACTGTCTGGCTATAAGAGGCAATGACTTTGACTTGCTGCCATCTGTGCTTACTATACTGACAGGGGAATAACACATACCAGTCCCAAGAAGTCTACTTGCCTGAATTTCCATTAAGACTACAGCAATAACCTCTCAGTAAATGTTGCATGAAATCGTAATGCCATTCACACCAATGCTAAATCTCTCATGCCCTCTGAAAAAATCCAGATCTCCCTCTCTGGTTTTAAAAGTCTACTGTAAGGGCAGCTATAAAACTTCTCCACTGGTCATGATATCATATATGTGTCAATCAGATCACTGTTCACACTTGATATATTTATTATCAACTTCAGGATACAATTTCTTATGCTATTTACAGAACGCAAAAATATGTCCTGACAGTTTATAGGGGAAAAAAGTGTGCTATGATTAGACAAGGACAACAGCATTACAACCACAATTAGGAAAAAGCTGCACTTACTGACCCCAGCAACAAAGGAAGAGTTGGAGGGAAATTCAGTGTAATATTTTATATCCTGAACTAATTAAAGATCTCATTCCCCAAACAACCAGATAGCAAACATAAGCAGTGCCTCCAGATGAAGGATTCCTATTTTGATGGTTACCATAATGAGCACATTCCCAAAGGAAACCGCCAATAAAAAGCATCTCCTATCTGGAGGATGCTGAATGGAAGTTGGACTTTTCTTAATTTTACAGCAATTCCTTATTGCACCATATCAGCCTCCACCAAAGGTCTCAGTTCAATTTTTCTGTAATGAATTTGGAGACTCAAAAGAAAAATTCCATCCCATCCTAGCTGGCTGAATTTCTCTCCTTGACTTAGAGCTGACAATGATTATGAATAAAATGCCGTTTTTACATCACTGTATGCAGTTTTAATTAAAATTTATTAACTTGAGAGTAACTATCTCCTTATCACCAACAGACATTAGAACAAAAATGCCTTTTATTGTGTTATTAAACTGATGTTTCAGACAGAACCATCACTACAGCACACTACTGCCTAGTGGCAATTAGACTGATCTTTTCCCTCTGCCCCCCCTCCTTTCCTTTCACATGCACTGTGCCTCAGGCAAAAAAAGATCACACTAGTGCTTTCTGCAAAATTTTATACCTACAGCCTGATGTGTCTGCTGAATCACACACAGCTTTCCTTATCAAATTGCTGGACCACTTATGAAAAATACCTATGTACCTTGCTCACCTCTTATAATAAGAAAAGCAAATACTAGGAGCCAGGCTGTGATGCAGCAAGCTGTGGACTATGTGCACTTTGAAAGGACCTTTGGAGTCACTAGTTTAGAAGTTGCAGCTGGAGTTAACAGAGCCAGAGGGAGAGCACAAAAAAGTAAGAAAAAATTTTAAAAATACTTTTAGAAAAAGAGAAAATTTAAAATGCCAACAAATATCACGATGGGGATTAGGCAGTAGGGAATGATTAAGGGAGATAGGAAAAAAAGCTATAAACCAGAACACAATACTCCAAAGTCCTAATGGAAAGAGTTGAACGTGTTGGGTATATTGGTAAGATGTTACTTGAGACGATGTGATGAGGTTACTAGTGACTTGACTAGTACCTTCAGTGAGAAGGAGGAAACATCAAAAATTAAGAAAACCACTCAGAGAACCTGTTTGAGGGACTTGAAGGGATGTGCTGGAGGTGTGACTACAAATGAATCTCCTTAATCCAGGATAAAAGCGAGGGAGGAGAGGATGTCACCAGAGCAGGAATCAGATTGAAAAAGAGACACGCTGGGGGAGGAGGTGAAAAAAAAGACAGAGATTTCCCAGGTTAGATGGTAGAAGAGAGTCATGGACCAAAGGCTGGTCAGCCAGGAGAGGCAGGATGGCGCATGGCTAAAAATAAGAATAGAAGGGAACCAGCAGCATTCTCAGCAGTGTAACTCTTAAAATATGATTTTACAAGTGGGTTTTATTCATAACATCTCTCTTGCATGGGGTGGAGAGGAACAGAGACCACAGACAGAGATAAATACTACCATCATGACCACTTAAATATTTTTTTTCTTAAGGAGAAAAACTGAAAGAAAAAGGCAGAAGTGGCAAGGTGGTGAAGGTTTTTCTCCTTTGTAGAGTGGAGACAGGGGCTTACTTTTGCAGTGGCTAGAGCACAGATGAACACAAAAAGGACAGGCTTCCCAGAGGAGGATGGGTCACTGGGCTGAAGTGGTTAAAGAGGGAATAGAAAGATTATCAAGAAAAGCAGAGAGAGGAATCAAATTGCGTCAGTGATAAAGGACATTCAAGGTGAGAGACAATACACTGGAATAGGTATTTACCGTAGCAGATTGAGTGGAGCGGGATCATTTACATGTGCTTTGAAAAACAGTATAAACACAGCAAGCAATTACACCACAGTAAATAAACCAGTAGCACACGTGCAAATGGGGACAGAGTGCGCATAGGAGATATGGCAATTGCCAGGAGACTCTATAATCGCTCCCCACAGCCCGACTTTGAGGGGCCCTCTGGGTGGAACAGGGATGTCGTCTCCATCACAGGCAGAAGGAAGCAAGTGCTGCCCTGCACAGCCCTTCCTCTGCTAAGCTGCCGCACACATATAGAATGACAAATGCCTAAACTCAGGAAAAAAGGGATGTTTTCAATTCCCTTTCTCACCTCCTTGAAGATAACCTGCAAAGTTACGCAAATGCTGTTTGTTCAGGTTCCCAATCACGAAAATCAATCCACCTCCCTTTAATGGAATTTGGCAATTAGCCATATCCAAGTTCCAGTAATTTTTTATGGCTTCCTAACCAGCTCTCACGCAATATTATAAAAGCACAAATATTCTCAAAATTGTAACTTTCCTCCTGCCATGTGGTCTTGTCCCACCATTTACAGCTAGTACAGACTCAAGAACACCTCTGCCCGACATGTGTATTCCTCCCCGTCGATATGCTGCCAGCTGTTGTATAACATCTGAGTTTGGTCTCATGTAATACAGCTATTTTCAAACGTTATCTAAGAGTATCAGCTCTTAACTCACCTTTTCAGCTTGACCAAAAGCCCACACCAAACTCCTGACAATGTCACCACCAGGTGTTCTGGCTGGTAGCACTCCACAACACACCAGGCCATGTATCTTTAACAGAGAGCATGCTTCTTGCCACGAAAGGTTGAAAGTTGATAAAGACAATCAGTTCATCCTATTTAAGTAAAACCTAGGCACAAAACCACAGCAACATGAGCAAAAAACCCCCTCCTCTGTATCTCTACCCCTAGCTTGACTTCAGGAGCTCTCAGGTCAGGGCTAAAGCTGAGGGTGATCTCAGGCACTGTAGAGAGCATTTCCCAGTGAGAGGATGAAGTTTAATAAAATTAATACTTATTTTATTCAAAATCCATGATTTTTACTCCTTTTTGACAGGGCTGATCATGGAATGCAAACCAAACGTGTCCTTGAGTCCATGGCTTCCTTGGAATTTTCTAAGCAAGTCTAAAAACCTCTTTTATTTCACTACTCATTTAAGGCACTTCTTTATGTACTGGCTCTGCCTTTGGCTGCTTAGTGTCTGGGAGATAAATGGGATAGCTTTACGCCTAGCTGAAAAAAAATCACATTGGACCCAAAAGATGGACTCAAAGTGATCATTCTTCAACCCTTGTTGACTGCCCCTCTCCAAGCGCCGGCTGAATTGTAGCTGCATGGTTGTGCTGGAGCTTTTTGCAAACGATTGCCTGTCAGAGTCACTCCAGAGGTGTGCAGCGTTTCCCCTTCACTGCTGTCTCCCAGCAGCATCTCCTCCTAATAACATGCAATTTATACTTGCACAAAGCACTTACCCACACAGCATTTCTGGGACTCTCACATTTCATTTTGCACTGGAAGGTGTCTCTAAAAATTCCATCACCTAAATTAATAGCACAAATGAGTGTTTGACATTAACAGAACGTCTACCTACTTTTTGCCCATTTATGATGAGGCTGGGGGGACACCCTACCTTCTCAGAGGTATAGCCTATACACAGCTCCACTCACTGAGCTAAAGAAAAGCCTTTGTCTTCTTTACTCACAACCATCATGACTTTGTCAAACTGTCTTTCTCAGCTGAAAACAATCCATGTATTGATTGGCACTGGGATGGGTTTTAAAGCTGGCAAGAGGAAAAGCACTTCTCCACTTGTAAGCTCAGTGAATTTGACAAAGAAAAGTGCTTGGACAGCTACAA
The DNA here is from genome assembly GCF_031877795.1 of Strix aluco. Classification (NCBI taxonomy): domain Eukaryota; kingdom Metazoa; phylum Chordata; class Aves; order Strigiformes; family Strigidae; genus Strix; species Strix aluco. The sequence continues at coordinate 127,277,868 of NC_133932.1, forward strand.
GTCTCTTTGTAAAAAGTCAGTTTTCAGAATAAAATCACCCAGTAAAGGCTTTTTCCTGACAGTCACAAATAATTCCAGCAGCATAGTTAAAAAGTGCCTAAAGATGGTTTAACCTGTCTTGAAGAACCTGTATGACATCTTTGGCTGTCAAGAGAAGGACAAGGATTAAAGACATGGTTACCGACACAAGGAATTACTCTTGGAAACTGGAATAATAGGCACACCCAAAAGATATATAGAAAAAAACCAGAAAAACCAAAAATCCACAGCTCTGGGAGCCTCTTGTGATGAGTCCCTGAAGCAGAGGCTACCAGGAGCTGGGTGGTACATATCATCCCTCATGAGGGATGAGGTGCTCATGTCCCCACCTCAGCCACACATAGCTGTGGAGAAGTAAGTGACACTTCATTGAAGGGTAAAGAAGAAACCGCAGCAATGCACTTCTCTAACCTGAATACAGCTGGGGAGAGGCATGCGATAAACTAAAAACTAGTCATTGTAGTTCAAACAACAGTAGTTTTAACCTGTTGTTAATCAACTGCTCAGCTCCTCCAACTGCAAAAGCCTCTCTAGGTAACATCTTGTCTTCTTGTCCCTCCAAAGCATGCATCTCCATGCTGACCACTAACATGCCATAGCCACCTAGCCACATCAAGTCCGAAATTCAAAACACAACCGTTCAAATCACAAACATACAGAAAGCCTGCTCAAGCTTATCATCATTACCTAATCACATGTTAAACGAGCTAAGAATTAACAGTTAACACATGAAAAAAGTTGGCTTTCCATCAAAAGCAATTATAATTAATTCCTAAGAAACGTATTTCTGGATGCCAAATCAGATGGAGGAATCAACTGGGGGATAGATATGCTCCTTCCATAGCTCCACTCGAAATTCTAATTAAGACCAGAAATACAAAAGTGGTTGTGGTGGAAAGGTTAATAGAAGAGGAGGAAATCTCAAGAGAAACCATGCCAAATATTCAGTCCCTCTTTTTGGCTCTTCCACACACTTTCCCTTAATAGACAGTCCCTAGAGACACAGATACACTCGATCACATGGATATTTTAGCAAAAATAAGATGACCATGAAATCATGTGCTCTGCCATCCTAGCGATCTTGTGGACAAAGTAGCTTTGAAATTTTGTTCTCTGCTGCAGTCAAAAATCAACTGCACCAGAAAAGTTGATATCCTTGAGCTACCGGGGAACAGAGAGAACAGAGGAGTCTAGAACTCTGAGAATGACGAGCTTGCAATATGCTCCCTAAGCAACAGCGATGCTGAACAATTACAGTTCAGGCAACTGGATGATGGTTCATGGTTCAGAAGAGCAAGGAATGGTTTTCAGCTAAAAAGCCCTTTTCGTTTGCATAGATTCTCCTGAAATATTCATAAGACAAAGAGAACCTGTACAAAAGAAAGTAGCTTTCTAGACGAAACCATCTCCAGATTGGGAGGAAAAAAAAAAAAAAAAAAAAGAGGTGAGTGTTTCCAGCAATGTTTCTCAAAGCTTATGGTCTCCCAACAAGGATGCAGAAGGGAACCTTCAGATGCTGAAGAGAAGATTTCCCTGACCTCCCTGAGATATGTTACCCTTACAAAAACCTCCAAGCCTGGGCTGGGTATCCCCAGCAATTTCTGACTAGATTTGCAAACAACCTGATTGCAGCACCTCTGAGCCATGAACTACCCTCTTCATTTCAACTGCAGGTATTGCAGATATTTGCAACACTTCCAACATCACTGTGGTGAAACCTGGGACTGCTCACCATGAGTAAAAGCAGCCTCGTTAAAACCAGGCCTTTTTGAGGACAACAAAAAGAGGTTTAGGGGAAAAGTATAAGAAAGATATTTTTTAACATTTTCATTTTGCATCCGTTCCTCCCATTCATCAATGCTGGAGCAGACTGGGAGTAACGAAGACATTTAAAACAATCTCTACTGCTACCTCCCAAATCCTTGTGTGTACGCTGCATGGTTGGGAATTCTCCTGAGGGAAAATACAGCTTTCAAAGACCTATGAAACCTTGTCCTGTGGGAAGGGATTTCACAAAGGATCATAGGACCAGGGTAATTTTTTAACTTCCACTTAAGATATTTTCCTCTAAGAAAGAATATTCTCTGGCAAATCACCCCAACATGGTCACTCAGACCCACCCCATGAATGGCATGAACAGAACCTGGGGTCACCTTAATGGCTCAAATTAATTTTGTAAAAAAACCCCCTTATTTAATGTTCTTCTTTTGACGACTCAGATGTCATTCATCTGGAAATAAAGTAGCACAGAAGTCCCACTGCCTGTGATTTCCATAAATATTTAGGCTGCTTAACGAAAGCACTGTGCATAAAGGTATCTTCAGGATTATTCTATACTTGTCATCTTATCAGCAGAAATGCTTCCTTTCCTATTATTTATCTTACATAAAGTGAGCCATAGTGCTGTTTTTTATTTTTCTTTTTTTAAGATTAATTTATTGGAAATTTTCTGTCTGCATTAAGATGAATTTAAGCCCACTAAAACTGATAAACTGTTGTTATTGGCCTCAATCCACACTACCTTTTAAATCTTTGGATTTTCATTCCAGGGCTCTGATGAAAGATTCATTCCAAGTACATAAAGTAATCTCTACTTTCTACTCTCTCTCCTACACGCCACTCTTTTCCAGTATAATCCATTTTATGCTTTCAGTTATAAATACATAGTTCTGTCTACCTGGCGCTTTAGATAACAGAGGTCCCCATATAGCACAGTCTGACTCGACCGTGTTTAACGTCAATCATAGGGACCTTCTCTCTTATAGATGCTGGTCACCTAACCCTTGGCGTAAAAGCAGAGGGATGAAGTATTTCCATATTCAAGGCAGAAAGACAGAAATCATGACTCTGCATCAGGTCTCCACACCTCAGTAAAATGCCATAAATAAAACATTATAAGTCTATCAGTTTGGGGATCAAACCTGGTAAAAACTGACATCTAGAAAAAATTGACAAACTTTACTCAAATTGAGGTTATTTCACGCTTTATTTCTACTATTCTTTTAACTAACTGAAACAGAAAAGCCAAGTGCTATATACAGCACTTGCTGCCAGTGAAAGCTATGAATCCAAGTGGAGGGTTTCTATAAAACTTTTTCAACCATTTTTTTTTTTCTTTTTAAATTAAAAATCTATGCACTCTGGAGAATTTCTGATGCGACAGGAAATAACTATCTGCAAACAAAAAGCCTGTCCAGCTTGTAATACACGCTAATGCACAGGCACCAGCATAGTTATACACTGAGAGTTTTAACTTCATTGGGCATATAGTTGAATTTAAGCATACAAAGGAACATAATTTTAAGCCAAACAGGCTCTAAACCTAAACTAATATTTAGTATCTTAGTGATGTATGGCAACAAAAAGCAGGTCACAAATGTAGAAACTTCGTAATACAATATTTATACCAATCAACTTTATTTTTTATGACACCTTGTGCAAGGCATAAATGCTTTAGAGGGTTAAATAATAAATGATAGGAAAGAAATGAGAGGGAGAAAGTAGTAAGGACTAAAATTTATATCATCTGATGAAATATAAACCGACATGCACTCACTGAGGGAGGAAGATACAAAGAAGCTGGCCCATATAGGGAAACCTGCAGAGGCTCTTTAGCGTTAATAGAACCTGTTTCTTCATTTTTATCTTGAATCTCATTTTCATTCTAGGATAATATGGTATTCACAGGCCATCTAAGGGGTAAGAGCTTTGTCAAAGAACAACATTTATTAAGTTATTATCAAATATTCTCCTATTCATGTTCTGTGGTGTTTTCAGATCTTTGATCTAATATTTTTTTTTTTTTTTTTTTAAAACAAGCTTTGCAGCCAGTGGGTTGTCTGTTGTCACTGCACACAAAGGAGAACAATGGCACAGAGGCACCTCCCAGACCTCACGGGTTATGGGAGCATGGTAGCTCGGATACACTGCTCATAACTATCATTATGATATAATTTCTTAATATAGCATTGATTATTATTTTATTATTATCTTTATTTAGTATTATATCATTGATTATACTATTATATCATTGATTGCCATCTCTGCTGGCAGGATCTCAGGCTCCAAAATACCACTTTCACAGGCTCCATTTCACTGACAATCAAACTCCAAGAAATACTGCCACCAGATCCAGTGAATTACAATTATTACCAAACACCAAAATTTCCTACCTATGAGAGTATTAGACTTCTCACTGAAGTTTCAGCAAGGTGATTACACAACTTCTGCTGTGCTACTGCACACAGCACTCACAAGGTAATACTGCATAAATAACAAGTATTTTCTTAACTGGGTCTTCAATTATTTAGAGATACTTGGCAAATGCGCTGCTAACAGCTGTTTTATAACAGATTTCATGGTACCGTACACCTGGTGCTAATGCTTCAGCATGTCTAAATGGTTTTCTAAAGATTACACAATCAAGCATCGTAAGATAAAATCACTGTAATTGGAGCCTTCATCAAAGAAGAAATTACTGTTACACTTTACAAACCGTACACACTACTTTCCAAAGCTGAGCAAAAGGTATTATGATGATGGCCACAGAACTAAAAGATCTCTCCTGATCCTACCCCAAATTTAGGGATCTCATTTCTTGCTGTAATTCTGTAACAAGTATACAGGGTTCACACATAATATGGAACATAAAAACCATCTCTCACGCACCTACTCCATTTTAAGCTAAATAAAGATTCCATCTTAAAATCTAAAGCACAATACTATCTCAAACACTGTGTCACAAACCCCTTTTCCTTATCTGGTGGCATCTCTAAGACTCAAAAGTTATTAGTGACCTTTGAGTCATGCCTTAAAAACTGATTTCCTCAGCAGTGACACTATGCTGAAAGCATTTATTCTGATCCCTAAATACTACATAAATAAGTGGATATTTTTTAGATGCTGAGTATCAAATCGGTGCCAGATAACTGTTAACTTCACCCAGGTGTTTTCAATAAAACAAGCTGGGTAAAAGTAATGCAATACAGATTTGGTGAATCTGATGATGGCTTCAGGGAATTTGCTATTAAAACAACACACGGGAAACACACGCGTATCTCCATGTTTATAATCTGCCTGGGAATCCATAAACAGGAAGAGATTTTTTAACGACGTTCATTTTTTGCATGTATTTAAATGCTGTAGGATTACTGTGTCTGTGATTTGCACAGAAATGGTGGTTCTGCAGGTGTTTAGGTGCGCAGATACCCGTACCGAGTGAAATCCTAGGTTTACTGAAACTAATACTAACCTTGATACTAACTTCAACAGGGGTTTTGAACACAGATTATGTTAGATTGCAGCAGATCAAAGACCACACTGAGAAAGGGGATGATTGATGGGAAGAGTCATGGACATGCAGCCCTGTGGGCAGCATCTCCTGAGCTCTGAAAGCCAGTAGGGTCAACTGGGAGTGTTGGGAGCTGGGAGCTCTCCTCAATTAATTCCTACGAAAAAGACCATGATATTGGTCAACAAGTGAAGTAGCCTTCTCCCTCCTCACGAGGGTCATTTCACAGGGCACATGCAGAGTGAAGCAGTAACCTTGGCGCAGACCTTTTCACCACCACCAAGATTAAACACTCAGTTCTTAGTTGGCATGAATGAAACCAAATGCCCACATGCTTCTCAGAGAGGCTCAGTAATACTGATCAAGTTAAAATAAAAGTTATTCTTATTAACCCCCTTCTGTTATCTTCCCCTCGGGGAGTTGCACTCCCACTCCAAAAGGCTGGAAATAAACTGGTTTTATTAAATCACATTCAATTACAACAGTATTTATTAAAACCAATAACTGCAACTGGTAAGAATCCCCCTGTGCTTGTTTCAAGGTATTTAAATTAAGTTAAATGCACAATAAACTTTGCATTGTTTCAATTTACATGACCCCAGAGTCTTTAGACATCCCGTAGGCAAAATTCACAGACTTATAAACTGCTATTAAACAAGAACATATGGTGGACTCAGCGTCCTGTGCTGTTGCTGTTCTTACAGGAGGGTTGTGAAGTGCCTCGCTGCCTTTAAATCCACTAAAGCCATCTTACACCAAGTCAAAACCCCCCTTATCCCAAGGAAAGGTGCTTTATTTCCAGCGACAGCTCCAGTCAAACAGTGACACTCATACTGGTAAGACAGTCATCTTCCCTATGCCCTGACATGTGCTGGGCTCTGGAGGTATCATTGGACCTGCATTTTCCACAGCATATTCACCAATGTCGCAGTCATCTGGGCCACTACCACAACTCACAGACCTCAGAATCCACCAGGTGCTTGGATTTGCATGAGCTCAGTAACATGAGAAAGTCTCCTTATAAAATGATATCCCCTCAATTGCAGTTGAGGAGGTGTTTCTCATCGTCCAGTACTGTCTTACTAACCGCTCTCAAGGTGGTACCCAGGATTCCTTACCCACTCAGAAAACCCAGCCGCTCGTATTCAAGAAGAGATTCCTTGCCTTCACTTGCCATTCCCCCTCACGCCTGTGTGAGCTACCGCTCTGCATCGCCTTTGCTTGGGCTTCCATTCAGAATAGAAGCAAATCACTGAATTTCTCTGGTCAATTCTTGACACCACTTTTCTTTCTGCCTTCTTCCTTTTGTAGGATTCAATTCAGTATCACATTTAGGAAAATATCCAGTTTCATTCCATTCCTTGGTAATTCTGCCCATAACATTTCTCTCAGGGTCAAAGTTTTCCCTGAATCACTTTTCACATCAAATTTTAACATTTTACACATCTCTCACAGTAGAAGTGCCACTTAGGTTACCTGATAAAGACTAGTTTGAGTCCTACACTAAAAGCAAAGCCTAAACTATACACAGTATAACACATCTTCCTTGTACAACAGAAAGTTCAAACAGTATTTACTGAGAAATCACAAATAAGGTAATTTGTCATTTTATGAGCTAAAATCAATTGAAAATGAGTTGGTAGCAACCTTCCTCAGACCCTACGCTAACCATATCTTCATCCCACAGGCACAAATTAAGAGGAAAACATCATTTTAAAAGGCCAATTTAATCTGTTCCAGGACTTTAAGAAGAATAAAACCCTATTATTCACTCACTATAATTATATAGATATTACATGACCTCAAGAACAGTACAGAGTCAAGATTCTTTGGGTGAACTGATTGTGCACTTCCATTCCTTAACATGTTTGATTTCTTTTAAGGTTAACTTTAACTCTAGATATACTGTATTTATTAAGTTTGTTTTGGAATAATTGCAATATCCCTGTGATGTGCCCAGCCCTAAATTACTTTCACATACTCTTAATCCTTATCTTCATTTTAACAAAACTTTAATTTTGGAATATGTTTTAAATTATCCCTTTGCAGAACACAAAGAAAATTTAAGTTTGCTTTGATGCTATGACTCTTAGGAAACCTTTAGTTGAAGCTGAATCACTTTTCAATGTGCCTGTTCATGTCTATTTTGCTTTGCTAAGTCCCTACCTCACTTCAAGGGTTTGAGAGTGTCCAATCAAGCTAATTTTTTCCTCTGAAAACCAGGACTATACTCTTCATACTTCTGCCATCTGCTTCCTATGTGGTTTTGCTCTCCTCCTAATATATAAAACCTTGCAAAAACTCATTCTACTTCTAGCAACTGAAATCAACACCATGATATTTGTGTAATATGCTGGTACAGAAGGAAGAACACTATTTATTCAGTCATCTACACGATCGCCTGTAGTACCTGAATTCGTCACTAATGGTCTCTCCCCAAGTGCTGATTAAGTCACATAGCGCTTATCTTCTGACAGCAGGCATTACATGGTAAAACTCAAAGAATGAAAATAATAATCCTAGCCCATCTCACAAAAATTTTAAAATGTCCTTGCCATTAATCACTACGCTCCTTCAACAAACTTTATCTGGCAGCAAGACAAATCACCAAAGCCAGAATGTGTATCTATATTAAAAATAGAAGACCACAGGAAATTTCCCCAAAGAAATCTGGTACAAAGACATAAAACTCAGATTCTACTTATTAATTTTGACATTTTTTTCTCCAGCCAGATAGTATCAAAACCATGAACTGTGCGTAACACATGTGGGCTATCCATATCTGAAATGGATAATGGCACATAATAATAGATTTTAAAGTCAAAAGGGATCATTAGATCACCTAATCTGACCTCTCATATAACACAGAAAACATCGTTTCACTCATCTGACCCTCTGACCTTTGAAACCTGGGCTATGCAGCTTATGTACTCCCTTAAAGCTTATTCTCCTGAAGATGCAGGGAGATGGGGCATAGGCTGTTCCAGTGGTGGCTCATGCTCTGACACTCAATCTCAAGTTATCTGGCTGCATCTTCCCCTCTTCTGGGTCTTTCTTTTCCCCTTTCTCTGCTGCAGTGAAGACCCCCCATAGCACCTGGTATTGTCTCTGGTTGAAGGCTTTTACCATGTTCACCAATCACTACTTCATCTGTTTTGATAAACGAAGCAGAATAAACTCTACAATTTTAAGATTTTTCACTGAAAAGCAGTCTCCATTAATCCCGCAACTTCAGACAATTTTCTTTTCTTTACAGCTCTCCTGACTCAGATGGGGACACAGATATTCTCTCCAAGATCTCGTGGACCATGTTATAAGTCACTGATTATTTTTCTTCTCATTTCCTTTTGCTGTTATTCAATGACCAATTATTTCATTAAGGTATCATCCAACTTAAACATTCAGTTCTGAACAATATAAAACTAGACAAAATGTAAGTATAAGTCTAGAGAAATAATAAGAGGGCTTAAATGGCTACTACAGCTTGAGCCAAAAAGACTGAGACATTTCCATACACCCAACATACCATGTGCTACCAGCCTTCATGCTTGTAGACTTCGCTATCCTGTTTGATTCTTAATCACCAACCAACTTGGCAGGCTGCAGCGTCCAGCAGCTCTGAAACGCATGGGAAAGCAAACTAAAAGTGGGCTGCTGTCAACTGCTTTACTTGACCTCAAAACCAGAAAAAAAATAACAGATACTCAGTGTCGCATCCTGTAACACTAACTGCCAGTAGAGAAGTATGATGAAAAACAAAGGTAAATTTATACTTATGGCGTGTTGCTTCTTTTTAATCTGCAAATGTAGTAATTATGCAAGCCCCTCATTTCATAAAGTCTTAAGAGTCTGTGGCATTTGTTTTCTTACCCTCCGCTACCGAACCTCTTTGTGCTGCCATCTGCTTCCAAAGGTCCATGTCCCCCCTTCCTTGGACTGAGCAATAGTCTCCTGCTCCTGCCGGCCTTACTTTTCAGCCAAAATCCAAACCGAAACAAAAAAACCCTGGCTAGCTCTAATGCTGAGGTGAGGAAAAACCATCTGCAAGCTTTTAAAAGCACACACGCACACACACACACATGCAGATAAAACAAAGAAACCATTTCAGAGTGAAAGCTATAATAAGAACAGTTTGTATTAAAGTCAGAAGCAAACTTATGGCAGGAGGCCTGGAACAACCAACAACAAAGGAAAAAGCAACTTTTTTTTTTTCTCTTGATAACTTAGATTCAAGCACAAATTTCTTATATATAAAAAAAGGGGGGTTAGCAATTGCTAGCTGCTGGGCGCAGCCATTAATCCAAGGGACCATGCTGATGTCAGAGGCAGCATTTTCCTCTGGTCTTGCTTCACGGAGGAGAGAAGGTGCCGCTGCTCATTTAGTCTCCAGGTGCTGGAGGGAAAGAAACTCAATGAGCTGGACCAAAAGCAGAATTGCTTTTGGGATGTTGCAGGAGATGGGTATTTTTTGACCTTTTAATTGAAAATTCTTTGCAAAACCAGTGTAATTAGCAAACACAAAATCTATACACAAAATCTAGTGTGTAGATTGACAAACACAGCGTCCATGAACTGACGCGTTCTTTAAGTACAGAGACTAAAATTATAATAATTGTATCTGGTGAAGTCAGCACGTACTATATGCAACTCTTTTGCTTCATCTCACTGATAACCTGGTGTAACAGAGCAGCAGGGGAGGCAGTCCAACCTTCTCAATGATCCCTCAGGGTGAGCACCATCCCTGTGTCTTGCCTGGGCTCACCCCATGATTTCCCAAGTATGCAAAACCCAACTGCTGCACTGCAAGTGACTCCCTGTTGTCCACACACAGTTTTAAGGTATCTTAGCACACTCTGAGTCAGCATGAGTCTTTTATTTGGGATTTTTTTACTGCTTTTCTGAGTTTGAAGTCTACCATAAAAGACCATGAAGAGGACACAGAAACATGGACATGGGTAATTGCCAGTGACTCACCTCACATGAGATAAATGATTAATATTAGCCCAATTATATCTTACAAATTTTATCTTCCGCTGCTTTGCTTTGCCAAGAAAAGGCAGATGGTAAGTCAGCCTACAACTAAGATATGAAAAAAGAAAGAAAAAAACCTTCAAGACAAACAAGCGCAAACTGACCTACTTCCAAACAAGAGTTTTAAAGAGTTTTGGGTTTTAATTACTGTTATATTAAAGCAATGTTTCCTCAAAAACTTTTAAAAAAATTAGAAAGAACTAATTTAAAAGCTCAGGAAAACAACAGACACAAGGACGGCAGGACCGAACCAATCCATGAGTTCATTTTTGCTGCTGCTTAGAACCAGATGTTAGTCTACGGCATGAATACAGGGAGACCTCCCTGGGCAGACCTTACTGGTTTCTGGCAACCTCAGCCATGAGAATTAACTGTTTCTTGGTAAGTAACAGCTCTCAAAATCCATGACTTTCTGTAACCCTTTTGTGAGCCATTTCAGTCCCCAGCAGGCAGAGCAGCCAGGGTGCAGAGTCATGCAACCCCAACATGTGGTGCTGGGGGAAACGTGCTCCCCCTTGTTTGCTCTGAACTTGCTGACTAGTTATTTCATTCGACATCCCTAGACCTTTTCACAGGCACACCCATGAAAAATCACTCCTTTCTACCTTCTCTATTTGTCACTTCGGAAATGCCACCTCTGGCATCCCCACCTATGTTACCTCTCTACAAGCCACAGTCCTCATCCATTTAATCTCCTCTAGCACAAAAGCCACTCCACACATGTAAGCATCACTGTCGCCTTGCTGCAGCTCCCTCATTGCCACATCCTTTTGATCTAGTGTCGGGTGTATTTTTACATGCATTTCTTATTTTTTCAGTGTCTCAGTGTCTTGGCAAAAGGGTGATACTGATGACTCAGCCTTGAACAGTGCACACACAGAAGTATGCATTTGCTCACACGCTACAGAAGGGGAATGTGCACTTCAAGTCCATTCACTGTTAATGTACATACTTTCAGCTGCGGGACTCTGCTCCTCTGCACTTTGCCAAACTTAAATAATTCCGTATTTAAGCTTTGGTACTGGAGATTTGTATCACAACAAATTAATTATCATCACTCTTTATTTTAGGTCAAAGCAAAAGCAGCTACTATTTTTGTGGATTGAACACTTTGTTTTGTAAATTTGGTGAGGAAAATCTCAATTTTCATGGGATGAGTAGAGATGCATTTGTGTTTGACTCATCAGGATGCTCTTGGTGTCTGAGCTGCAGATCCAGGGTGAGATGTCCCTGCAACTCCTGCTCTGGCTGCAGCAGCGCCAATCACTGTGCAGGGGGGCAGTGGTATTTTTATATGGTATATAAAATAGTGAGTATGATCATCAAATCACAGAATCATTTAGCTTGGAAAAGACCTTTAAGATCAGGTCCAAGCGTTAACCTAGCACTGCCAAGTCCTAGCACTAAACCATGTCCCCAGGTGACATGTCCTTTAAATACCTCCAGGGATGATGATTCAACCACTTCCCTGGGCGGCCTATTCCAGGGCTTCATCAGGAAAGGAAAACTTGGGAGCACTGGATTGGGAAGACAGAGATGGACTAGGACAGACAAATGAGATTGGGACAATGAAGGGTGAAGGCTTGTGACAATCTCTCTCCCCACACCTGGAACTGGAATCCAGAAATCTCAGTCTCACCACTTCAGAGTGCCTTCACAAATCTGCAAAACCCACCGGCAGATATTATCCCCTGCTAGCCCTGCTTTCCAAACACATAGAGGAATAATAACACCACCACCACCACTAAGAATTATAAGACTGCAAAGTCAAGTGGTCTAACTGAGAAAATGCTGGAAGCTGCCACCGTACAAAGCTTAACTCATCTCCAGTTCACACATTATTTTTTCCAGCAGCTTGTGTCTTATATTAGGCACCAGAGTGTAAGTCTGTTCCGAGACTTGGGTCCCACAGTATCATCCCACCATAAACATACGTGTTCCCTCACCACATCCATACTCAGTTTAAATTATCAGCACCATAATTCATCTTGCCTATTGCCTAGCACACAAAGGCATTCTGGCTCCTATTCCTATAAAAAGGAAAAAATAACAGGAAAAACAATAGAAAAACCCTATAAAACCTTTAAATAGTGCATCTGTTTGAGAAGACAGCATTGCAGTGCTATGCAAGGATGTACAGGAAAGGGAGCTGTGCGCACACACATGCGCAGAACTCCAGATAAAGGCTGTCCACAGGACCCAGCTGAAGAAAAGAAAGGAGGCCAAGAAAGCAACTCCCTACAAAACAAAACTTACCGTCATCAATACATCATTTCTGCCACAGAATTACAGTTTTGTTGTTCCCAAGTTTTGGTTATTTTAATTTATCGTTTGAAACTGGGGAGACGTGAGCAACCTCTTCTATAAAATGCTTCTGTGTACTATATTAAGAAGCTCATTTACACTTTAAAAATCCTGGTAGTGTTACTGGGTTTGCTTGAACTTTGTGGTGCAGAGCAAACGGAAGTCTCTCAAGACTTTCAAGAGTCAAATATAATTCCATTAGTTTTCAATTAGCAGTTTGCCCACGTACATGCAAAATAAATTGATTTAGCACCTTAGTCCTGAGATACCAAAATCTAAATGGAGAGTTTTTTCTTCCTCTATTGTATCCTGTCTGCAAATATTAGTTACCATAACAGAATATCACGTAAATCAAATAACTGCCTCTTTTTCATAATCACACTGGCAGCTGCAGTGCCATGTTTCAATGGCTATCCACTGGAACTCATTAAGAAAGCATTATGTATAGTAAATTAAAATGCAGGGTCTATGATCTGCAGACAAAAGGATGACAAAGCTTATCAAATGTGTGCTGTGGGCTTCTCATTAACTCGGGGCTTTAAACGGCATTGTCCTCTCTGAGCAGGTTACTGTGCTCGAGCATCTTTCTGTTTGTAATGAGCAGCCTGTATCTGGTCTTATAGAAACTGCTCTGAGGAAAAAGCTGCGTTCCTTAATCAAAATAAAACGAAATTTTGATTGGGATGAGATTGCACCCTGAGTCAACTACTAGAAATTCAGTCATTGCCATCCATGCATTTGGAAAGCACCAGCAAACAGTTTGACACATGGCAATGGGTGCTAAGCAGAGACAAGCAGCAGTTGTGAGGACTTGTCTTTGCAACCCCTCGTAACTTTAGGGAAGCCAGAACTGTGGCATGGCAGCAAATGCAAGGACAGTTGAGAGCCTGGTCCCATCAAAACCACCAGTAAACCTCCCCAAGTCCATAGGAGGGTTTCTTCTCCATCCTCACAGGGGACCATAGCCAGAATCTGACCCTTTCTATTTGCAAGACAATGGAATTCACTGTCTCTGCATCTCCTTTCCCTAACACAGCTCTGGGCTGCTTCAGCATTACACTCCCAATACTTCAGAAACAATGCTGCAAGGGATGGATGTGCAAGGCTTTCAGAGCAACATGGGGAACTTGGTCATACACTGCACAGAGTTAATTTCATAGGCAAAGCAAACCCCATACTTGTCTTATAAAATGTCATGGGTTAGTTCCACACACTGTAGCAGTCTTACATTTCTCACTCTTGTACTGGGTTTGTGTGGCAATGTTTTGGTAGTGGTGGAGGTTACAGTGGTGGCTTCTGTGAGAAGCTGCTAGAAGCTTCCCCCATGTCTGACAGAGCCAATTCCAGCCGGCTCCAAGATGTACCCACCACTGGCCAAAGCCGAGTCCATCAGCAACGGTGGTAGCACCTTTGGGATAACATATTTAAGAAGGGGGGAAAAACCTGCTATGCAACAGCAGCTGGAAGAGATGAGTGAGAATATGTGAGAGGAACAACTCTGCAGCCACCCAGGTCACTGAAGAAGGAGGGGCAGGAGGTGCTCCAGGAGCCAGAGAAGAGATTCCCCTGCAGCCCGTGGTGCAGCCCACGGTGAGGCAGCTGTGCCCTGCACCCATCGAGGTCCATGGGGGAGCAGAGACCCACCTGCAGCCCGGGGAGGACCCCACACTGGAGCAGGTGGATGCCTGAAGGAGGCTGTGACCCTGTGGGAAGCCCACGCTGGAGCAGGCTCCTGGCAGGACCTGTGGCCCCGTGGAGAGAGGAGCCCACGCTGGAGCAGGTTTGCTGGCAGGACTTGTGACCCCGTGGGGGACCCACGCTGGAGCAGTTCATGAAGAATTGCAGCCCATGGGAAGGACTCACATTGGAGAAGTTCATGGAGGACTGTCTCCTGTGGGAGGGAGCCCACACTGGAGCAGGGGAAGAGTGTGAGGAGGAAGGAATGACAGAGACAACAAGAGATGAACTGACCACAACTCATATTCCCTGTCCCCCTGCACTGCTGGTGGGGAGGAGGTAGAGAAAATTTGAAGTGAAGTTGAACCTGGGAAGAAGGGAGGGGTGGGGGGAAGGCGTTTTTAAGATTTGGTTTAATTTCTCATTATCCTACTCTGATTTGATTGGTAGTAAATTAATTTCCCCAAGTCAAGTCTGGTTTGCCCATGATGATAATTGGTGAGTGATCTCTCCCTGTCCTTATCTCAACCCACAAGCCTTTTGTTATATTTTCTCTCCCCTGTTGAGCAATTGAGTGGCTTTGGTGGGCACCTGGCATCCATCCAGGATCAACCTACCACAGCTCAGATTTTGTGTTACGGATGATTGTCTTTTACATTATAGATGGTGCACAAAGCATCTCACAACATGGTAAGCTATTGTGAAAACAACCTGAAATCCCAACAGCTGACACAAATTTTCAAAAGTTAACACAGGGATGCACAGAGCATTTGTCAGGGCATCTGACATGCATAATTAGCTTTGCCCATAAGCTTCGCCATAATACTGCTGGACTTGCACTAAACATGACAGTGCAGACAGCACTGGTGTGCTTCAGTACATCTCTGATTTCCCCAATGACGGCCCTCTTCAAAGAACATCATTCATCCACCAGAAAATTAAAAAACACATCAACAAACTGCCCAGACCCTGGCAAGTGCTTAATTATCTACAACCTCTTTAATACAACTAGGGGCATCAACACTGATGTTCCTTGCCTAACCTCCAAAAAGAAAAAGAAATCATTTATTAAAACCAGTCATTGAATATTCATCTGGGCTGCAAAATTCACAAGAAGAAAAAGGTAGGGAAGGAATAAGTGTTAGGGACAGAAAGGTTAATAGCTGCTATTTAAACACTAACAAGTGAACATGTCTTAGACCTTAATAATTGAAGGAGAAAATTTTCTATTTGCAACAGATTTTTCTATCTAATTTCAATGCACCTGAGTAATTTCTTTTTGTTACTTTCCAATGGTAGGCATGATGACAAGCCGTGCTACATAAAATACAGCACAGCTGAAGGAGAAATAGCACACGGCAATGTCATGTCTTAAAACTACACAACACTTTGGCGCCTGTGCAGATGCCAACACAGAGGTTTCCCATTTGAGAGTAGCCACTGCAATGCCGGCAAAGCAATCTCCAGGAGTACCAGTTCCCAGCTCCACCAGCCTTCCCAAACTTGAATTAAGACACTTGCAAGACAAATGTATTCCTGTGGTCACCCCATTTCCACGTGCTAACGCCTCCCTCCTGCAGGCTCTTATTAATCCAGCCAATTAATCCAACTGGGTGCCCACACTGAAGCGAATGCCTGAGCTCTCCCTGTTTTCCACCATCGGCTCTTCAGAAGACCCCGACCAGGCCTGATGCTGCCAGCGCCATCGTCAGGCATCCTCCCGCATCACCTCAGCCTCCGCATCTCTGCTTGTGGAGTGTCATCACCCACAGGATGGACCTCCTAGAGCCCAGCAACACCAAGTCTTCAGAAATGCAAATGAATAGGTGGAGATGGGAGTGAAATCCCAATTCATTTAAATTTGCTCCTAACTCCACGGTGTCAGTATTTAGCAAGTATTTTTGTTCAACGCAAAGGCATCAGAGGCTCTCAGGTGGAGGATGCTGAGCAGATGCTTCCTTGCCCCAGTCTGCACACCACACGAGGTGGTGGGACAGGACATCTACCACCCAGGTCGCCCCCAACTTTCCCACAGCAAAACCAAATCTGTCCTTTAAAACAGTTGTAAGAGTCCTCCTGCAGTCAAACTTCTGGAATACTTTGCTGTGTGGCCAGAGACTATGTTCGAGTCTGTCAGTCCCCCCCAGAGGAAAGGAGACTGGTCAGACCACATCATCTCTTCACACCAATTATCTTCTGCTTCATCTTCAAAGACAGACCTACAAAAAACATTTCCTCAGTGCCATCTAAAATATGTCAATTGTATGATTTTTCCCCTTCTTTTTCCCCCCTCTTGTCTGTCTTTGACTGTGAGACTGAGAAGGTCTTTGTATTTATTCACATTTAAGGGAGATAACAACAGAGCTGGAGCTCAAAAAGGAAAATGAAGGTTAGAGCCGCCAAGCTTTACCAAATGAGTGAAGTTCATACATGCATTATAGTTTTCTTGACTGTGCACAGATGTGAGCAAGGATATGGAGTCATTACTGCTCTTCTTAAACACCGGTAAAGCATTATTAATATTGACTGACAGCATGGAGGCTACGAGACCCTACAAAAGCAAAGACAGCAAAAACGTGGTGATGTTGAGGCCCTGCTTCTGCAATTTGGTGTGTGCTTAACAATTCACATGTCCCGTAACTTTCCAAGATGATTTTACCTCATGCCTGAACTGAGCTAAAAGATTTGGAAAATGTCAGTAATGGAGATAATTTTGATGCCGGCAACCTTGGAAAAACATACAAACTCCTGACAGCTTAGAGTTTTTAGGTAGCAAAGACTGTGAATATATCAGGACAGGAGAAAAGACAGGTTTTCCAAGACAACAGTTTTGACAGGATGGACAAAAGAAATAGAAGGTGGGGTAAAACTTGGTCAGCACTTGGTCAGCCTCTGAGTCGAAACAGGCTTCTGCATTTTGACAGGGCTATCAAGTTATAAGCATCCCCGTGTCCCTGAATCATGGGTGGAAAGCTGAGCAATGCACAAATGCTGAGCAGTGGAAGGAGGTGGAGGAGGAGGAGTGGAAGGAAGGAGGAGGAGGAGGAGGGGAGCCCGTCCTACTTGGCACTTCACTGGTGTTTGATGTAGTGGTCAATTCTTTCCTCCAGGGCTTTTAGAGGAGATGTCCTGCTCCCTGCATCACCCAGCTGCACGGGAACCTGGCCAGGCTGCTCCCCAGGGAGGACCAGAGGTTGCAAACACCCACCTGAAACATAGATACACGGTCCTACCATGACACCCTTCAGAAGATCAAAAAAGAGGAAAGAAATAGCTTGAGAAAAGGATGGGATGAACTCAAGGATACTGCAAGACCTGCATTTTGAGATTTTACACATATTTTCAAGACTTTACATTTGAGGACTTGGTAGGGTGTGTGCCTCCCCATGGACGGCACTGCCATTTGGTCCTGCTTGCCAGACAGAATGGGGCCCCTGTAGAGTTAATTGTCAGCCGAGGGCTCAACCTTCCTGATAAGCGTAAATACTCAAAACATTAAAAACACTCAGTCGTTTTAATCTGCACGGATCTCCTTGAAGATCTAAGGAGGCCAAAGCAAGGTTGAGCTGAGCTGTGCCATCAGACAATGATGGCACCGCTGTGCCTGAGGCATTTTATGGGTTATGACCCCGGGTCATAGCAAGCAGACTTTAAAAATATTCACATGTGGGGGTTGGGGTTTTTTTGTAAACATTTCCTTTTTTCTTGTGGGTGTCACTAGATGGCAGAGCCCATCACCAGGCTTCCTAATGACACATTCCTACAGCTTTCAATATTTGGATTTCAATTAAGCTGTAAATTCCTGGGGTTTTCAGTGGCTATCTCTGGGGTAATTACAAAATCAATGTCCTTTAAAACAAACAAAACAAGCTTATAGGTTAATGACATGCATGATCGACCCATCTTAATACACTCCATGTTTGGGATGATGACATAACTTTAACCTTTGACTCAAAAATTACTTAAAATATCATGCCTGAAGACTGAGAAGCCTCTGAAAAGGCACTATTTGGTGCCACTAAGTGGCCCAAAGGTCTGAACCTCCCTTGACACTCTGGAGCAAAGGCAGACTGAAAGCCCAAGATCCTCACACTCAGAAGCTCCACATTACCAATGAAAAGCAAAACACCCCAATCTAAGCAGTTAATCTGCAGGCTGGTTATGCACTGAAGTTATTGAAAGCAGAGGATGAAAATGAACACTCATCAGCATCAGATAACCTGGGAAGCAACCTGCACAAATCCCATTGTGCAAAGTTTGCAAAGGCTGTGTCCTGCCATTATTTAAACCACCTGGGCTGAAAACAGGTTTTAACAAACTGATGCTTTATTGTGTAAGACTCATTTAAAATATTAACAATATGGAGACAACTTAGTCAAGACGCTGAGCCACAACCTCGGCAAGTCCTGGCATCCAGAGGGAACCCTCCCACCACTTGGGGAAGGACCTTCGGTGCAGGACTGAGTGTCTCTCTCTGGCTCCAAATTTGGTCTCCCACACAGGGCCACGACTGCCAGTCACCACAATTTAAATATGCACATAGAGAGACACACACAGAGCTGTGATACATGTAGGAATAGAAGACAGAGGCTCAGCCACCAACCACTGCTAGGAACGATGAATTGCTCAAAAGCAGCAGACTTCTGCAGTGCATATCTCCAAGCTGTGTTTGTTTCTATCTATTTTCCAGTAAAGATTTCCCTTCATAATATAATTTACTGTAGGAAGCTATAAACCAATTCATTTCTAAAGCTCTCGGAAAGGAAGACAGAGGTAATCGTTATGTCAGTCAGAGTTCAGCTGGAAAATCCACCCCACCCCACCCCCCCCCCAAAAAAAAGAGGGGTCTACACAGCTTGTGGAAAATTGTTCTCCAGGAAATTACATTTCTGTAACACCTTCATTGTATTAGTCTACTTGCCAATTACTTCCCTCCCCATGATTACAACGTGCTCAGAGAAATGAACAAGTTGGTAAAATGACATGCACCCACTATACGTGATAAGCCCATCATTACCCTGCTCATGACAAGCCAAAGCCCTCATGTTTCAAGAACCACTCCTTTTTTTTTTTTTTCATAAATGCTGCCTTCTTGGACAGTCAAGCATGCCAAACCCTCCTTGGTCCCCGGTGCTGTGGATGGCCCAGGGCACTGGTGGGATGATATTCTCCTTCTTACCCCAGGACACCTAGGACTGCCAGGAAGACTCTGCACACCAAGGTCTTCCCATTTTGGAGGCACTTCTTTCTCCACAGCAAAAGCAAAAGGGTCCCAAGGAATCCAATTATCCCTTAAAACCCATCAATTTGAATATCTCTGGTGTCAGCGAAAGCAGCACCATACTCAAATCCAGGGATTACAGATTCAGTGCTGAGCAAACTGGCCAAATCCAGCAATGCCACGACAGAAGCTCAAAGAGCCTTAAGAGACACTTGGGGTAGAAGATACACCTTTGAAGTCCAATCCTATGTGGCCCCTTAAGGATGCCTACATTGAACCCTGCAGGACATGACCAGAATCGGTCAACAGCATAAATAAATGGCAATATGAGACCAGTGACCTCAGTGTATCTTTGCTGCATTTGGCTCTAGTGGTCAGCATCACAGGGACCTACATCAATACCCACAGGAAAAAGGCAACTTCAGAAAAAAGAAAAGCCAGCTGTGTTACTGACTTTTTATCTCCCTCTCTGTAGAAAACTGCTGCTACAGAGTATTACTTTAGGACTATTTACTCTTATGTGCTGGCTTTTGATTTCATTTGCTTCAGCATCTCTTTTGCTGCCCAAGGCAGGTCTGGTCACTGGGTCTGGTCACTGAGTGCGTGTCATGTGGTTATCTGCTGGAGAGAATCGTGTCTCTTTAACCTTTCTCCTCTTTTTTTTTTTTTTTTTTTCTTTTTTTTTTTTCCTTGTATTCAGCTCCCTCACAGGGCTCACGGGAAACACCTACGAGTGATAATTAAGCATGTAAATCGCCTTAGCTAACCAAAATGAAACAGCTCCTTGAATATGCATGATACATAACCATAGGAGCAGTTTTGGAGGAGATGAGGACAGCTGACAGTATCTTGAGTTTCTAAGTGCTGTGGCCATTAGAAAAAAATAAGTGTGAAAATGCATATTCAACATTTAATGGTGTATCAAAACCTGCCAGAACACCAAGGAGTGCAAGCATTTGCTACCAAACCCTCTGAGGAATGAATGGCTCAGTGAAATGATTGAAGATACTAGTCTTTCATCTTCCTGTCTGCTAGTCTGAACCCCCGGTTAGGAGCAACAGAAAACATAGCTCTCACAGGGCACAGGTGGTAGCATCAGCACAGACCTAAGCTGAAAGGGCATGGAAGAAATACTGTTCTTTCTGCAGGCTACCCTGCCGCGCTAAATTTTTGAAAGGAAGCATTGTAAACATTTGCTGTGCATTGATGACATGGGCCCATGTATGGGAGAGAAATTCTGTGAGCTGAGGTGTCCTTTTCCTTTTGAATATGAATTTCCTTTTAAATGTAAATCCAAGAACAGAAGGAAACTGTACATGTGATATATCAATGGGGTACCCTCAGCAAGTAATACCTCTCACTATTTGGATGTGAGGATAATGGTATCAAAGTTATCAGTAGTACGGGGTTTCTTCCTCCAGTGCACAGTTCTACATAGCCTTGCACAGAAGCCTCTGCAAACAGGTAAAGCTAAAACTCTGCAAGCTGCCATTAAACTGATGCCCCAACTGCTCACCTGGCACAAGCAGATTCATAACTCTCTCTGGGGCTGCTAAAGTAGGTTATTTAAGGATGTGGGGTTTTTTCTGTTTGCTCTGCAGGTTTGGAGGCTTATGTCAGGCTTGCAAGGCTCCACTGCTTTACAGAGGATGAGCCACAGGGGCAGGCAGTGCCAGGATCATTTGAGTAGAGTGTAGATGGACCGCAAGCATGGCTTAGAAAAGCAACCACCACCTTGATTATGGCTCAGATATCACTATTTCCAGATCACCTTTCAATGGCATAGTCTACTAGTTGTATATAGGTGTAGAAAAATCCTGTTTAAAGATTTCTTAGTAAGTGGCATGACTTCTTTTTGAACAGGAAGGAGGACTGTTGAAAGATGCCGATATATACATTTCAGGTGATGTTAGAATCACAGAACAGCCCAGGTTGGAAGGGACCTCAAAAAATCATCTGGTCTAACCTTTCATGGGAGAGAGAGCCTAGATGAGATCATTGAGCACCCTGTCCAACCATATCTTGAAAACGTCTAGTGATGGGGACTCTACGACCTCTCTGGGGAGGTTGTTCCAGTGATTCATTGTTCTCACTGTAAAAAATTTCTTTCTTATATGTTTCAGCCTTTCCACCTGGCATCACAACTGCAAACGGAAAAGCTCTTTCATTCTCTCCTCACCACCATAGCCCAACCTGCAGAAGACAGGTCCCGCATGCTTAGTATTTATTTTTACAAATACCTGCACAATTCTCTTTCAATTGGAATATGTGACCGTATAAAATATGAGACGTATTTTAAAACAAGAACAAAAGTATCAAATTGGAGTCTTCATTTTTAATCTTTTAAATGATGGGGTTTGTTGTTATTCACAGATAGAGAATATATAAAGCCACATGCATGCAATTATACTGTTTTATACTGCCTGTTTCCTAAATTATTTTCCCTCGGGACAGGATATTATACTGTTACTATATTTGTTCTCCCATTATTTATATTTCTTCAGATTTATTGTAAAAATCCTGCAACAGATTATAAATTTCTGGCTAGGAGTGGAATTTTCTGAAATGTTTTGTTACATTTTGTTAGAAGTGAAATTACAAAAATATAAACATGCAATTTACATACAATGGATATTAAAAAAGTCAGCATGTAACCCACTTAAAATATTTGGCAGGATGTTTATCTAAACTGTTTCAATTTAATGCAGATGTGTCCTAACAAATAAAATGTGTTTTGAAATCTGTCGTCATCCCCAGCCAGATAATCAGCTGTCCATATCCTTAAATTGCTGCATATTTAGCATTATAAAACATGTTGAGGACAGTGATAACAACACTATTAATCATTCTTGATTTACCTAATGTTCATCCCCCATGATATACTCCTGGTGATATACTCATCCAGTAAAAATTAGCAAATGCCCACCTAAAATTTAAAAAAAAAACCCAAAATATTGATTACACCCAAATAAATAGCATCAATACAGAAAAAAATAATAAAAAGTAAAAACAAATAAGTACTTCATCCTAACAGATGAATAACAGCTCTTTCAATGATTTTTAAATGGGATTGAATATAGGAAAATTATTTGAAGGCCTAGAATATACAGACTAACTTCAACACCTAGAAGCACATACAGTCAAGACCTATTTTTGGCTCTCACAGCAATGTTGCTGTCTCCACTGACCTCAGGTCTGGACCTGCATGACTTCAGCCATGCCAGTCCCTCACTGCCTCTGGAAGTGCCCTCTTAATTCTCAGGAGCTGCACAGGATCAGGAAGACAGAGGAAAAACCTGAGTTAATACAGCCTAGCTAAGGTTTTCACATTTCCTTTGAACTTGCAATTTAATTCAGATATGAAGATGATAAAAAAAGAAAACCCAGCAAACCACCTCTGTATCCAAAGCCCGATGAATTCAACACAAGTCTTTGCTCTGTTTCTGGTGGGTTTTGACATGAGCTTGTCTATGATTTTAATTCTCAGGCACATCTTCCAGCGGTTTTCTGGACTAACCCCTCCCAGCTCCTGTACTCCCACATCCTCTCCTGTGCAGATGGGGGCTGCTCCAGGCAGCCCCATCCGCACCCTGGCCAGTGGGGCCCAGGTGACACCTGTGGCAGCAGCCCCCTGCTTGCGTTAAAAATGAAGGGCTTGATGAACCTGTATTTAATGAACCTCTATTTAAATAGTAACATATGCTCTCTTCCTCTATTGTTCCAACTTTCTGTTATCTCAAAAACATGGACATTCACACACTGGCAGCAATTTTAGTGATTTCGGGTTGTTTAATTTACCAAGACAGAACTTTCATGCAGTTTAACAAAGTTCAGCAGTACTGAACTCAGGCAAAGCTGCCCGACTGTGATGCCTGTGCCATAAGCATCTGCCTCAGGGGTTTTTACAGGTCAGCAGCAAATGCTTTTCAGGAATCTCAGTTACTGGCATCATCTGACAAGGGCCTGACTGCTGGGCAAAAAAAGGGAGAGGTCATTTTTAGGAACAAAAAACATTCTTTCACATTAACTTTTTCTAATGTTGCTATAAAGTCTTGTAACTGTCATGTAAAAATAAGGCAGACAAATTACTCATTTTTCACTGAAAAAAATTGCACAGCCAAATAGCTTTGAGGGTTATTACAGAGCACATGCACTTCGGCTCAAATCCCAGCACATTTGTAGAAAGAGCCATTACAGACAACAGAGGTGCTTGATCAAACAAGTTTCCATTCGGGTCTCTGCAAAGACCACAAACCTTTTCTTGCTCCACACCCACAGCCTGCGCAGCAAGACCTGCAGCTGGTCCCACACAGGCTGGCCGTGGCCCTCCTGTCCCAGGTGTAGTGAGGGGCCACCCTCCCAGTCACAGTCAAAATCTGATGCAAAACTTAAATGTAACTTAACTGAAGCTTGGCTGGACAAGCCCAAGTCACCCATCTGCATCAATCATGGGGTGCCTTTCCAAGATGCTGGCTTACCAGCTGATGAGCTTGCCAGTGTCCTGGTGCAGTCAGCGATGATTTAAGGTTGAGGTGCAATCCATGCCTGGTGTTGAACGCTTCTAAGCAGCGTTTACTGTCTCCTGGTGATGATTTACAGGGCTTGATTACCCATTTTTCATTACAACCAAAAGTGAGATTAAAATGTTTCAGAGGCAACTGCTCATATTAATCTCTGCAGCAGAGGCTGGAAGCGGAGCTGTCACTCAGGGAAGGGATGGCATCCCAGCTGCCAGCACTGCTACAAGGCAAGAAGCATTAAAAGCAAATACCTTCTCATAAGATAGACTGGAGATGGGGAGATTTGCGGCCAGCCAAAGAGGGTTTCTGAACAGTAGCCAACACACACACAGAAGCAGCCAAAATTCACTGACCATCCTCTGCTGATTTAATCTCAGAAAAAAAAAAAAAAAAAGCACTAAAGGAACATCAGTGCTTTGTATAAGAACATCACATGCACTTTAAATATCTGTATTTAAATCACCTGTTCCTTGAGCCTAATAAGGAGCAAAAATTAAAGTGCAGGCAGGATTAATAAACTGAGTTGGAGGGAGTCACTTTGGGGAGGCACCAAGAAAGTTCAGCTCCAAATATGGAGCAGTGAGATGTGGAGAGGCACAGGAGAGCAGCGGGCAACCTCCCTGCTCCCTCCCAACCTGAGCTGTCTCTGGCTGGGCTCAGCAGGGAAAATTTCTTATCTTTCCAGGGTGAAGAGGCAGAAAAAAAGAAAAAGAACATCTAAGTAACTTCTTACTAGACTTCAAACTGCACAATAATATCCTCTTTATGTGGGGGGAAAATATTAAAAAAAACCCAAACCCACCAATCCACAAGTCACTTTGTTATTTTCAAGGGATTTTGCAAATACCTGAACAATCACAGTTATTAACACTAGCTACACCTTCATGCCTGATCCACCACAGTAAGAAATGCAGCTCAGAGGGAGTTCAGTGTGCTGCACATCAAAACTAAATAAATCATAATTATAGACTGCTCTTCTTCATCACAAGGGGAGACAAACATTGCTTTCCCTGACTGTCTGTCCACCCCCCTACCTGACACCACCTTTTTTTTTTCATTAGTGAAAATAAAAAAATAAAAACAAAAGCCTTTACTGTAATAATTTACTGCTGAGGTCAAGAACGTGCTCCAGGGGTGGTAGTGGCAAAGAGGAACTACAGTGGAAATACAAACAGATACTTTCCTCCTAAGCTGCTTTGATGTGCCATTCCTAGGAAGACTGGCTTTCTTCCCTTTATAGCTTTGGGCCTGTGAAGGCTTTACACACTTTTTTCTTCTTTTTTTTTTTTTTTTTTTTCTACCAGATATCCTTAACGCAGAACCCTTTCCTGACCTCACAGTAATAACAAACAGGAGATGAAAAATCCATGTGCCACCTTATCAAAGCCATCTGCAGAATTTAAGCGTTCATTTAAAAATAAAAAATTAGCTTCTAGCCTTTAAAGGTTGTAGAGATAACCTTCTCTACATGAACTGACCCACAACCATCCTCTATTTCTACCCTCTTTTGTCAGATTTTCCTGAGGTCCGTAAATGCTCCCCATAATCAAACTGACTATTCGGGGAATACCGTTTCACAGATAATGTTGGCTTGTCTTTCCCAAGTGAAATAGCATTGGTTTCTCACTGCTGATCTATAAAGTTGATAAGCAGAAGCAAAGCAAGGCTTTTGTTGGAATCTCCATAGATTCACAGGACCAAAACATGGACCTCTATAATACATATGTATCTAAGATTAACACCCATGAGTCTCATTATAGTTCACCAAAAGACCGCTTTTGGGTAGAATTCATCTCACCAGCCTTCAGGTCTGCAGGCAGAGGCAGGAGCTTCTAGGTGTGACTCCTCAGACACATTTCAGACATTAACCTTAAGTTGAACTGTTCTCAAGATGCCTGAGGCTGGAGGAAAAAAATGGCCACAGCTCCTACTAGAGACACGGCAGGGAAATGTTTAGGGAAAATACAGCAAAAATTACTGCCCCAGAAGATGGATGAGTTCTATTGCAGAGATTAATTTTTTCAAAGTTCTCTGTTAATCATGCTAGGGAAAAATCTCTTCTCCTTTCAAACAGCCATTGCTGTTATCTTGACCACAGAAACAAACCTCCCTGGCCAAATTGGTAGGACCAAGCATTTGTTCATCATGTTTAGTCTCTTATCTCCAAATGAGGTCCCTCTCTCCCCTGGGAACAGACAAGAAGAAAAACTCAACCAACCAACCAAACAAACAAAAAAAAAAACCAGACAAAGAGATACCCAGCACATCCCCAGGTAATTATGTATTGAGAAAGAAAGCGGCAATTCATTTATTCTGACCCTGATAGACAACAAGTTTGAGAGGAGAAACGCAGAATTGATTTTATTTATCAGCAGCACAGAGAGCCTCAAGTATTAAGAATCTCCTGAAGGCTACACAAGTAATCTTCACTCTCCTCAAGGGCCAGGATGAGCGGGTGGATATATGACTTCTAGATTTCAAGGTCAAGAGCATGAAGTGCAGCTGCCCTTTAATATATATATGTTTTTCATTTACAGAAATAACTAATCCTTTTTAAAGTCTCCAAGCCATGGATCTATCACGTTCCTTTGCAGACATTCTGATATTAGTGACTTTTATTAGTCACTAGCAGTCCTATTTCAAAGTAAAAGATTTCTCACATCAACTTTCAGTCATTGGATCTTGTCACGCTTTCACCAGGAGAACCACATAGATGCCAGCCTTCAGTAACTCTTCTATGTGTCTCCACATGGAGGGATGAAGACACCAAGCAACGTTCTCTTTGACAAAAGCAAATACATTGAGATACTTGCTTTTATATCTTTTTGCAGTGACTGAAAGTCTCCTTTGGTCTCTGCTCAGTACTGCATTGCCAGGACCAGAACGTGATAAAAAAATTTTTGTTGTGGCCAGTTTGGAGATAGAATCTCCTCTCAGCTTCTTCTTTTACACATCAGAGGACTGAATTAGCTCTTTTTGCCCACACTGACAAATAACCTTCTAATTTTTAGCACCACTTATCTTTATGTCATCGGCAAAGATTTCATACCATTGTCTAGGTTGCTGCCAAAAATACTGAGCGGCATCAGCCAAAGAACGGTTCCCAGAAGTATCTAGTGAGAAACAACCTCCTCACCGATATCCTCCCCCTCACAATGACATTCTGACATACCATCATCAAACAGGTTTTTAACCCCTCTAGTATATGCTGTTATGTCTACACAAGTTGAATCAAAAGATCTGGTGGCACCAAGTCTAAAGCCTTATAGAAATCTAAGTACATCGTAACAGCAGAATTTATGTTATCAAACACATCTCAAGCCTGGATTGGCAGAAACTGTCTTTATAGATGTAGCAGTTTCATAATAGAGTGATATCAAGGGACCTTTTGCTTTACCTAGCAAAACGGTGAAGTAGAAGATGACGCAGAAAAGGGAATTTAAAAAAAAAAATAAAACAAAACTAGTGCCAAAAAAACCAGGTGTCAACAACTGTGGGAATAAAGAAGAAAATGCCAGAAAATTTGGAGTAGAATTGAACACTTTATTCACAGTAAGAGTTAAAAAAAATCCATCATATTAATCTGTAAGTGGGTCCATTTTTTCCTACACCAAAACTCTCTAAGCTATGTGTGTTATCATGAAGCTGAAGGAATCACCGAGCAATATATTGTTTCCATTATTCAGAAAGATGAATAATGGTCCTTTCAGGTCTTAAATTCCAGGACTTTATCAGACAGAATAAACCTATGCCTACATTAGCAACAGTATGATGCAATTGGAGCGGGTCTGTACAGCAAAGGGGTTCTGAGGAGCCCAAAGCCATACTCTGTGCTCCAGCCTGCTCCCACAGCTGCATGCCCATGCTGCTGGAGTGTACCGGGTGCGTACCTCCCAGTTCAGTTTTCCAAAAAGGAAGCAGATTTGGGCCCTCTGAGACCATTCCCCAACCTGAACCAAAAGCCCAGTAAGTGGGGCCAACCAGATTTGCTTCCAAAAATCCATCTTGATCCAAACATATCCATGCACATACATATGGCCCAAAGGCTTGAAGGAGTGTGAAAGCTGGATGCAAAAGGTGAGCAGAGATCACTAAAGTGACCAGAATGTTTTAAGAGTCAGGAAAAACATTTCTTTACTAGTGTGACATTTTAGGACTGACTCCATACTGACAAAATTTAAAGTTATTAGTAACAGACATAAGTAGAAGAACATCATTAATAAGCTTATCAGTAACAAAAATGCCTATAGAACACAAATGGCACTGGGTCCCATCACATCAGGCACTGCAGAAACAGTGGGACACTGCCTCAAAGGGACTGAACCGCTTGGTGATCTGATCTCAGGATATTAAAATAAAAGTACTTCTGCTTCAATCTGTCGCTATTATAGTTATTTTTGTGTCATGCATATCCCCCAGGATGTGCCCAAGAACTCCCTCCCACAGCTCGCCACCTCCTGTAACCATTGTGTAGGAGAGGAACGTGGTCTCACCATGTTAATGTAGATGAGAATGAAGCATAAGGCACTTACATGGGCTAAAACTCCCACTAAATACCACAGTATTTCCAAACACTTCTTCTCCCCAGCTTTAAGCCAATTTTTTTTTTTTTTTCTGGTACTCTTTGTCTGAAATTGTCTGAGTTTTGGCCAATATATTTAATTATTTCTATTTTTACCACAAACAAAAAAGGCATGATCCACAGACTGGGGCACACCCCCTCTTTTTTATTTTTTGGCTTTCAAAGCAACCATTTTCGCCATTAGATCATATTTGTTTGCTTTAGACTTCAGAAATAAATAGCAGATGACATTATGCTGCAGTTATTCTATGTGTTTGCTTTATCCATTTTTGTATTTATTGCAATGAAAATTTCCATGGGTGAATGTCTCCCCAAATGCTAACACACATCCTATTTATTATACACCCTAGAAATTATGCATCCCTTGTTTCTGGAAGTAACCCCACACCGTTCCCAAACACTGTGGTCAACTGTATATGCTGCCCTTACAGTACTTAGGGGTCTGTCCTTATGTTATCTTGTTTTAATTCAGTATCTTTGCAAATTTGACAGTGTTCCTTTCACCCTGTCCTCCTTAAGGGGTGGGAAAGAAACAGGCATGGGTTAGTATAAGCTGAAGTGTTGTATTTAAATAATTCTCAAAGGATCCCACTGGAAAACAAAAGAAAACAACAAAACCCCCAAACAAAAAAAGCTCAGGCTTGCCCTGCTGCTAGTGTTCTTTACTGCTCTGTGATACAGCACACTCTGGAAACCTTCCCTGAAAAAATGGGAAAATAAAATTTTTTTTAAAAAATCACAAAAAGCAAATATCCCAACACAGAACAACAGCCTTGAGGACTCTCCCAATGAAAGTCACTGATGGGAGCTCTGGCCATCCTCCAGACATGACTTTCTGCCATGGTAGTCTTGAAGGCTTCAACTCAAAGCAGTCAAAACCCTGGAAGAACTGAGGTCCAACTGATGGGCAAGGCTTCAGGCAATTTCACAGCAGCCAAACACCTATCTCCTTCAGGCCAGATACTGTGTGTGTGGTCAGGTGGTGGCAGCATCTTTCTCATCGACCTCTCCACCCAGCATCCTGCTCCTCATAGCAGACTCCAGGTCTCAGACTTGTTCTTAGAGGAGAGAGAAAAATGTGTCCTCTTTCTCTCTTTCTCTGTCCTCATAAAGCAGGAATGTAAAAGGAGCCCCATGTAGATGCTTCTCTTTAGTCCTGCATTTGCCCCTCCAGCAGAAGAGATGTGTCTACCATAAGGGTTAAATCAATGAGTGCTACAGTGAGAGCACCCTCGGGGCCCGGTCCAAGACCACAAATTCAATTCCTCCAGGAATACAGGCATGTAGCAGGCATGCATATCTAAAATCAAAAAGTGAAAATGCTACCAAGCAAAACATTTCCCGCACGCACTCTGCTCCAAGCAGGCAGGGAATGAACCACACAATACAAATTCTGGCTAACTCACTTAATGCCCAGAATTATAGTTTTGAAGGCAGGAAGGCAGCTGAGCCAGACAATCCAACGATACAATAGAGCATCATCACTAAGGTCCAATGCAAACACAAGGGGATTGCATCTCAGAAGTATATTTAGGTTGGAGGGGAAATAGTCTCACTACAGAAAACCTAAGGAATATGATGGGTAACAAGCTATCGAGCTGTACTTTGTGCAGTACATGTTTGCATGCTATATGATCAGACTAATTTAATTTTATAGCCAACATACAGATTGAGGGGTTTGCAGTGGAGGGAGAAGCAGGAGGGGAGGGAAGGGTTCTACTCATTTTTATTAGGATGCATAATGGCTTTTGGTGCTAGAGAAATATAAATAACTGTATCATAATGAGGCAGAGATTAGATCTAAAATATTCCTTGGAATGTGAAAAACAGATTCTTAGAAAGCTCTGGTTTGAAGCATGTGGAATAAGGCCATTATTTGACACACTATCCAAAGAAGTGGCATTTTGTGGAGGAAAGATTCATGTGAGCATTCCTCTCAGACAGCAAAGACAACACTTTGCTCTTCAAGAAAGGAATCATATTACTATCTCGTCTGAAGAAAGAGTGATTTCACTCTTTAATACGCATGTGGGAAGGCAAATAGTTTGTCCTTAAAAGTTTGTTTGTTTCTCCATGTAGCAAATGTCAAGCTTCACAGAAAAACTATTTTGTTTGTGGTGCAGTTTGTTTGTGTGCTGCTTTTTGTTCTTCTTTTTTTAACAAAACCCCTACAACTGTCAATATTAATTTTCTAAGTGATCGGTGATCCATTTTATATCATCTGCTAAAGGGCAAAGCAGCCTTTGGATGAGCTTGTTGAACTTTAGCAGGTTCAGTATCAAAACCTTCACTGATTCCTTTTTCACCTCCCCAGGTGCATCCTAGAACAGGATAACTGGCAAGTTGTTAAGCAGTTAAACTGTTTTTCCTAGGATGATGAATCATAGTAAATATGCTCATAGTAAAAGCTCTGATTAATATTTTCTTCGGAAATCTCGACAGTGGCATTAATAACCCTTTTACAACCTTGAGCACCGTGGATCCCCCCTCCCGCCTCACTGGCAACACAGTGCAATCCCAGAGTAGGAAGATGCCCAAACCCTGTTTTTAGCAGCAGAAAATCCCAGTCAGTGTGGTCAAGCCTGTCACTCATGTGTGAGAGTGAAGGACTGAAAGGCAGAAAGGAGTCACAACAGCTCAATACTTACTAAAAAAAGCACATTAACTCTGCACTGCTGTACCTCGGATCAGCCTGATGGTTGTTGACATCTGCTGCTCTATTATTCTTTCTTCTGATCCACGCAATGAGAAAGGGTCAATTTTGAAAGCTCATCAACCCCTACCATCGTGACAAAGTATATACACTGCCTCCAGGAGAAAGGTTGAATTTGCAAGAGTATTCCCCAGGGGAGCTGATGTTTCATTGTCCCAACCAATTGACTACAATGGAAACACTGTCAAGCCTCAAGTGTACTCTTATCCTGAGAGGGCTCTCATCTCCCTTGTACTGGAGGACCTCACAACAGTCAATGCATTTATCACCAGCATCACTTCTGTAAAAAAAAATGCTTCTATCCCTGTTTGCAGATAGAAGCACAAACCCATAGAAATACTCTCCAGCAAACTGCCTCCAAGATCAGGAGCTGTCTATATACTTTTCAGGGGATCTGGACCTGCAGACTTGCTGAAAATCTTCCACTGTATCATTTGTAGGATAACAAATGGAGCTCGAAGCCCCCACACCGCAGTAGTTCATCCTCTCCAGGGGACCCACCGTCGCACAAGCAGGAGCCTGAAGGTGACTGGCAGGGTGCAGTCCCTGGGTGCTGAGCACTGCCCACATCACATGAATCTACACCAAATCAGATCATGAATGCTCTCCACCCTAACCCATGAGCTGGGCAAAGAAGAGAGACATCAAAGTGACACCATCACCACAGGCAGGGATGTGTTAGGTCCACCCACGAGTTGAGCTAGAAACTGTCTTATTTGTTTGGAGAACATATGACAGCTTCATTCTCCTTCTCCACACGTAGGCTAGAGGACTTCAGACTAGAACAGCACTTCAACACTACAGATGAGCACTAGAGTCCAGAGTTGCATGTAGGTAGTTTGCTTTGTTATCCTCAGCTCAGCCCTGACCAGCCTTGTCAAGGCAGCACTTGCATTAAAATAACGAAAAGGTATAAACAGAAGATAAAGCGATGATGTTTGTAAGTTCAAATGGTGCTATAAAAACTATCCACTAAGCACACTGAAAGCTACCTGGCAAAAATGGATTACTCAGGTGCTATGTGTGAGGGTCAAGTTCTCCCCTGTTCTTGTACAATGCTGTTTCATTTAAGCTGCTCTGACTTTCACAAGCTGAGGATCTGGTCATGTACACGTAGGACATACACAGCACACAGATGGACGGATGTGGACAGTACATGCTACTGCATCATGGGTCATGTCCCTCTCATTTTGGTTCACACTCAGTGCTCCAGCTCTATCTAGTGCAAAGAAGGACATGGTAGAAGAAAACTAAGCAGACAGATCTCTTCTTAATGAGGAAGACTTAATAGTCTATTTAAGAGGTCTCAGTTTTGAGAAGAAAACATGAATTTTGAGGCAGAACCAGAAATATCAGGTAGCACAACTAAAAACCTCTATCTGGTATGAGTTGTTTGTTTCTACATTATCTATTTACTCATCATAACCAAGAAAAGATGGAAAAAGTCAAATAAAGACCATGAATTAATACTGTATACGGGTACCAAGATACCAAAGAGTGCCATTAAGTTTGGATCATGCTCAAGCTTTCTTTATTTGTAGAAGTACCTGGCAAGTTACCAGTTCTCCATCAATAAGAAATAACTGTTTATACTGTATCTCTACTGGACTGTCAGGTCTTAGGCTTCCTCTAAACCAAAACCACCATGTATACACAGCATGCAGCCAACTGAAATATCACATATCAGCTATGGGTGATACCCAGATAGGATGCCAACTTCTGTCTTGCAACCAGTTTATGGAGTCCTCAAAAGTATCTGCTCCCAGTGGTCCTGGGAGACCTTTCCAACAAGGGGAAGTATACTGCATATACTGAAGTATAAAGCATATTGTTTTTTATTGTGTAAATCCAATTATATAAAGTAGCATGACTGATGGAACCATTACAAAATCACCTCTAAAAAAATATAGTTGATGCTCTGCATGTTTTCTCCCCTCTAAATGAGCTGCAACAGACTATGCAGCTGGTTTCTCACTCTCCGCTCCACATTTTTTTTTTTAAATCACTTGGGGCAAAGCCAAGACTCTCAATGTGCCACAATAACCACGTTTACTTATTTCCAATTCCTGTCTGTAGTATCATATCAGCTCAACCTGGCATCAACGTGGTGCTCTTCGCCTGTGAGCCCAGTAAGGAATCCAATCTGTTCCTCATTATATGATGCTCAGGAGAGATGGGATGGTTAAAAAAACAGAAAGGAGAGAAGGGGGAGCTAACCAGGGCAGCAGTGGACAGGATGGGAAATATGAAGAAGCGAGTTATGACTGTGTGAAGGAGGAATGTGAGCTGGTACATAGAAAGAATGAAAAATAAAAAGATGAAGCAATGAGGGGATGGGATGGGTGGGAAGGAGAAAAGCGACAGGACAGCCTGAGTCAGAGGAAGGGGAAGTGAGAACCCTAAAGAAAACAAACCTTCCTGGAACAGAGTCCCGTCCCTCCGTAAAGCGTAGGCTTGCTGAATACTTCTTCCCAGAGTTTAATTCACTGATGGAATTGAAAAAAAAACAACAAAAACAACTTTCAAGGCAGGTGAAACGTGCTCCCACACCAACCCACTCCCAACAGGTCATTATTTCCTTTAATTGCAAGTGAATAATCAGGTTCCCCCTGGGGAAAATGTTAGTGAAAAAACAGAACAAAGTGAGCAAGGGAACACCTGCTAATGAGTGGATTTGCCTTTCCAGAAAGGCTGGTGTGTAGGTGCATTACACAGAGCCATAGCAGAGTTTAGGTGTGGGCGTGAGCTTACACAGTCAGTTAAGCATAATTTAATTACACTTAAATAATTAATAACAAAGCATATTATAACTGCATGTAATTTCTTTGTTGTATAATGCTGTGCACCTTGCAAAGCTGAACTCACAAGCACTCAGCAATGCCAGATCTCAGCAAGCCAGGCTGAGACCCTGTACCCTTGCCTTTGGATACAAGGTGCAATTAGTCCAATGCATGCTATTATTTCCTTCACAGCCCTGTCTCACAGGGCACTGAATGGGTACAGCTCCTGACATAAAACTGCCATTCAACATATGTTTTAATCTGCCACGCTACATTGTGGGGTGCCTAAAAATAAAAGCAGAGGCAACAAGATCCTGACTATCTAAACTGAGCTTAAATTGGCAGTCAGGCAAATGCATGCACTTCCAAAAGCCTGCTTGCTCCCTGGCACCACCTAAACCTAGAGGTGCCTCCCAAGACTTCCCCTCTTGGTCCCTCCACAAGGCTCCCTGTTCAGCACACAGATTCAAGGATCATTCATTCTTCAAGCAAAAACTTTTTTTTTTTTTCTTTGAATACGATACAAGAATCCAGATGCTTCATTTCATTTGCCTGTTGGAACTCCATGCTTACCGCTAAGGCTTTATTTAGCTATCAAAAGTATGTAAGTATGGCTCTTGTCCCTACGCTTTAAAGTCTCCCAAAGATTTTGAAAGCAGCTGCTTACGAGGTTTGCCATATACGGTTTGCATGATGGTGTGATTAATCCGGGTTTTCTTGGAACTAACGCAGGTTGGTTTCCACATCTCACAGCCAATTAATCAAGAAGCAGAAGCAGCCCTTTCAGGCCAGGGGTTGATACATATAGATCTGGAGCAGAGTGCAAGATAAGGGCACTGAAAGATGCCCAAGGCATCTGCATTACAGGGGAGTGGCTATTTCACTCCTTTCGGACACCATTACACTTCTTGTGCCAGCTGTGCCCAGACACAGTGAGGCTCCAGGTCAACTGGATGATGCCAAAACCCACTAAAACCAGAAGTAAGGGGGTCTCTGCACCAATGTGCGTGCACAAGCAAGCTAGAAATCAAGGGATGGGACATGACAGATAACTTGGGAAGAAGTATGGATAAGCATTTGCTGTCAAATTCACAATATTTAAGTTCAGAAGACTCCACCAAATCACGTAAATTGATCTGTGCGTTACAGGTAAACATACATCTCCCAGCTACTCCTGCACAGATCCCAGTAATTTGTGTTTCACTGAAGCATAGTTTTGTTGGGCTAAAACAAGAGTCGGCAAGGCAGCCAGCCTTAATTGGAGAACAGAAAGAAAAATCCAACACTTTCAATTATATTTTTTTCCAGTGGATTGTAACTGTTAAAAATGTGTCTCACTTCCCATGTGAATTTCTCTGCCCCAGCTTTCAGACGCCCCTTCATGCTATGCTTTTCTCCTAGACTGAAGAGCCTTTTAGTGCTTAATGTTTTCTCTCCTTGAAGGTCCTTAATGCTTGCAGAGAAGAACTAGCCATTTGAGACAATTTTCCTTTCAAAGCCTGTTATTTCAGAGTAACTGCATACCAAAGTTAAAAATCACAAAAAGTGTCTAGACTAGTGTATTCCTTCTGATAATATGCTTACTAAGCAGGATTACTGGCTAAAGCTCAACTTAGCTGGTCAACTGTATAATAGTGTCTTGTTTATTTAATACTATTTCCAAAGGCTCTACAAATTGCCTATATAAAGCAGTCTGCCCGTCACTGAAATTGTCCTCTTCACTACAAACTGGTGGCTGAGCAAGCCTGAGCAACTCTCTGTAATGGGGAGTGCAGGCGAATGCCAAGCTGCAGCCTGTCCGAATCACAGAGTGTCTCTACCCAACATGACCATGGACATCTCTGTCTTGCTTTTCTAGGCTACTACTTGAATAAAAATTAACTATCACAGTGTAATGACTTTTCAAAACCAAGCTGGTATTTTAACCTTAATGCATAGCACTCCTACACAAGAAAAGATTTTGTTCATTTCCACCTGCATTAAATGCTACAAGTAAAATAACTGGTTGTGCTATGCAGGCACATGCACAAACCGACACTTGTTAGAGCTGGGGTTGGTACAACCACCTGGTGTTATGGTTGCCCAAAAGTGCCTTATACAAACACTGGTTTTGATGGCTTACTTGCTACTTGTCCAACCTGCAACTGTAACTGGCTGAGGTTTTCCAGGTCAGACTGTCTGCACCATGGTGAGTAACTTTGAAATTTACTGAAGACAGAACAACTACTTCATTACAACTGAAAATAAATCAGAACTGTCTGAGAATTTCTACTGTCCATGCCTTTTGGAAGATGGACTTTGAATTGGCATGGGAGCAGCCTTCATGTCAGAAACGTATTTGATTTTTTTCTCTGTTAAAGTACTGTCCATTTTCTCCCACAAATTACAAGCCTTCAAAAAATTGTCGCTCACAAATGTTTGCTGCTCATTTCCTAAAAGCTCAGAGCTAATCTGTGAGATATTCCTGCAAACCACATGTGATCCACTCCGTATCCAATAGCATGTCTCATGCTATTGCCGTTATTTGCTGTAGCGGGCTTTGCTACCTTTGTCCTAGAGCTGAGCACAGGCACTGTACACACTGGTGCTTTCAGCGGTCTCCAAAGACAGTGAGAAAAAGAAACGTTTCCAAAAACGTACAAGAATCTGAAAAAAATTAAACCTGCAAGTGAGGATGAGGTGGAGGAAAAAGAGAAGAACAGGGAGAAGAGTTACGTCAAGGATGCTGAGGAGGAAAAACAGGGAATTAAAACATGAGAAGCAGGAAGAGGAGATTTGGGATTGTAAATACAGGAGAAAACTGGGACTCCCAGAAAAACAAGAACACGGTTTGCTGGACATTAGAGAAAAAGAGGTCTATGACTTCAAGCCAAAGAAGGAAAAGGGTGCAGTTACAGAGTGCAGCAGGGAAGACTCAGGAAAGCAATAAACCCCCTACCGAGGAGGATGGGACTGGAACAAAAGCCTAAATAGGGCAAAGTACAAATCACTACAAGAGAGGACAGAGAGGACAAGAGAAGGAGATAATAAAGAAGAGTTATATCAGGGATAGGCAGAAAAAGCCTCTGCCTAATAAGCACAGTAATTGTCTGTGAGGATGCTCCTGCCACTTGCTGCATGAGCTGGAAAGCAGGCAGGGAGGAGGAAAGGGGGTTAAGAAGAACAGAAGCTCAGTTGAAGGCTCCACGGGCAACTGCATCCCAATCCCTCTTCTGCCATAGACACATACTCTGAACCAAGGGCTTCATGGGCCCGCCTACCCCGGTGCCTCCAGATGTGGTGGTTCTCACCAGCCCCAGCTAGCACCAACTTTTCCCAGCACATACCCAGAGCTTTCTAACGGTATGTCTTCAGATAAGTCAGACACCTGAAATCATCTACAGACAGATGCCTTTTGAGACTTTAATAATTGTCTATTCAAACACTGCTCTATAAACTTCAGTTTGAATATGGAAGAGAAAAAAGTTGAACAGTCATTCAAAGCCCAAGCACCACTCCAGGAGGGAACCGAATAAAGTAATCAGCTCGCAGCAAAAATGACTGTGTGATCCTTTAAAATCAAACCCGTGGATACCACAGGGCACAAGAGAGACAAGGGACCATGGGCAGCCTTTACTCCACCACTACTTTGAGTGCTCGCTCTCACCACCTTATTAATCTTTTTTTAACATAACTGTTTGCAAAGGATAAGCAAAGACACAGTTTGTTCTCCCAGTGACAGGCAACTTAGCTCCTTTATGACTGTGACAACTTTCTTTTTACTTTATTTAAACAAAATAAGTGCATATTAGCGTTTTGAAATTTACTTGCCCAAACATAGACACAAGTTGTGTTTGCTTTTACTATGAGACACTGTTTTCTAACAGGAAGGCAGAATTATCTGATAGGAAACACAGATAATGTAGCACAAGCAAGTTATTAAATGGAGTCCAACTGGGCACATGATGAGCAATCCCGAAAACACAATTCAAGGGGGTAAAACACCACCACGCAACTGAGCATAAAAACCTGCTTGCAAGGCTTAGAGACTGCGTGGGATAGAAACAATTTTAAATCAATTGAGTTACTGTTTCTTGGCAATTTGATAGAAAGGAGAAACAGTGTAATTGGCAATCAAGTACTCCTTTGGGAGCTTCCAAACAGCCAGCTGGATTTGTAAATGCATGTTAATCTGCTGGGGCCAAATCCTGCAGGCACTTAAAACAGTGGAGTAAATTGCATGCTGGGTGTAAATTACTCCAAACAGGGATGTAAGCAGTAAAGGAGTACAACTCACAAGTCAAAGGAATGCTGTTTTTGTCCCTAAAAGTAAATACAAACCTGCTTTCACTCTCCTGCCAAAACAGAGAGTTCATTGAATGTAATCAAGTACAGATCTACTCACCCTTTACTTGCTAAGCAGTAACCAAATATAGCTCAGGGACGAATATGCAGTCTGCATGATTAATTAGCTGGCTTCTTTATCTAACTTTCCTTCAACCTTTATATGCTTAATAATTTCTATTTATTAAATCAATGAGCTTATGTATAAACCCAAGTCCATTAGTTTATTTAAGTCACTATATATAGATGGGATTTCATTGCAGGAGCAAACAGTATGGGAAAACTTTAGCTATCAGCTGGATCAAGAGCCTGGAAGGACTGAGGGGGGACACAGATGTTGATCTCAACTCGAAAGGACACGCACTGCTATGGTCCTTTAAGGATTGTTTCAGGGTTTGCTTTGAAAAGAGTAACATTCCAACTGAACTAATTCTTGCATTCCTGGAAATAATTTCCTTCTAGTATTGATTGTCTTTATTTGAAAAACACAGAATGTACCTAATGTCCCACACAGTGAAGGAAGATGAACTAGAAGTTACCTTCCTTGCTTACCTATCAGACTGTTTAGATGAACAAATTCAAAGAGAAATTATCTTCAAAAGGAAAGATGCTTCTTCCCCATGACTGCACCTCAAAACCATCCAACCATCTCAGGTACTCGACTTAGGAGTGATGGCTCTGTGTCCTGGAGAGAACTCTAGCTATTCATTATGGCAAAAGCCTGGACAACTACCTAAAATTATGCATTTAACTTCCAGATGGCTGAAGTCAGGTGAGGTGAATCCCACCCACCCTGGAATATCCCTGAAGAGAAGGCAGACCTTCCACAGAGAATCGCCAAAGAGCTTCACTTTAGTGGATTCCAGACAGAAGCCCCACTTTTACATAAAATTAGCAGAGTTTCTTCTATCCTTTTTAATCCATGTATCTTCTCCAACTGTCCTGAAAAGAGAGACGGTGCTGAATCCTTGTCCCATCACTGTCTCTTGAGAGCTGTTTGAAGTCACACATAAAACCAGATCTTGTAGCTGTAGGAACAGGCATCCTGCAAATAAATCCTCCAAGGCTGCTCAGAGAGGCTGTGGGATGCCAAACGGCCAAGCCAGGACAACATCTTCTGAATGCCCCAGGCAGTCTGATACCACACTTACCCCTGCACAAGTGGTTTCTGGGGGGTTTGCAAGCCAATATGGGTTAAATATGAGCAGTTTAGGAAATGACAACTACTGTGGGACTGATACTTTTTAAGAAACACAAAAGGTGGGGAAGAATAAATCCTTCCCAGTTGAAGAATAAATATAACATATCTCTTGCTCCATGCATTTCTCCCCTAGCAAAGAACACACACTCCAAGAGGCAAAATTTTCTCTGGCCCCATAATATGCAGCTCTTTGTGTTAAACAAAGCAAACTGAAATTTTACAACTGCAAAATAATTGCTGGGGGGGGGGACGGGACGACAGGACAAAACAAAACAAAACAACCCAAACCCCCAAGTTTCACATTCTCTGAAAAGCAAAATCATGTTGTCC
The DNA here is from genome assembly GCF_031877795.1 of Strix aluco. Taxonomy (NCBI): domain Eukaryota; kingdom Metazoa; phylum Chordata; class Aves; order Strigiformes; family Strigidae; genus Strix; species Strix aluco. The sequence continues at coordinate 127,317,879 of NC_133932.1, forward strand.
AAAGGTTTAGAGTGAAATTAGCTGCCTCCAGGTGTAGCAATTCAGCAACACAGAAACTGAAGACGACTTTTGTTATTCCTGAGCCATTTGAGAAAGATCACTCCGTTCTGCATCTGGCCTGAGACTGTTATCTGAATGCTTCTCAAGGAAAGTTCTGTAACGTCCACAACAAGCAAGTGTTTTAAAACTAAAACAGACTAAACAGTAAAAAATATAACGGAAAGTAAAATACAGCACTTTTTCCCCAGAGGTGGCTCTGTTACAGCCTTCAGTAGTGCAAAGTACCACAGGATCACTTCCTTTCTCCTGGTTATGATTAAATGCTAACTTGGAAAAATGTACCATAGAAAAAAGAAACCGTAAGAGTTGAGAAAAGACTCTGATGGTCTTAAAGTCAAGGCCAAATCCCATCACAATCAATACAAGCTGCTGGCTTCCTTCGTTTACACTTTCTTTTTCTTTCCTATGTCCATACCTTTTTCTGTTTCTTTGCTGGTAAGCCTCCAAATTGTTCCATCTGAACCTGAAGCTCTCTGGCACACCTCCAGCCACTCTTGCTTTACACATCACCTTTCCCATAAGCTAAAAGGCCAGGTAAGTAAATCTCCCTTGGCATGCCAGGAGCAGGGCTGCAGAAGCAGCACCCTGGGGCTCCCTGCTTTCTTGCAGACAAATGCACATGTGGGTGTCCAGGAGCAGCCCAGTCAATCCCCAGTTTTGGGTGAGCATTGGCAAGGTTCAACCAGGCACTTCATAGGGATGTAACCAGCAAGCAGACGTTGAGATGTGTTCCCTGGTCTCTGTCAAGCAAGGTGTAAACCAGCAGGCATTGGAGGTTTGGGATGAAAAGTAGGGAAATTAACTTTTTTTGTTCATACAAAGGACAGATACTTGCTAAAGACTGAACTGCAGCATGCCACCTGGAAGTGGAGCTCTAGCATGGGTTTATCGCACAGGAACACAAAACCCAGGAGCCTCCTGAGATAAGGAACAAGAGAAGAACTCCCCAGAAGACATGGGAGGAGAAGAAAGGAGTAGGATAAGACAGTTTATTTTTGGCTATGACTAATACAGCATTCAGAGTGCTTCGCACCCAACTTAAAAGAGGAAGAAAAAAAAAAACCACAGGCTCATTTGTCTCTATTAACCACCATAAATACAGCATTCAGCCTTCTCTTTGACTAAGGCTGTGATTAAAAGGTATATAAAAAGAGCCGGGATTTTACATTTGAACCTGAACAGCGGGGATAGAAAATGTCTTATTTTAGCTGTATAAAGATTAAGAAGTATATTGTAAGGTAATCATTTCAGTTCCCATTATAATTCCTGAAGAAAGAGGCCCCCTATGTGTGCCTCCAAAACACAACTTTTTGACCTACAATGTTAAAATGCTACGAATACTGTTGCTGCTAACCGAAGAGATGACAGTGTGAAACAGCTGAAGACTCGCCTCTCAGTATGGCAGCTATCTGCTCTCCAGAGAGTATATGACACTTACTCACAGCAAGCTCTACACAGTGGAGAAACTGGAAATAGTTTGGAAATTTACTCCAAAAATGTTTTGTGGTTGGACACACCTTTTTCTTTCTTTGTTTCTCTCTCTCTCTTTCTCTCTCTCATCTTTTTTTTCCCTACTAAAATTGCAACTAATTCGATGAATTCAGAATCTGGATGTTAAAAAAATTAAAAATAATAATAATTTTCTACTTCGAGAGTTTCAGAATGAGACATTCAGTTTCTCAGTTCATTGCAAAAGTTCAGCTTAAAATGTAACATTAACTGCAATATAAAAAAATTAAAACCCTGCACTGAAATAGCTGACTTAATCTTGTTCCAGATTTGCTGGATTCTTAGTTTGTGAAAATGTTCAGTTTGGGCTTTTTGGATCAATTCAAGAAGGAAGAGCCTTCACAATATCAAAGATACCCCTGGGTGAAACCAATTCCTACAAAGACGACACATCTGTGGCTTCTAGCCACTACACATTTGGGGCAAAATTAAATGTGGACAACCAATATTCTTGTTAGTTGCCTGGCTTTCCACTTCTAGAAACTTCAGCAGAGGGATAAAATAATAAAAACTAGCAGAGCTCCCTCCCTTGTCTAATGGGATGTACTAAGCAATCTCTGAACTCAGTCTTTCATTGTACGATGCCAAATGGACTGTGAAATTGTTTACCTTAATGGACAGTGCTAGTTTCTCTTAGAAACAGAATTAAATTTATTGGGTAATCTAAACCAAAATCACCGAATTTTATTCGTTTTTAGTGAAATTGCTTCTGTCGTTTCTCTATTCACATGGCCAGTAATTCACTAGGGAAGGTGAAACTTTAGCGGTCACATCTGCACCTCTGTCATGCACAGGCAGCGTCACTGCAAGCTGCTGTGCTTGGAGTAAAGAGGAGTTCACCAAACCCTTGGCACTGACACCTACCAACACAGGCAACATGTCCTGCTAAATGAAATACAAGGCATAGCCTTTTAATTTCTGAAGCAAGAACCATCATTTTTCAGTGGCCACACAATTTTATATACTGAAATCTTCAACCATGGAAATAAAACCTGAAAGCAAGTAAACATAAAATATAAAATAAACTTGAAAAATCACCATGTTTTCATTTAAACAGGATTAGACCCAAAATACCTCCAGTTTACTGGCCGCCTTGAACAACTGTATCAGCAGGCCCCTATAGAAATATATGGAATAATCTCCTCTTTTGAAAGACTGTACCTGGACGGCAGAATTCACACAATGGTCTAACCCAGAGCCTAGGAACCACAAGTAGGGTTATGGCAGTGACAAATGGGGTTACAAGCCGTCCGGAATTCAATCTCATTTGATGTTTAGGTTATTATTAAAGTAACATAAGGCCACAACAGAAGATAATTCAGAAACCATTGGATGAAACTCTGAAGCACAAGATCCAATATCCCTTCCAAAATTGTTAACATCAATAATGATAGATTTTCATAGCTTTAAAAAAATCCCTTTTAAAATACGTGATACCTTCAAATCACTTCCTGCAAGTTATCAAGCCGATATCAGATGGCAATGTTATAAGCCCAGGGCTATAAATGAAAAAGTCTGTTTCCACAACGCCATAAGCCCTTACACATTTCATCAAATTTCTCTTTGGAAAATGTTGCCAGAAGTAATCCTGCAATACAAGACCAGTACACAGCATGCGAGGAGGAAACCTCCTCCATAAATCCAGGCACCTCCCTTGAACTTCTAAAGCAGAGAGCTGCGGCATTTGGGTTGTTCTTTATTTCATTTTATTTTTTGAAGGAACAGAAGAGGAAAAGAAATTTGAAATCAGTAAAACTGCTATAAATACCAGATGGAGAAAATAAGGCAAGCTGTAAAAGATGCAGGGTAGAGACAGAAAACAGGAAAAACTCCAGGATAAATGATTCTCTGATTCTCCATCCGCCCTGACCGTCCAACACAATGAAAATACAGGAACCCAGGAACCTCACAGCGTAAAAAATAATGAAAATGGAGAGCAGTGGATTTTCAGTATTATGTAAATGCCACAAATGATATTCTCTAACTTCTGAATAAACAAGTTCAAATCCAAGGAAAATTAGAAGGGAAGAGTTAAAGCTCTCTGCTATTTATTCTCATATAATTTATACAAACAATTTACAGAACATATCCCAGCCGTTCTACAAGCTTTGTTTTTAAATCTATCTTCCTTTCAAATTAAAAAGGAAATAACATACTTCGACTTCAAATGCATTTAAATTAGGGTCTTAACCTGAAATCTGCTATGGAAAAAAATGCAAGACCTTATCTTGAAATCTACTGGAATAAAAGCTCTTCTTTACAGCTCAGAAAATTCAAACATGATTCTGGGTGAAAGAGGAGGAAAGAGAAAAGATTCCAAGGACACAAAACCATAAAACAAATATTTTTTCAGCAAAAAATACTGAAGTTTCTATAAAATTTACAAGAGTAAAATTACCTGTATGCTATCACCACACTCCTCTATACTGAAATCTTTTTTTTTTCCTATAATTTCAGAAATGTGAAACTGTTGCCGTGTTTTACCAAGATTAACAACAAAAAAGAGCCCATAGTGCACCTAAAATCATAGCAAGAAGAAAATACAGTGAAGAAGAAGAGGTGAAGTCCATTCAAATCACATGGCAGCAGAACCAAGAGCAGAACAGGCAAGTACACCAGACCTAAACAAGGAGCTGGTGGGAGAAATAGTTGACCCTTGACTTGCTAACTCAGGGTTGACTGACCAATGCGCATCATCCTTAAATTTCACCCTATGTCTCCAGAAGGTTAAGAAATTTCTGGATGATATTCCTGCTACTCCCATCGTTTGTCCAGCACGTCAGCTCTATCAGACACACTGCTCATCCTGTCTTCACCTCAGAGCCCAGCTGGGCTCCCTCCATGGACATACTGCATTTTACCTGGTCAATATGACTCGGCCACAGCAAAATAAACAAAGATTAATTAAGACTGCAGACCACAGAGCCTAAAAGTACAAATCAAAAGGTTCCTGGGCCTGTTTTCCTAATGAAAGAAGAAAATGCCAAGCACAAAATTGGTGTCGTTTTCTGCAGTCCTGGAAGTCAGTTTGTATTTGATTTAAGGGTACAATTTCTCTCCAACTATCCTTACATGTCTACAAATTTGGCATCTAGTCCAGTCTGGTCTGATAGACCCACTGTGCAGCCCGTGGAGAGACACAGTCATTTCCAGAGGGCAAACCACCCACAGCATTTCAGAAGGGCCTGTTACAGAGAAAGCCCAAGTGACTAGATTAGACACAACATGCAATTTCTAGACAAATGGCATCAGGTTAAATAGGCACTAAACCATCTGATTGGCAAAACACAACACCAACAAGTGTATCAAATACATAATACAGAGTATGCTGCAAATAAACCTATTCTTCATGCACTCTTGCTCCCACAGCCAGGCTGAGCTTTAGTCCCTCCCACCCCATGGAGCTAAGACCAAGCTTGTACTCAACACAGAGATGTTAATATCAGTATCAGAAGTTTATAAGAGATAAAAAGAAAGTGTGCTGACACTTACCCTCATACCACTGTGAAGAAGGTTTCTAGTAAATATGACAACTATTTCAAGTAACTTCAAATAAAAAAGAATCCTTCTGCTGATTAACAACAAAAACTCTCATTACAGACATCACAAGTCACCTTTTCAGTTCAATGTTATCTTTACAACCATGTCTGCTTTCCCTTTGCAATCATTACATTTCACAGCAATCATTAAATGTAGTTTATTGCTATACATAACTTAGGGAAACAGCCAATTTGCAAAACTGGAAGTCCTCACACTTGGCATTCTTCTCATATCATAAACTAAGTGTACACATGTAATTTTATAAACACATTTTATGAGCTTTGCTAAAATAGTGGGGCTGTAGTATTGACACTAAAATTGCTAAAAATTGATTTCAGAAGTATCTCTCCATTTGTTTGAAAGTTTGCCCTATTTCTAAACATTTTTTCACTAAACCTTCTATACCACATACATGCCTTCAACTCAACCTTTTCCTATAGTTCAACTTAAATTAATAACATATTCAAGAATTGCACCAGTGAAAAATATTTTTAAATGTTGAAAAAAAAATATCCTATGAAAGGCCATAGCATTTCCATTACTCACAGTGGGAAAGGGGTCAGAAATAGCAAGCAGGTACAGCAGTAACCAAAGTTACTGGAGAATTTGGTCTAGGCTGCTGCTGCCCAGGCTGGAGCCCACTGCAGAAGGCAGGATTAGGGAGGGTGTCCCATGCTCACAGAGGGAGCAAAATGTGCTCAGGAAACAAAAGGCAGTGTGAGGAATTGTCAGCCAAGAAGAAAATGCTGTGAGGGGGAAGAACAGGCTCAAGTCAGCCTTCCCACCCACCCAGGAGCACTTAGGGAGCTGCTAACAGGATGTGCCAATGGGATCCAGGTAGTTAAAGCAGGAGCTGGTGTGCCTGCCAGCTGAGAGCCTGTGGTGTTGGATCAGCATGGAGGCACCATGCTGGGCATCTGCGACGGACTGTCCTCTAAAAAACCAGGAGGTGGATGGAGCTCTATTTCAACTGGAAGACAGCTACAGACATAGGTTTTGTGCTCACAGTGGATCTAGCATGGCCAAATCAAAGCTTTACTTCAACAAAGCTTACAGTACGGTTTTCTATAGTCTTTGTAGCCTAATTTAAGGGATCTGGACCAAATGGGTACAAGGAGGAGTAACTGGCTGGACTGTTGGGCTCAAATAATAGAGGTCTGCAGTTCAGAGTGTCCCTGGCTCATCACACATCCACAGGTTCATCGTGACCAGGGATCCTAAAAGGTCAGAATTGGGACCACTGCTGTTCAACCACAATCTGGATGGTGGGATAAAAACCACCCTCAGTGAGTTCACAAATGACACCGGTTTAGAAGCAGCAATGGATGTGGAGAGCAGGGCTACTCTTCAGAGGCAGAGCAATAAGATGGAAGAACGGCTGACATGAAAACAGTTGGCAAGAACAATCTAAAACCTCAACAAAGACCTGTGTCAAATCCTGCACTGGGATTCACTATTCAGCAGTATGGGCTGGGGCCTGGGGGGAGCAGCTCAGGAGAAAAAGTCATGGTGGCCCTAGTGGGCAACAAACTGAGCATGAACCAGCCATGTGTCCACACAGTGATGATGGCTGATCATACACTGGGCTGCACCACCACAAGGGTAGTGAGCAAGTCAAGGGAAGTAAGGCCACACCTGGAATAGCAGGCTCCGTTTTAGATGCCCCAGTGCCAGAAGATCATGACAAACTGCTGCCTATCCAGTAAGACTGTCAGGGGGCCCAAACATACAATGGATGAGAAGCAGGTAAGGAAACTGTGTTTGTTTAGATTGAAAAGAAAAGGTTAATGGTGGCAGAGGGCAATCTCACTACAGTGTTCCTCACCTAAAGAGGCTGTAGAAAAAACAGAGCACAGAGAGAAAACAGTCATGAGTTGCAGCAAAAGAAACCCTTATTAGAGGTAAGTGAAAATTCATGGCCCTAAGTGTGGTTAAGCACTGGAACAGGCTGCCCAGAGGCATTTTCTCAACCAATTCAGACAAGGCCTGGAGCAACTGGACCCAACACTGAGGTTAGATCAGGCTGGAGCAAGAGGATGGGCTAGAGGACCTCCCCACCTAAAAGTTTCTGCAACTCTCTGATGTGCTTTGAAATACAGATTGCTGTATTTTCTGAAAAATCAGCCCTTAAAATGTCTGCATGTTTTTTGTCTTCGTTTCTTTGGGCCTTCGCTCCCCATCTGCAATGTGTTAATAACATTAACATCAAGGATGGGGACCAAGTCCAGATTCAAATTCCTAAGTACATGTCTCCATGTGAGCCAAACACCTACACTCCTCTCATGCTCAATGAACATCTGAAAAATCAGTTCCCTCCACACTGGCATCTAGTGCCATTTAAGGTTCCCCAGCATATTATCTGAGACATCCTCAAGAGACTGACAGATATGACCGAAATTATGCATGGACTGATACTACTCTGCAGTTCTACTAGCAGACCAGGTAGGCAATGCTGGGACATATGAAATGACCTTGCTAGCCTTTCAGCTGACCAAATGCAGGTTCATACTCAGAAACCCCTGACACCAAGCCCACGTGTCTACACTTGAAAGTCTCAACTTGGGGCTGAATCCTAACCATAATCTCCACAGTCAATTAGGGTCGTGATGAAACGGGGAGGAGTGAAGAGCATCAAAGGAATCCCAGTTAAATACTATGGAATTTATCCTGTCAGAGAAGATCCTCAAGAATGTTAAAAAAATAGTGAATTGGGCCACCATAAATAAGGGAAAAGCAAAGTAATGCACAGTCTCCAAGAAACTGTGCTTTGAATAATCACGATCATGCAAAAAATACTACTACTACTACTGATTGTAAAATTATAGACTGCCTGATAATCCAAACAGAGTGGACAGACTAGATTCATAGAGGCATTTGCCTAACTTGCAAATTTTTTGGCTTTGCAACCTTAATCATACTCTTTTAAGGCACTTTCAGTGTGCCGTACTCCAGGCACAGTCATGAGTATATGAATACTAAAGGGTGAAGTTTTCAAAGACACTCAGTGTTGGATTAACAATTCTCTCCCTGAAGACCAGGGTAATTTCTTTATGCTTCTGACATCTTCCTCCCCCTCCTCCCCTCCCCATCTTGAGATTTATAATGTAATTTTATACAGCCTTACTTTTTCTTCCTGAAATCATTCCTGCAGCTTTATGAATTACGTCCATAACATCATGTTCTGAACACCTATTTTAAGGAGTTTCTTTTGTCCTAATAGTTCATACAGAAAATCAGCTGAAGCTGGCAACACTCCCATAAAATCCCCATTCAGTTACTCCATTAAGGAAAAAAGTGAATACTTTTGCATATGCACTACCCTACAATATAAACTAGCACATAGCAGTGAAATACTGTCATTATTTTACAGCACTGATCTAATTTTCTACTGAATGCCCTAAAATGAAGGGTTTCTTCAGAGTACAAAATACAAGGACTCAAACTTAATAATGATAATTTGTCAGCACTTAAGTCTTTTTATAAAAATTATTTTATTTCCTATCATACTAAAAAACACCAACTGACAAGAGCTCTATATGCTGCATGAATCCAGATGCACTTCCTGACTGTAAAGAATCAGAGACATATAATATGGCAAGAGATTGGTATTGTGCTCATTAGATCACTAAGCAGCAGTGCTTATAAACAGAATATTTAACTAGACTCTACAAAGATATTCAAATGTAGCTGCCAGAATGCACTTTGAAATTTTCCACCTAATACAAAAATGCAAGAGATGAGAAATTATCTCCCTTTAAAGGAAAAAGTTCAAGGTGAATGTTACCTGATTAACCCACTTTGTTACTAATTAAATTCAATAAAAATCCCAGATATGGCATGACATCCTTTATTAGCATTTCTGCAGAAAATCATGCTTATCATTCAGCCAACAAAATTTAGTCAGAATTAATGAAATATCAAAGAATAATAACATAGCTGAGGAAGGAGTTAAGTTCAAAACATGACACTAAAGGGAGAAAAAGCAGTATCTCCTAGAGAGATTTATAAAGAACAAGAGGAAAAGTATTACTATGCAATTAGCATATATTTATTTATACATACATAAAATTTTTATACATGTATACTATCCTGTTACAGACTCTATATCTACTGCATACTAGAGGAATTGTAATTTCTTTAAAAGTGATTGAGATATTTTAAGGGGGAAAATGCTCATCTAAGAGTGAGAGGACATCAGAAACATGGTTCCTTACTCTCCTCCCAGTCTCAACGCGACTTTGGTTATTGATTTAGTTGTGCAATTCTTATCTCTTACCATACGGTACAAAGTTTCATTTATCTGTAACATGAATTTGCCAAGACATGGCCTGGGCAGTATTTGTCTGTGAACTCACTCCAGTTTCAGCACTCACATTAGCCACCTACCACACCTTTTCAGTAGAAAAGAGAGATTCGTATTAGCATGGAATCTGGGCAGCATTGCCCTATTCACTCTGGATGTTAACAACAAAGTACTCTGATTAGCCCAGGGAACTTGGCAACTCTGCTGCTCTGCGAAACTTTTGGAGTATAAGCCCACAACTACAGCCCTCATAGCTGTCTTCTTTCAAACAATGCAGAAATGAACATTTATAGTCCATGTAAAACTATACTTCCAAATATACAGTAAATTAAATTAGTCGAAAACATATTTTTTTTAGGCTCAGAAGACTTATTCCCCAAGAAATTGTTCCCAGTAGAAGGAACTTTCCATGGGGTTCAACCTTCTTCTAGCATTAGGACAAAGAAGGATCTTTCCAGGTATTTGGGTGGAAGATGCAATACAGAAAGACTTACTTCACCATTTAGCAAGAATTAATGCCCACTTAATACAAAAGCATTGCCAAATCTGTGACTTAACAGAAAGCTGCGATGGGTATTAATTGATGTCATCTGTACACAAGGAAGAATCCATTTGTGACCCAAATGTCATGAAAATCAGCATAATTACAGACTTTATCATTCGGGTGATTTTTTCATTAAATTCAGAGTTCAAAGTGTGACTACAGTTTCATCATTTGATTATCTTTGTCTCATGGTGAGCATTTCCTTCCAGGTAAATCCGGAGAGCAATGCTGAGGGTTAAATATGCACAAACTGCAAGACACATGAAGGACATTAAAAGCTGAAATATACCCTTTTTCAAGTTTAGGAACTGGTAGTCAACAAGAAGGTACCAAAAAGCTACCAAATTATACCATATTGCTGGAATATAAGAAATAGATAGCTCAGACAGGAGAATCGTACCCTCAAAGGACTAAGGAGACCATCAGAAGAAACACTAAGGAAACTCCACCCTGTCTCTCCTCAAGGAATGAGACCATGGTAGCCTCCAAAAAAAGAGAAAACTCCAAAAATGTGAGATTTGATTCAAAACATAAACATGCCCCAAGCTAAACAGTTATGAAAAATGTTCCCAGTAAATTTATCCGTGAGACAAATCCATCATTCCCATGCAGCATGAAACAGATTGTATTTGGGAGACAGAGAAATGAATTCCCTCATGGTGCAAGTAATTTGGGAGGCACCATGGTATTTACTTAGGGAATGACTAATTAGGTATGAAGACAAGGGGGAAAAACAAGAGGGGGCCCTCTAATGTGCTAAAAATATAATTATTTTTAAAAATGCATGAACTGCAACTAGAAACATGGTCTCAGGGGAAGCCCAGGGACACGTCAGGATTCAGCTTCAGCTCTCTGAACTAGTGGTGCATGAAAGGGCTTATTTGTCAGCACGCCAGACACTTGTATGTCACTAAAGTAATGATGAGACTGAGAAAGAGAGGCCAGAGTGGCAAAAAGAAAATCCCTCTTAATCAGTCCGAGGAGCACTGTGGGAAAGAGGGGCAGGTATCTGAGCATGAAGTCACCCCAAGACAGATGCTGAGAAGGGAGAAGGAGAATTCCTGTGACGGGGAGGGCAGAAGCACTCTGCACTTCCACTGAGCATCCAAAAATATTTATAAGAAAAAGTAGCATGAATTTCTACCCTCTGTCCAAACACAGTCACACATCCCTGTGCTAATGAAAGTCTTGCAGGGTGAATGTCCCCACATCTTGGACATTTAAAATAAGGGCCCAAGGTCATGACGCAATGGGTCAGGAAGAGCGTAAAATGACCGGCGAGGTCAAGGTAATTCTGGTCACTGATTTTTATGACTTCATCAAATACTCAAAAAAGTCAGGAACTGAATTATTTCTATAAAAAAAATACACCGTTTGCAGGTTTCTGTACACCCACACATGCACTTATCCGATGTATTAGTCATGTACCACTACCAAAACAGAATAAAAATATATTTTAACAAATTTTGCACAAAGTCAAAACATCATTCCTTTACAGATATGTTAGTCCACAAATCTGCTCTTTCATTCAGTTTATGCTGCCAGAATCTTTTATGGACATCTATTACACAGATCTGCCAAACCCATAATTCACTTCTTGACATTAAGTAATAAATATATAATGCAGACACACATTTGTCCTTTTCAAAATTCAGCTGAAATCCATTTCTTTAGATAAGAGCATGACCTGTCCAAGTCACCTTCCAAAATTCAGAAAAATCTCTCTCCACTGAGCATACACTCCAATCTTCACGTCCTGGCTCCTACTTGAAACAGGAGCTACATACATCCAAGCATTTGACATTAAAATAGGAATTTATGACTGCTTTGCATGCCATTGGCATGTGGAAGTGCCATTCATAAAGCAGATACTCGTGGCGGGGCTCACTGCACAGGCAGAACTGGAGGACACCAAGATCTGTAATTAAAATTTTCACAAAGAAAATACCATTCAGGCTGCTCTTGAGCTTCATTTTAACATACTTAACCTTACATGATTTCTACTAGCCTGGAGAATGGTGGCAAACTAATGGTGAACTTTGCACTCTGCAAACAGTTACACTCAAATTGCCTCCTTAAATTTACTTCTAAGAAGGGATGTTGATGATGAGACAGAAGTTCACATATAATATCTGGATCTGTACTGCTTAAAAAAATAAGCGTTGCCTTTTGGGGGCTGATGTAGCTAGAAAGGGATCTGTACTATACAACACTTACAAAAACTCATGGATACCAGCCCTGCTGATTAGTGCTTCAATTCTGTAGTCAAATGGAGGTCACTGCAGTAGGTGTTTTTCAAAGGAAATGATTAGGATGGGGAAGGATGTAGGGAGGATTTGCAAGAGATGAAAACAAATGACACTGGCCTTGTAATAAAAATTCTGAGTGCAGCAGGGAGGGGAAGATGTATCATCATTAGCTCATTTACCGGTTGTGAACTAGCGAGGGCTCATATCCATGAATCTTTCCACACTGCATGCACATTTTTAAGAAGGCAGCGAGCTCTAGCACGTACCCGTAAGATCAGACCTGATGATCACACAAGTAATATGCACCCAGAGAGAAAAATAACAGTTGAAGTTTTCTAGCTGGCGTACTTCTGAAGTCTGCTGCACTTCAAACAGAGCAAGAGCCATGGCAGACACCTGCAAGAAATGAGCCACGGTCTGTCAGGGGACTCTTCCACTGGAAGAGGTAGAGCACGTGCCAGCTACTGCTGGGCAAAATTAGGACTAAGCTCAGTGATGTACTTAGCCCTAGTAAGTTCAAACACAAATTCTGACCCAGAAACACACAAAATTAGGCATGTAGGAATGCATGAGGGCATTGGTGTTCTTGTGGCTCTTGGTCTTACTACACATATAGAAACAAGGCTGGATTTTCAAAGCTATCAGAAAAAAAGATTTAGGAAATCTGACTTTCAGTGGCACTTCTGTTCCTTCATTATATGGGCTACTCTGAAGAACAGCATCAGCACAATAAGGCTGAGTTTAATAAAAGAAAGAGGAGACTCAGTCCATGCAAGGCAAGACCCTTTCAGGGGGAGCTACCACTCCATCTGCCACCCCTGGGAAGAAAAGCCTGCAGTCTTTAGAAGACAGAAAGAGATCATTGCAAGAGACAATGCAAGGGTCTGGCAGCAATCCAACTCAAAGATTTATTGGTCTTGTTTTGTGAGTAAAGGCAGAAAACATCATGGTGCAGGCCCCTTGTATACAAGGAGTAAAGACTTAAGGATCATGCAAAGGAAAGAGAAGAAACAGCAGCTGTGAAAGGAGCAGGAGAGGATGTGGAAAAGAGAAATCATCCTCACTGAGCACATTTTCCTGTTAGGTGATGTAAATTAAAACACTGTCATTTACATCAAGGCAAGGCTGGTCATTAACTTCTTACTCCCATGCTCAATCACTTTTCTTCCTTAGGTAGGAACAAGATTGTGCTGGTGAAGAGGAGAAGACAGAACCAACATGACAGGCCAGTCCCGTGCCTGGTTCACTGGATGTGAACTCTGGCAATAGGTGTGTGGTGGTTTAGTCCCTGCCGGGGTCTGAGACCACGCGGCTGCTGCCCCTCCACCACAAAGGGAGTGAAGTACAAAGCCCTGGGGCTGAGATAAGGACAGGTTTAATACAACAGTGCAACTGCAATGCAACAAACAACAACAATAACAATAAGAATAACAGTAATAACAATGAACAGAGCAAAATCTCTACCAATCCAGCAGTGAGAGCAGAGCAAATCCCACAGTACATGCGGTTACCGACTGTCCCGCTTTTTCCGCGCCAGGATGTGACCTCCACATGGTATCTGAATAACCGGGCTACAGCTCCCCTCCTACTGGTGGGGAAACTTAACCCTATCCTGGCTAAACCAGGACAAGGTGTTTGGATTTACAGTGGAGTTTAAAAGCCTAAACCATACCAACAGAGGGCTCAGTATACAGTGGCTGCAAGCTGTGAGCACCTCTTTCTTCTCAGTGGCATCTTCTCTCTGGCTCAGGTCTTCATTTACACAACTGTAACATTACTTTCATAAAGGGCTGAGTTCAGTAAAGCTAATCCCATTCCAAAACACTCAGACAGATATTTAAAACCCACTGGCTTCATTGTATTAAAAGCACTTAGTTGAATCAGGGTCCCAATGCTGGTGGCCGGGACAATAAGAAAACCCATGACAGACAGACAGAAGGAGAGGACATACCATGGTATGTATGAATTTGCTAGAGAAGGTTTTGGAAGATAATAAGAGAGAGAATTAAAAAATGGGAGAAAGCTTTATAGTTAATTGAAGATTAAGAAGAAGTAGAAATAGTGCAACACAGCTGAAGGTATGATAGGTTCACAGCAGAAGGCAGGAGATTACTTAATAGTCTTACACAATTAAATTAATTCCTTTTAATCTTTTTATACACATTGTAAACAAGATCTCTCTATCCCATGAAAACTACCTTTTAAAGGCTGGGTAAATACATTAACTAATCCTAAAATCCCAGAAATCCCCGTTTAATTTTTTCCTTTTTTTGAGAAAACAAAAGCCAAGCAGGGAAGAGCTCTGTAAACAATTTTGACCTTCAAGAGAGCCTGGAACTCTGTTTATTTATTCCAAAAATGAAACACTGCTTCAAGCAGCTAAGGAAAAAAAAAAAAAAAAAAGGTCATTTAAATGGAAATGGCTACACCTCATTTGCAGTAACCAAGAGGATGCACCCTAAACATTCACGATATTACGCAAAACCCACAGAGCAGATAATTGGTACCAGCACCTAGAAGTAAATTCAGGTGGAAGATAAAACTCTCACTTATCTTTTTTGGAAAACAATTTAAAAATCAGTCTAAAACCATCCGGCAAGACACGGCAGTAGAAGCAATTTTGATGATGGCTCTGAGTTTACTATAGACAATTACTTAAATGCTACTATCCCTCATGTGCTCATTGGCAAATATTCTAATTTCTGCTGGTAGTAGCACATACCTTGTATTTGTGCCCCATGTGAAACAGCAGCACCCTGCACCAGCAGGGGTGCAGGCCCAGTGGGTGCTTGTGCACCCATTTCGAATGTTATGGAGAAACCAAGGCCACCTTCGAGGTCCATCACTGCTATGGCCTGAGCCCCTGGGACTGCCAGCCCATGACTGGACCCTGTGCTGGTGGGAGAGGGAGCCCGCACTTTCCCAGCCACCACCACCACCACCATGCAGTCCTCTGAATTGTCTCATTTCATTTTCACTGTGTTTTTTCAGAGCAGAATATCCTGATGAATAATACAAATACGCTACACTATTTCTTTGTAAATTTAATTAAGCAATTGAAAGGAGAGTTAAAACATGGTCATGGAGTGTAGTAATCTACAGCCGCTCTGCCACCTCGTGCCTAGGAGAGCAGAAAGGGAAATTAACAGCCACAGAGAAGTTTTATAGTTTTGTTTCCAAATATCTGCAGTGGGGAAAATAAAAATCAAGATAGCAGAATGTGAGATTTAAAAAATACTGTCAGTATTATCTAGCAAAAAGTATGTAATATAATATAAAGGATATGTTTTACTTTGGTCTAAACATGTAGATAGGTCTACTCATTTTATATACAAGAATTCTGATTACAGTCTAAACAGTTCCTGTTCCATCCTAACATCAAGGGCGTAACCCATCATGCTCAGCAATACAGAAATCTCAACTAACAACAAAATAGAAACATTAATTCATCTAGGAGTTTTTTCATGAGAGCAGAAATATCCATCTACTGCTTACTGCCCAGTTCCCATTCAAGAGAGAAACTGTATCTAAATAAATAACTAGAGATGAAAATGCCAATGTGTCCCAGGGTGAAGACCTCTGAAGGCAAATCACAGGAAGGTTACAGGACACAGATATTGCCACTGATGAGAAACATGTTCTGGAGGATTTTGAGTTGAAGTTTCAGGACAATAAAACTCAAATTCAGCAGCTGCTGCCACAGTAAAACAACTGGCAAGACAGTACTTCTTTTTTTTTATTTCTTTTTCATCTGTGATACTGTACATTTTGCTGCCATGACAACTAAACATTTTCTGCCCATCTGTATGGTGACAGAATAGATATATACATCTGTTCATGAATCTTGTTTTTAGAAGACAGATAATATTTTCCCAACTTTTGTATGTTTTTAAAGCTCTCTTCAGAATGAGGGAGAATATTGCAGCTTCTCTAAAATAGTGGTCCATAAATCACACCACACAGGCAGTATGTTGCCCAGGAGACACTCTTAACATTGCTCATCACCACCACAAATGAAAAAGTCGAAACGGAGGCTGGTGACAAGGACCTGGGAACATTACCTTCAGCGCATGTTCCCTCCCCGTGCTGCCTTTGCTTATCACCATTAGCAATATCACTACCTAGAGACCTACTTCCTTACTGGCTGATTAGAAACACAAAGCCATTTTCACAAAAAAAAAGGACGATATATGAATGATTAGGGACAGGGAAAGGCATTTTATTGCTGTGTAGTTTAATAATTCTTTAAGGTCTTTGTAATATCTTCCATCCCAAGGCTTCCACATCTTTAGAACACATAACTCAATAAATAAATTAACTTCAGTGACATCAAGCAACTCAACCAAGGCTACAGCATCACTAATCTTTCCGTTTGCCTAGTCCTTAGGCACCTCCATTAAATAAAAATTCCTTTTCTGCACTGCCGAGCCCTGATCCTACAGCCAGACCAGGCTGTGACACTGGCACATGAGATTGTTCCCAACCACAATAAGCAATAGATTCCCGATATCTTCAGGAAGATTTCCAGCCCTGTGCTTTAGCTCCAGGTTAGTGAAAAATTGAAAAGAAAACGTGGTTCTGGAGTTACAGCACTGCAATGTGGAGGTGAAAGTGGTTTTGACAGGGAATAGCTTGAAATTTAGATTGTACTGGGAAAGAAGACACTTCCGCACTCTGAAGTAAAAAAAAAAAAAAAAAAAAGAAAGAAACAAAACCAATAAAATCCAAGAAAAACAGAGAAGGTCAAGCATCACGGGAAAGAAAGGAGAGGTCTGCAGCTCTGCTTGCGGTGCAGAAGTTGGTACAGTTATTGAAACAGAGTGGAGAAATGGGAGGAATACAAGATGGCAGAGCATCCTTCCCTAAAAGAATCACTGCTGTCTTTTATGCAACATAACCCAGCAAACGTTTTGGCGAGGCAGTGAAGCCACGCTAGACACGTTCGTTCCTTCAGCATATTTTTGAGCCAAAATATCACGTGCTGTAGGTAGTATTAATCTCCTTCCCCAGCTTCTGCATGCTGTCTTGAACCACCTCGAACCCAAAAATGGGATTAATTCCTGTCACCTGCCTGGTGAGTCTTGTACTAGATTTAAAACTAGGACACCATGGCAGGGCTCCTTACTGACATGGAAATTAGTATAAGCAGGCAAGTTAGCTAATAGCTGCTGAAACTATTCATTAAGGTAAGTGAAGAAATAAGCATCGACTGAACTCCTTGTGTGCCTTGTGCCTTCCCACCTTGCTATGCTCACCCTGCGTGCATCAAACCATGGCACGGACACAGAAGTTGCACATTTCTGCCGTGCTTTGCTGTTTGTTGTCCTTCAGCCAGGCATGCCAGCAGCTGTGCAGGGGTGGAGGTCCTCCTGCTATCCAGGGCATACATAATCCAGCACTAAACTTCTGGTTCTGTCTAGCTGCGGAGCCCCATCTCACCCCCTACCCTTAATAAATTATTTATGGTATCTCAGAAAGTATCTGGCTCAGGAACATCCAAGCGCCTTTTTCCCAGGGTGCCTGAGAGACAGGAGACGACTCCTCCAAAATCTCCTGAGTCCACCAAAATGGTCTCCCATTGTTTCTTACAAGGAATGTTTTACCAAGGCAAATGTCCAACATCCTTTTCCATCTCTGGCCATCAGCTCCACAACTGGCAAGAATGGCTAAAAAAATCCTGTAGACCCATTTTTTACCCTCTTAAAATGATGCATCATAGGACTACCTACCAGTCCCTTGGTTAGGCCAAATAGAGACACGACGGTTACAGCAGGCAGGGAGCAACAGTGATCTGTGTCACTTGATCCTGTAATTTATTTTGGATTTTGTTTCCACCCAGCACAGCAGTCAGCCAGGTTTCAGAGCATCACTCACCCTGGAGGACTGAAAGGAACGATCGAGCAACCTGAGCACATGGCTGTTGGGTATCTCCAGTGCAGTCAATGTAACATTTCGATAGTTAATTATTTGGAATAAATGTACTAGCTTAAATAGGTCACTGAGACGCTACAGATCTCCTTGGAGAGTGGACTGGGAAAGAAGTGACTCCTGAAAGGACTTCTCCTTTAACACCCTCCACCTCCACATATCAAGTAACTGCATTACACACAACTGCTGCAATGCACTTTGATGCGTATTTCCATCAAAATCACTCATAGCATTTTAAACCCATTAATCATGCGAGCATCACAAGTGGCACAAAAATGCCTTTGACAATGTGATGATCATTAGATTTATTGTAGAGACAGGTAAAGCGAGGCATGAAAAGGTTAGTCATACTGCCATAGGGATTTTATCTCTCTCTCTAACATGTAGTAAGAAGCTTTGTCCGTCTGATAGTTGCTCTGACTTGTAATTTCAGCTTGAGGCTCAGGGGACCACAGCATAAACACCACGTAGCAAATAAGCATCCTAATCAGCTAACACACTGAATCCCTGTGTTAGCACACATCCTGCTCACTCTATCACAGCTGCCTCTTCCACGCCAAAGCCAGGACAAAGCAGCAGGCTCTTGCCACATGTTATTTCCAAGACATTCCTCCATCTTGCTAAAAATCACTTCTGGTTTATCAGAATGACTCTCCATCGAGCAACCTCTGCAGAGCAGGGAATTACAAAGTTCCTATATGCACAAGCTGTAAATGCTTATATATGGCTCAGTATGAATTTTGATTACATGAGTTATACCACTGCAGCTCCAAACCCTTAGTTTTGTACCTGATCTTCCTTCCCTCCCTCCATCAAAATGCAGAGCCCATAAATCCAATCAGGGAACTGATCTCCTCACTCCTTTTCTCAAAAAAAAAAAAAAAAAAAAAAAAAAAAAAAAAAAAAAAGATGAGTACTTCTCTCATTGCTTTCTTGAACTGGCTTACCAATCACAGCCCTATTTGACTGAAAAGATGGGATTTGCAATTCAAGTTAATACAGTAAAAGCTCGGGGGGGGGGGGTGGGGTGGTGGTGGTGGTGGTGGTGTGGGGGCATGTCTGAATAGATCAGCCCTTTAGGAAACCTGCTGGGGAAGATGGTATCTCCTGGATGCAGGTGACTAGGGAAAAGGGGTCACACCTCCTTTGCCAGAGGTTCCCATGACCTCCAGGGACTTTCCAGGAGAGTCTAAACACTCTTGACAAAGTGGACTGGATTATGATTGACAGTGTAAAGCAGCCCGGTTACCCTCGCTGTGACCACACGGTTATTTCTGACCATGTTCAATGTCTAGACAGAGCTTCCAACTCGTATCAGAGGATTTTTAATTTGTGGGTATAGAGAAGCAGATTTTCTGAGAATTAGCTGGATTTTATCTTTGCCAATGACAGATTAATGTTCATTATGAAAGATTAAGCAATTAAAGGAAATCCCCATGAAAGAGCTGAAACATATACAGAAAGTTTCAAACACTGGTATGTTTACACAAAAACAACATGAACCCTTCTGTGCTCCTAACAATATAGGAGTACAACACTTTGCATTGCAGTAATGGCTACAGTCACTGATATCCATCAGCAGAATGCCTTTTTTCCCCTCTTTCAGCATCAACAAATTCAATCTTTATAGTTCAGATAATTCAGATATCATTTAGATATTACCTTCCACCTTCAAAGAGAAGCAGCAATGGGGTTTGATGATAAATTGATGGGGGGCCAAACTCTAGAGTCAGCAGTCATTAGGTCACATTTATTAAACATATTTTGCCATTTACCCTTTAGCCAGCACAGCTAAATGCCAGTCCTGTTCCTTCCTCATAAACAGTCCTCATCTCCTCTCAAAATGTCACCGTAGGAACAGTCTTCCTTTTAGATTATTTTGCCTTTCTCCAGAAGGACACATTGCACCTCAGAAGCAGCTTGCTGCCCACACTGAACAACATGTTCCTAAAAGGAAGATTCCTCATTAAAGGTAGAGCCACACTGGGATGCAAAGGAGTCACATGCTTGCAAAAAGCACCTTATCTCATCAGCAAATGGCTGGTGTAACTGCTCCTCACAGAGATGAACACACCATTAGTTTGCTCTGCATGTAGGTACCGAAGGTACAGAACACACTTCCCCATCCCTGGTACTGTGAGAGGAAAAATCACATATTAAAAGTTTGTGAGGCTTTTAACAGAAGTACCTCATGTGGGCTGGATCTTGCCGTATTCAGGATTTCCTTAAGGAGAAGGGTGAGGCGGGTGTCTCTGAAAAGCAGTGCTGGGAAAGGTTAAAGCGAGGGAGGCTGCCCCATCCCTGGGAAGGACCCACATCTGCTCAGAGCACCCACTGCTGCTCAGAAGAATCAGCTCCAAAGTCCCACTGAGGTTTCGCTCCAATCCCCCTCTGGCTGCCGGCAGCCCAGGACTCTGCGTATCCCTGGATCGGGTCACACTGCTGGTGCTTGCCACTAGTCAGTGCTCTCCCCGAATAGCAAAATATAAGGTTATCATCCCAGAGAAAGCTGCGTTAATCACTGACAATGGCTTGGACTGTGGTCTGCCATCACCTAAGAGTTACTCCTTAATGATAGCAAGGTAATAAACCCCATCGAATATAGCCAATAGAAGTAGTGCAGCACCAACCAATTCATCCTTAAAGACCATTTCAAGAAGAAACAGTAAAATCCAGTCCTTTTAAAACCACCTCCAAGAGCCTGTATAGCATAAGGGTGGTCTTGCATGGAAAGACATGCTGCGAGTCGGAAAAATCTGTCCCATCTGTATGCTATGGCCACTGTATGCCACAGCCAAGTACAGCTTCAGTACAGAGATGCAGAACAGCTCAAGTTCCCACTGGTTTTAATGAATTTCTACATTTTCATCCCCCCCCCCCCCCCCCAAAGAATCAAACTATTAACTTATCTATACCTCTCACACCCTTTCAGTAAAATGGGAAACTACATAAACATTGTACATCAAAGAGCTTCCTTCATTAAAATGTGAAAAATAATTTGTGTACTTTAGATTAAAGCTGTTCTGGGACTGTGAAGTATTCTGGCAAATTTAATTAAATCCCATAGTTATTCTCTCCTAAAAATAAAGCTTTTGGGGAAAAAAAAAAGTTATTAAAAATTTAACTGATTCACAGTTAGGGTTTTTTTTCTTTTTGTAAAATCTTTACCTTATAAACTGAATCAGTAGTGAGAAGCAAAACTATTTTTAATGACCTGTGTGTAAAGTAACATTTCCAGAACACAAATTCTCAGTAAAACTTTCAAATTAAGAGGAAAAATCCCTAAATAATTATGCATATAATTAATTATAGGCTGCAATGATCTAAAATCAAAAATGAATTTGTTATGCTAATTTTAGTAAAACTGAAGAACCGAAGGCTTCACTTGTGAAAAATGGGCAGATCTAGCTATCACACTGTGGAAGGAGAGAGCTATTGAAACCACATACAATCAGATTACTCTCAGGCCAATGTAAACACTTCATAATTAGTTCTGACATAAATTAAAGCAAGAAAGTTTAATTTCATTCCTTATAGTCACTAGGATGATTATTCATCAGTACTGATGGCCACAAGCTTGGGTTTATAACTAAGAACTGATTTTCACTGGCAAAAGCAGCCACCTAGCTCGAGCTAGACCCAAACCACAGCATCTCCCCCTAAGTCCCAGAGCTGCACACCTCTCCAGTCCCTCACCTTGGAAACCTGTCACTCATACATGTACAACGAGCACATTACGCTCAACTCCAAAATGAAAATACCATCAAAATAACTGAAAAGCATTTCCTAAGAGAAGCAGCTTCAGGCTGCCTACCTCTTGTGTGGGGTTGTAGTAGCCAGACCGTCACCAGTGGAGAACAGCTGCAAAGTTGAGATGTAGCTGGCTACAAAGATATTTTTTTAGTTAGCATCTTCAGGGCACAGTACAGACTTAAAACAGCAAAAAATCAGCATGTGCATCTAAATGGAGGGGCAGCTAAACTCTGCAGCATGTCCTGATGTCCCCAGTCATTTAGATGGGTATGCACCGGAGGGTACCACAGCTCTCTACAGACCCACGCTCCCCATTTTCTTTCTTGTTCCCCCGATGCAGAGAGCACGGAGGAAACCAAGCACAGTCCTACATCTTCACACATTTCCCGCTGCCATGGTACACTGTAGCAACACCTGCCTGAGCAGAGGGCAGGTACCACCAGCAGGACTCACCTGACCACCTTTCACCTCCTGGGGTAGGACTCACCTCACCTTACCTGAGCACCACATTCATGACCAACCTGCGTGAGACATTTAACCAGGGGAGTGAAGTCATATGAGATGAACACTGGCCCATGTTACATGTCCAACTTCATACCCATGTCACCTGATTACAATGCCAAGGAGGGTAGCTCAGGGCCCAGCGAGCGATGATGCAGCTTCCCACCCCACGTCCCTGCCCTGTGCTCTGCAAAACACTGGAGGTGTAGAGTCTGCAGAGCTGTCCTAAAAACGTTCCCAGAAAAAGAGAAAGATGTGACAAACTCCTAACCACAACTGAAAGGATCTACTCCTTTTTTATTAGCCACAGACAAAATGATCAACTCAATGCCAGTGGACAACTTAAGTCTGAGAATCACAAAAATGTATTAGTGCGAACACCTAATGCAAACCAACTGCAATGAAAACTCCCTCCCCACACGCACTCCACTTGGCTTTCTCTCAGTTATTTCTTATTGGCAACACTTCAATGCTAATAAGACACCATAAGTGTATAAAATGTAATAAAGATGTTTACATTAAACAGCAGACTACAGATTAAAAGAATCTGTTCCGTGAGCTATAGAAGCTCATCTCCAAATATCTATTTTCAGGTAAACACATACATATGAATAGAAAGAGATCTGACAGTGGAAGGATTTTTTATTTTTATTTTATTTTTACCTTGTTAGCAAAGACCTAACAAGTTCCAAGACCTGAACATTGAAATTAGCCAAACAGCCTTAAAATATGACACAATTTTCTAGCAATGAGAGCAATGAAAGATTGGAAGAGCTTTCCAAGCAAATGCCTGATGTACCATTACTTGTAGTCCTTGAACTGCAAGCAGCTTCATAAAAGGTACCCTTTAATCCAGCTTCCAGGGTAAATCCTGGAGCCTACCTATGTACTGAAGCAGGGGAAGAGATACATGGACTTGTATTTTTATTCAGTTCAGTGTTACAACCTGTCTCTGCTCCAGACCAGCCCCACAAATTCCTGGATTAACTCTGTCAAGTTCTACTGCTCCCTATAAAGCTGTGCAACCTGCTGCAAGGGTCAGGCAGCAGGATGTGTCCTCAATGTTATTGGCCACTGGAGATTCCTCTCTCTTGGACTTGTTTCAGAGAAGGATTAGTCAGTACACCAAAGTGCCTCCAAGTAATCTTAGACACTGTTGAAACACCCTCCTCTGTATGTTTCAGGAGGACAGGACTGTTTGTATTGCCTTTCGATTGCACGCTCATAAGCTTTCATTTTAGCATTAACATTGCTTCTCAACGCCCCTGGGCTTCTATTGGTGCTTTGGAAGAGTTAAAGTGGATTTTTCTCCAGTTTCCTCTGAACTACCATGAATTGCTTGCATGGAAAGGCAGATCATGGTCTGAAGTGATGTTAGGATAAAGCTGATGCTCAGATGCTCAGACTGAACACCAGATGCTGGAAGTCAGTTTTCCTCTAGTATCATCTAACTGACTACCTTGTGGCTTGGTCCCATCGCTGGAACTTTGGGCATAAGATTTCTGCTTATGCAGGAGCACCTGGATATAATCTGATGGATGGAGGATAACGTAGGGGTCACTTCTGGGCTTACACACTAGGGGAGAGAGTAACAGAATACACAATAATACAAAACACTATTGGAAACAAATCTTAAGGGTGATAAAGGTGACAGGAGGAAATACAAACTTCACATTTCTTTATTAATAAATAAGTTACTTGGAGATTGAGACAAAATGTTGTATCATCAGGAGCATTCTGAATAATAAAGGAGATTCTCTAAACATTTTCCAAAGAAGGGAAAACATGCAAATTACAGCTAGCTATAAAAATTGTACATCGTGAGCTATTTTATGGGGTGTAAAGCCAAGAGAGCTGAACAGCTTGAACGGAAAAATTCTGCACGACTGGCCTCACTTAGTAAACTTAGGAAAGTATGTCAGATGATACTAAGGACCCTTTAAAGTAAATATTTTTGTAAGCTGATGCATTGTTTTAGGGTTCATATTATTAAATAAAAAGTTAAACAAATTCATTACAGTGAAACCAAGACACGCCTTGTCCCTTTACTAATTTACAGCTACAAATGACAGGGAAATTACAAACACAGAATTTATAAAAAAACCCTTGGTTTTCCACCACAACTAATATTAAAGGAAAAGAAAAATGTTAACAATTACTTTCCTAAAATTGAAAATCATAAATGAAGAAAAGCTTGCACTATTAAAAGCTGCCAGAGATAACTCACAGAACAACGATAACGCAGTACCACAGACTCAGAAATAGCTGCTCCCAGGAATGCTTTATTCATCCCTGACACAGATATGGGATGACAGACCAGATTTTAGCCAGGACCATGCTCTGTGATCCATCAGGCACGCTCCTTCCCAGAGAGGCTGCTCAGGAGAGCCACCATGGGCGAGCTGAGGACCAATGATCTCCAGTTCAGAGTGGCTGCTGCAAGTGCCTCCCCTGTGAGCATCCCCCTTTCCTGAGCCACCTCCCAGAAACACCCATTGACACTTTTCTTGTTGTATGTCCTGAATTTACTTCGAAATCTGGTTTTAGAAGCCTGGGATAATTAAGTGGCTCCAAAATACTGGCTCTGGGCAATGAAATTTGCCTGCACTTACTAGGAAAATGAAGAACATCTGTAACACTAATGCCTCAAAACTCTACAATTAATTCAATCCTACCTGAGTCTGCGCAGATTTACCCACTAGCTCCTACATGCTTTCATAAAATTAAACAAGAAAGGGAAAAAAAAATAAAATCACGTATCACAAACCATTTTCATTTTTACTTCATTTTGTTTCAAGGAAATGCTAGACATGGTCCCACATAAATATTTATCAGACCACTCATATTGTAATAAATGAAAGTATCCTTCAACTTGCACACAAAATAACCGAAAACTGTTTCAGAAGACAGCAACAAGATGCAAGGAGTCTCAAGCAATAAATTTATTCCCTTCTGCTAAACAGATATAACAGTGCAGGCAGGTCTGCTTTATTGTAAACTATATCATCTGGTGTTTCTAGTTTCCATTATTAGTCATTTGAAGCCATGATTAGGGTTTTCCAACACTGACTGGCTTCTTTTTAGACTCTAGCCACAGTTTGTCAGGAATTTCTATCACTCTTGAGGTATCTTAAAAGGTATCAAAATAGAAGATCAGACTGCTATCCTTGGCACCAAAAATAAATCCATAGAGTCTGTAATAACTTGAACTCCACCTCCATTTAATAGTATCTTCAAGATTTCAGCACTGTGAAAGACAGGCTTGGCTTATTCATTTGAATTTCAGGGCTGAAAGCACCTAAAGATAACAAGTTAATAAGGTCATCTCCAGCTTGCGTTCTTATCAGAGGGCCTCTATGGGGGTGGAAATTAGTGCCAGCTAATGCCTAAATTTAAAGTCCCAATGAAAATCAGGGGACTCAGACTCCTGAATAACCTTAGGAAATTAGGTTAGTAAATTTTGCATGTTGCTTAAGTCCATGCTTATAGGCTTTACAAGAACATTAAAGATCCCCTAAGCATTTCATTAATACCACTATTTTATCTCCACGTTCAGTTTCAATGGGATTTAAGAAGATGTTTCAATCCTTTCCCGAGAAGCAGCAAAAGCCTTATTGCTTCACTTTTCCCACTTATGCAGTGGAGTTAGTCATTCACAGAATCATCTAGGTTGGAAAAGACCTTGAAGATCATCCAGTCCAACCATTAACCTGACATTGACAGTTCCCAACTACACCATATCCCGAAGCGCTGTGTCAACCCAACTCTTAAACACCTCCAGGGATGGGGACTCCACCACCTCCCTGGGCAGCCCATTCCAACACCTAACAACACCTTCTGGAAAGAAATACTTCCTAATATCCAGCCTAAACCTTCCCTGGTGCAACTTGAGGCCATTCCCTCTTGTCTTATCGCTCATTACTTGGTTAAACAGACTCATCCCCAGCTCTCTGCAACCTCCTTTCAGGTAGTTGTAGAGGGCGATGAGGTCTCCCCTCAGCCTCCTCTTCTCCAGACTAAACAACCCCAGTTCCCTCAGCCGCTCCTCGTACGACATGTGCTCCAGACCCTTCACCAGCTTCGTTGCCCTTCTCTGGACACACTCGAGTAATTCAATGTCCTTTTTGTAGTGAGGGGCCCAAAACTGAACACAGTCATCGAGGTGTGGCCCTTGCATGCTGGGGCACTGCCACACCAGCTCAAATCAAGCCTACAGAAGTCTTTGCAGCAGAAGATGCTGAGTGCGTCTAGTCTCTCTGCTCCTCTAGAGTTCATTTCATTCTTTTGCTATTACTAGTACATCCATGGGTAGTGTAGGGGTAAATATAGAAACTCTTCGAGTGCCAGGCTGTTACATCAACTCTGCACAGAGTAAAAACACATGCCAGACTAAGAAGTGGAGCTCGAGTCAAGAATGCTGTTTAGCTGAACCACAAATCATTAAAAAATGAGAAGGAAGACATCAGCGTTTAGGCTAGGACTGATCTCATCTAATTCAACCTTTGAGAAGTCAGGAAGCCTCACTACTTGTCCGAGTCCCCACTGCAGCT
The DNA here is from genome assembly GCF_031877795.1 of Strix aluco. Classification (NCBI taxonomy): domain Eukaryota; kingdom Metazoa; phylum Chordata; class Aves; order Strigiformes; family Strigidae; genus Strix; species Strix aluco. Next base: position 127,344,816 of record NC_133932.1, read on the forward strand.
GGAAAAGAGGTACTGCTAGATGGTATTTAGTCACCCAAGGTAGGTGGTATCATAAATCCATATGCATTTGTTGGACTCACCACTAGCTCCTGAGACAGCAAAAATACACCACTCTACTGTGGTATCAGTACTATGAGGGTGATACCACAGTAGAGAAAACCAGAGCTGAGAAAACCCAGGTTTTTAAGAGGGCAGTAGAGGACCTCTGACAGACACCATTTCCAGAAAAGTAGTTATATCTATTAGAGCTATCACTACGATGAAAACTCAAGAGTTTACTGTCATCCCACAAAAATCTTTAACAGATCTCTGCTCATTTTGTGTTAGAACAATCTAGAAATATGGAGGGGTTTTTACACAATTGTCTTCTAAGGAACTGCAATTAGCAGACTGGCAAGGAGTGTGGAGGAACATACCACACAGGAAGCAGTACTAGAGATGAAGAAATGGCTCAAGCTTCTCCATAGCCTAAGTTGCATAAAGGGAAGATTACCACCCACTTCCACAGGTAAGATCAAAGCATCAGACCTTGATGACTTTCTATAAATAGAAAAGAGGGTGGGATGCTTTGTCTAGCACTGTATTCTCAGAAAATGAAAAATCATAAAATATTAGTTGCATAACTCTTATCTCCTATACTCTCAAAAAAACCTTCTTTCTACTTCTTATTACTAGAAAGTACATTTATGTGTGGGTTTCATATTGAGAGACAATTCCCTGAAATTAAGCTAAAAACACGAAGCTGGTAGAGAGGAATCGTCACAAATTACCTGTCATGTGAACCTAAGAGCATATATTCTTGTTTATGGTTGGTTTACAGTTAAGAAGGATGGGTTACATCTGACCAAAGCAAGGTGTTTAGTGTAAACCTCTGCCTCTGAGCTAGTCATACAAGAACCTTTGCGCATTTTTAGAGCTTGATTCATCCAACTTATTCCATATTTTAACTTTAGGGTAAAATGAATCATGTTTCTCAATTGCCCATTTCTCTCTGTTGACTATGAGGAAAGCCTGCAGTGACTAGTTCTGACTGTAGATGACCATATTTCATCATATATATTACATCTCTGGAGTCCAAGAGAATGAGAGGGATGCAAAAAAAAAAAAAAGTGGTTCTGAACAGGAGACAGAAGGAAAAAGGGAATCCATAAATGGCAGCATCACATTACATGTCCCTCAGTGCAGAGATCTTAAATGGCAAGCTTGTGACATTTATATCAACAGTCAATAAATATGCCAATGAAGACAGAAAATCAGTAAGTTTGAACTGTACACCTAAGCTGGTGACAAACTCAATCTCCACTGAGCAGGAATCAACAAATTAAGAGTTCTCTATTGAAAAAAAAAAAGCGTGGTTTTTTTTTTTAACCTCTAGAAAAGTCTTAAACCAGTTTTTTAGCTATGAATCATGGATTGAGTTATAAACCCATGAGAAATTTAGTCTGCTGGCTAAGGTACTAGTGAGAAACCAGGGATGGAGTTGGAGGAGGTCAGGAACTGCTGCCTTCTACTTCAGGAGAGTTTTTATTGATTTACAAATTTGAACCAGCTCTGCCTCCTGGAAAAGTAAAGTAAATCCACTGAAACCAACTTGGAAGTGATTCACAAGGTTGTGGGGCCAAATACATGCAAAATTTCACTTCATCGAATACTTCTAGCTGGCAAACACTCCCTATGTTTCTGGTTACCACATATGAACTAGAGTTTTTAGCAGTGAATGTTGTAACACAACAATGATAATCCTCAAAACCAATTCTCTACAACACAAAGCAAGGAGCAGAACTGTGGGAAGGAAATCCCAGGCTCACCCCCATGGTACATCTCTTATCAAACTTCAATAGCACCATGATTTGCACATATACCTTATGCAAAGAGATCTATATTGGCCAATATGGAGGAGACTCCCAAACTCTATGACCATAAACCACTGTTCAGACCTGAATGGAGAACAGCCTTTTGTGGAACCCACACCAAAAGCCATGTCAAGCTTGGTGGAATTAGATGGATATAGATTTCTATATGCACCTGTATACATCTATAATGGAACAAGAACAAAGCCACCACGCCAACAAGCATGCAGCAGCATGATGTGGTGTCGTTCCCACCATGCAGGAAGGCTCCTCCTTGGGTATTGCTGCACCGTTTCCCCTCCTTGGTATCAACATGCAGCAGCAAGCACAGGCATATCCCACTCAGCACACGGGGTGACACCATTAAGATAGAATATTGCAGAATAAAAATAATGCACTTGAGCAGAATTTTGCTGAAAGCCCAGACTTGCTTGGAGTCCAGACTGCTCACATCTCAGGATGAATTTGGCCTAGTTTATATACTAATGATTATAATGGATACTGCAGTCTTCTTTTCATTAAGGCAGCAGCCAAAAATATTGATTTGTTGTACTTCGTGCTCCTGCTTACCTTCACAAATTTCAGGGGAGACAGTGCATAAGCCAATAGAGTTGGTCAGTTTAGAAGTGACAAATTAACTGCACTGAAAGTAAATAAACAGCTATCTCTTTGTAAATTAATTCAATATGTGACTTGAGCTCTTTTCTACAGCTAGAAAGCTGATTCATCATTCAGCAGCATTTAAGTTGTCACCAGTTCAATAACAGAGTATTAATGTTGTGTCTTATTTGACACAGCAGGTCAAATTTTGCACTTGGGTTACAACAACATGACTCAGAGTAACTCCTGAACCCCCAAGCCCTGTCTCTTCACATTGCCCTGGCTGCAGCTATGCACCCAAGTGTTCTCCAAGTGGGTTTTGAGAAGGCTTAAGTTGTATTGAACAGTTGGGGAAAACAAAAGAAGAATCCAGAAGTCTTTGATCTGCTGTGTTTTCAAGTGTCTTCTGGGATGGTTTAGTGAAACAGCACAGGTTGATTCGTTTTCATGAAAATACTTGTGAGAGAGTGAAAGGCAGAAAAAATATTTGCAACTTTTAAATTTCAGGGCTTTGTGGTGGTTTTTCTCCCAACAAAATAGGCTTCAATTACAGAAAGAAACTAAGCATGTTTAAAGTGGAATATTGAGTACAATTCCCACTCATGTCAAAACATGATCTGTGCTTTACTGAACAGGGGCCCTAACTTATTATAGCCTATCGCGCCTACTAGTCTAGGCACAGGGTAAAAAAACCTGGTTCATTTATTAATGAGCAACACACACTAACTTACTCTCCTTACCAATTCCTTTCACTTCAATAGATGTTGAATGCGGAGATTTCCAGAACAATACTGCAGCATTTGGACCAATCTGCCATTGCTTTATAAAGAACCCATTTAGCTGAAGTTGATTGCTACTCAAGAAGCAGGTAGGCCAAAATTTTCAAATGCAGGAGCTTAAAATTGAAATTCATGTTCAACTGCCTGAATAATGTTGCCTGAATGCCTTCAACTGCTATTAGCACTGTAGGAAATGCGAGTTCTTAACATTTCTGGAAATTGGAGTAGGTACCCTCTTGACTTCTGACACAAGTCTGATGTTTCTGGACACAAGGTTTTGACTGTATCATCTGTGCACACCTGCAGCAGAGAGACTATAGCACAAATAGAATAAAAATATTTTTCACTGCTTATGTTCAGACACGATCCACAGCATTTGTAATGTCGTCTGTTTTTCATAATGTTCAGTTTAGAAAGTTGACATTTGATTAAACAGTTTGAATTTGCCAAAACATACATTTTAATCTTATGTTTTAATACCACATTCTCAATTAAAAGCTTTAGAAAAAGACATACAAAGTCTGCTTTAACCACTGTAAACGCAGAGACCTGACATATTTAATACAATTTCTGAAACTGTTGACTAATATTTTCTGATTTCCTCACTACTTCTAGCACCACAGCTGCACCATTGTTCCCAACAGCTATCAGACATTTAAACAGCCAGTTTGTTAAGTGTTTTACTAGATAGTCTTTCATACTTAGTATTTTCCACATTTTCCAACAGGGTGGCATGGTAGTGAAATTCAACATCTTGAAAACCTTTACTTTATTGTTTTCTAACATTGATGTGCATAATACTACCGCCACCAAAGGAAAGCTAGCACAGTTGGTTTATAGTTAAGCATCTTTCCCTGTATTTCTACCTTTACACAAGTGTGACAACACTGATGAACACCATGCTACAAGAAAGAGTATTACACAGAATGGCATATCACTCCAGACTGCTAACTCCCATGACAAATTACTCACAACAACAATAAGAACAAGACCACAAATAGGTTTTAGGATTAAATAATTCTTATTTCATGCTCCTTATTTCCTTTTATTGGGTTTAACACCGCATTCAAGGTCATAAGTGTTGTGAGTCTGTGGAGGTGACCTGAGTAATTTACAGTGATCAACAGATAATACAGTGACTGGAAGCAAGTCATTCCGTAACTATCACTGCTTTCCAAATGGAGTCATCACAGAGCTGCTGAAGAGGAATGTGTATTATTTCACAACTACAGACTGATGAATGTAACCAGGTAATTAAGTCATGTCATTGCTGTGCCTGGAAAACCCTTATTTATAATTTTATCTTGGCTGTTAAGAAGAACTGAACTTCTTGTTAAGGGTAGAAAATAATTATACCTAAGCCTTGCTTTTGCAAAAACCTCTACAAAGGAAAAAGGAAATCAGAAACAAAACTCACCAGTTTCTTCATCTATGCTGAATCTCCCCAGTCCGCTGCCATCCCTAATTGAATACTGGATCTCTCCATCCCTTCCAGAGTCCTCATCTCGAGCAACAACTTGCAAAACACTCGTACCAATGCGGGAGTTTTCCTTTACAGATCCAATGACGGCAAAGTCAGGAAAATACGGGGTATAGAGATTTTCGTTAACATCCACCACTTCAACTTCCACAAAAGAAACAGAAGAGAGGGAAACTGGTCGCCCTTTGTCCTTTGCACGCACAGTCAGGTTGTAGAACTGCTGCTTCTCGTAATCGAGCTCTTTGTTCAAGCGGATAGCACCGCTCGCTTTGTCTATCTCAAACCTCCCGTTGTAATCATTCACCAGAGAGTAACGGACTTGGCCTCCCAAGCCAAGATCTGGATCGTGAGTTTCCAACCAAGCTATGACAGTGCCAACTGGCAGGTCCTCTAGGACCTTCACATTGTAGCTGGATGGTATAAAAGCTGGAGAACAATCATTGACATCATCCAAAAAAACCTTCAGAGGCACAACAGAAAACTGCTGATGGCCACTCTCTGCTTTGTCCCTAGCCTCAATCTTCAGTGTGTAGTTTGCTTTTGATTCCCGGTCTAGTTGATCAGCCACATACACCATTCCCGTGGAACTGTTGATAGCAAATTGATGGGTGTCTGTCAGTACTGAGTAGGTCACTTCACCATTAGATCCTAGGTCTTTATCTCTGGCTTCTACCTGGATAATCTCTGTACCAAGACTTGTACTTTCTAAAATATTAACTGAGTAGTTGTCCTGTAAAAAAACAGGCTTGTTATCATTTGCATCCTCCACAGTGACAGTCAAGAGTCTCCACGCAGATTTCTGTGGATTACCTAAATCATAAATTGTAATATTAAGGAGATAGAGCTCTGTTTTTTCACGGTCCAAGGGCATAAGAACATTAAGTACCCCTGTCTCCATGTCAATGTTGAAACAACTATCTACATTACCATCAGAAATTGTATAAAGTACTCTTCCATTAAAGCCTGAGTCTGCATCGTAGGCTTTTATCCTCAGGATGGTGGCACCAACTGGCAGATCCTCTGAAACCTTTACATCAGTAGGGAAGGATTTGTCAAAATGCGGTGCCTGCCGGTTCACCGAATAAAAATCAAGAAAACCATCTTCCAAATTCAGCTTCATGTTTGCTTTTGCCTTTTTGAGTAATTTTTCTGCTAGCTTCTGAGCAACTCTGGTTTCTCTACAGCTAAAGGTCTTTGAAGACACTTTCCCATGAACTACTGAAATATTAACAAACATAGCATCAGCAAAGTTCTCTCCATCAGTTGCCGTTATCTTAAGGCCAAAATTGCTGTTCTTTATGCCAGAATTAATTAGAGATTTTTTAAGTTGCAGGACACCAGAGTCAGGATTTAAATAAAAAATGCCAAGTTCATTTCCAGAGATTATTTTGTACTTCACAAGCTCTAACTCATCTATGTCTATTGCAGAAACAGCAGTGATGTGACCACCAACAGGAAAATCAGAAGAAATCACTCCCTGACACGCCACTTTTTCAAAGAGGGGTTTGTTATCATTGACATTGCCTATGTATATGGTGACATTCACCTCGCTTTCATGGCGGTAGGGAGAACCCCAGTCAGAAGCTCTCACAATGAACCTGTAGCTTTCTGGTGAGGACTCAAAATCCAGTTCTTCAGATGTGCTGATGACACCTGTAAACTGGTTTATTGTAAATGGTAGTGAGTTCAGACTGGCAACGCTGTATGTTATATATCCATTTTCTCCCCTATCTTTATCAACTGCTGAAACTGCCAAAACGCTAGACCCCACAGGGACGCTTTCGTTGACAAATGAGCTGTAGGAGGGCTGCTGGAACTCCGGTGTGTGATCATTGGCATCTTCTAACCTGACAGTAACCTGTGCTTTTAAATCACCACCTTTGTTTGCATATACTTCTAATTCATAGAGATCCTTCTCAATGATTTTCAAAGAACGAGCAGTAGTAATAAGGCCCGTGTTAGGATTGATCTTAAAGTACTCAGCTTCCTCACTTTGAGATATTCTATATTCCACACCCTGTGGCTCAGGCATCAGCTTAACTACTGCAACCACCACACCAGGAGGTGAAAATTCACTGATCAAAATATCGTATGCTTCCTTTTCAAACTTCATGGGGATAATTTCTTTCCTGGGACTAGCAATGTGGACCAGTTTGACTGCAGAAAATTTCTGAGGAGATCCTTTATCCTTCGCTTGTAGAGTCAGGTTATAGCCATATGGAAAGCTGTCCCAATCAATAGGCTTTCTTTCTTTGACTTTGTACTCGTTCATCCATTTACCTTCTTTAGTCAGAAAGAACTGTTCTAGTGGATCTCCAGCCACAATGGAAACAGATTCTATTTCTCCATTGGCTCCTTCATCTAGGTCGTCAATATTAACAACTGCATAGGTAGGCTCCTTGTCTGATGGGAAGGGAATATGGGTTACTACATTTATTGTTGGGGCATGTTCATTTATACGTTCAATGTGAACATAAAGCTTGGCAGTGCTGCTTACGCCATTGTTTCCATAAAGCTTCATCCCACGGTCCACAGCCAAAATCTCAAGATCGTATCTGTTTTTCTCATCGTAGTTTAACCGGCCACTTAAGGAGATAACACCACTCGTAGGATGAACAGAGAAGAGATCAACTTTGTTTTTGAAGTAATAATAAAATTCACCATTGGACCCAATATCTGCATCTGTTGCAGTCACTTGTGCAATGCTAGTCCTTAAAGGAGTGCTTTCCGCTATCGTGACAGAGTACGTGGTTGGTGAAAACAAAGGTCTTAAGTCATTCATATCCAAAACCTGGATGTTCACTTTTGTCCATGCTTCCAAGTCCTCTCCTCTGACAGACCCTTTCACCATCAATAAATAGTTGTCCTGGATTTCTCTGTTCAATATAGCAGAATTCCCACCTTTAGTCCTTATTCTTAGGAAGCAAAAGTCAGCAATGATGACTTCCTCTGCTTTAAAAAAGCCCTCATCATCACCAGACACTATCCTGTACTTGATATCCCATGAAAGGTCAGCCAAGGTAATGCCCATCCTTGTTTGGCTGTTGACATAGGTCCTGGCTGCAGAATTCTCATACACTGTAGCATTGTAAGTGGAATGTGTAAAGTGAAAGCCAAGTGGGGCAGTCCCATGAACTACCTGGCAAACAGAGGCCAGGAGCTTGACAATCAGAAGGGCAAGGGATGACGGAGGTGGCCGTGAGCCTGACCAGCGGCCCATATTCACCTCCATCACATCATTCTTTCACCCTGTGAGAGAGAAAAACCAGGAAACAGTTGGTCAAGAGATAAAAACTGTGCTGTGAAGTGTTATGTCAAAATTACTTATTAAATTTCTAATTAAAAATAAAATATAAGTAATAACTAGTCACTATATATTTAACAAAATAGAATGGAAAAACACTATACACACACAAGCACACCAGTTTTAAACTATATTTTTACATGTGTGTAATATGTATGCATGAGCATACACATATACAAAACTATATATATGTATATACACTTTTTCAACATAAAAACCCCTATAAGACCTTGCACATCTATACACACATGCACGCAGTCCAGAATAATAATCACAGTGGAAAAAAATTAAAATCAGATGCACACTTTGGAATAAGTTTATACAAGAGGAGGAACACATACAGAAATTATTGTTTTTATTTACCAGTAGCTCCAACTAAGCCTAAACTTGTTTGTTTTCAGATCATATTGGAAAACTCATCTTTTAGTCCCAATGTTTGGGAAGGAGACAGGATTTTCATTACATACATAGCACTGTGATAGTCAAATGTTACCAGTTTTTTTATGGACAGTTAAGAAAGATCAAACGGTTGATGAAATTTGAGCCACCAAGAACAAAGAGTACATAAAAGTCACTACCCAGCCATTACTTTAACTACAGATACCTTCAGAAATTAAGGAAGAATTATATCTAATTATATGCAATTGCATACACATATATATATGCATCCACATACCCAGATACTGAGAACAGGCTCACTACAATGAAGAAAATAAAACTGCTTGATAAAGCTTCCAGGTGAAGACTCAGGTTAGGAAACAGCACAGCTGAGATAACCTGTAGGACTGAAGCCTACCCTTGCATATGTACCACAATGTATCTGCAATACCGTCACCACTCTCCACCAAATGCACTGGGTGACACACCCTAAATGGGGCCACGGATGAACACTTTTTTCTGTATGTCCAACAAATGCTCCATTTGCTGGGTACTACTGCCATCCCGACCTAAGAAAGGTGAAAAACCCCTTCAATCTATTGCCTGTCCTGCTGTCAACAGGGCGCCCCAGCCAGCTAGAGCAGGAATGCACCCTTGCTCAGATGGCGTGAATTCCAGCTGACACCACATATCACTTTGTCAATCCCAAGCAGAATTTGGTTACAAATAAGGCACACGGCTGCATCGCCATCAGTATGTCTCAATCCACTCTATCCCACTCCAGCCACCTCAGAGAAGTGAGAGCCTTTCCATTGATTTCAAAAGGCTTATTATACATGTAAGTATTCAAATACAATTAATAAGCAGCCATTTGGGGAAGATTTGGAGTTCCTCCAGCAGTCCTGTTGTGGAATAGCCCCAGTGCCTTGCTTCAGGGATCTAAATTAGGAGGTTAAACGGAGACACTGGCTGAAGGTTGCTGGAGGGTGCTGCAGAAGCTGGGAGCCATGTCCAGCTTACTGCTTCCCACTGAAAGGAGAGGAAAGGAGCCTGAGGAAACTAGGCAGGTGCTTACAGCAAGGCAGTGTGAATAAGCTTCTTTGTTACAGAGTACATTTGCTGCTACTCATGAAAATCATAAAAATCAATTTTAAAAGGCAATTATTGAAAGACCCACTGCACACATACATTGCTCTCATTGTCATTTAAAAGCTGCTTGAGAACGTCGTTTTCTCCAAGCTAGAATACAGAGTGGAAAAGGATAGGAAAAGTTGTCGATAATGGCAGGGGTTAATTTAAATTTCCAACATGATTTCAACATCCCCTAGGAGATTTATAAATTGCATGAAAGTTTTGGAATATGAATTCATGTTAGTTATCACTTCCAATATAACTGAATGACTATTGCAGTTTTAAGTACTAACGACAATCAATTTATCGCACTGATGTTATAATGTTCACACAAAACACTTAACTTCCTGATCCCACAGTCTATATCCCATTGCTTAACACATTAATCAATTTGATCAATTCTCCCAAGTGTTTGTCAAGGCACTCATCTTTCAATACACTTATTTTCACATGCAGTTTTCTCCCCTTTGTTTCCTTCTTATTTTCTTTTCTACTATACCAAGAAAAAAAAAAAAAAACACACAGAAACTTTAAGATTGTATCACCTTCTGGACCCACAGTCCCCAGTACCAGGCAAATCCCAACAGAACTACATGTGGCTGTTCCTTTTCTGAATATGCAGACTCAATTGTTGTGCACATATCATGCGAGTCCTGGGATTAACATTTCATCCCATACAGTTTATACATCAAATATGCAGAATTCTCTAATATGCTTTGTGTACGTAAGGGACCAGGTCTCCCCGTGCTCTCCCCATGCTCAGGTTGATCCCCAGAAGACCCAAGATGGAATTTTTCTACTTCAGCTAGGAAAGGTTTTTTTTTTATTGTTGTTGCCATTTCACTCAGCTAAGAGATCAGAGCAGTGGCACCTTATTTTTCAGCACAGCAAACATTCATCAACTTAATCCACCAGTGTGAAAATATCAAAGTCCCTTATTTTCATGGAGCTTTATGTGATCACTTTAATACTGCCACTAAAAGCTGCTGCTTCAGCCTAGCATGGGAGATGATGCTCTCAAGTAGAAAATACAGCCAATATATGGTACACTGCCGAGGAAAAGCCAGCCAAGAGGAATGAGAAATTCTGATGAGAGACACCCAATTCATAACAAAATAAAGGGCTGTGCCTCTTCTGTGATGTGGCATTATTAAAATACTCAACAGACAAATCACTGTATTGCTGCTTTTCACCAAGAGCACTTCAGCGTCTTCCATCTATACTGAAACACCAGCCTCTCTCCACTGCTAAGAGAAAGTGAATTTTTGCTGGATTACGATGGAGACTGATGTTACATTTCATATGAGCACCCACACTTTATTTCACCGCAGCTCAGCAGTTTCCCAGAAATAGGTGTCTCTGGAGTAATGAAATGAATCGTATTATCCTATTTACGTCTCATTTGGTGGTCTAGTTTCTCCTGTCCACACCATAGTTCAGCCTCAGCTGTTTTTTCTGTCATTCATGACCATCAACATCGGGTTTCCAGGTCCACTGTAATCAGGAATCAGTTTTCCTGAGAAATGCATTGCTACAAGCAAAAATTATTTAAAACTTTACCTTCAGGTTAGCCATACCCAAGGTTACAGACTCTGTCGTGGCAGACAGGCATCAAAGTAGACATTTACAAAGCTGTGTGATTAGGTGAACCTAATGAAAAAGTTGTGCATATTCCAGGCAATATAATATGACAACCTTACACTCCCATTCCATTAATCTGTTTTTAGAGAAAGCCAGGGCTAAAACCCAATCTGAAATACACTGTTGTAAATCCAGTCATGTCAATAGTCTACAAAGGTTTAGTGGTTCAGTACAATCAGGATCAGTGCTGACACTAACTTCCACCTAGAAACAACATATGTATATGTCTGTGTGTGTGTGTGTTTATGAATGCATGTTTTGGTTATCTATACATATGTATACACAAACACACAGTTTGTGTATTTTTAGGTATAATTTCAGGGTTGGCACTGGAAAAAATGGACCTTCACATCAGGCAGCACTTTCAGAGTTTGATTTCATTTCAGATGTGGTATGCAGAGTTGTAACAAGCTCCTCATTGAAGTTATTCATCTATCCATATATTTATATGGCCATCATCATTATATTATTTGAAAGTCCCAATGGATGAGCTATTAAACTGCCACTTGGGCTACCCAAGAATGTTTTATTCATTTACTGAATTCCTTTCTTCTGGGATATTTGTTTTTAAGAGCTCATAATACATACATACTCAACACACAGGAAATGTAATGCGATAGGTTACAGAAACAAAGTACAAAGCAACCCACCGTAAATTAAGAGGCATTTCTTTAAAGGCACTTCTTGTCAAAAAAATGTTATGGTTTCAAGTGAAGAGAAAGTTTGTGATTACTTTTGCTTGATTTAGAAACGTTTCGGCAGGAGCTACTCGAAAAAAAAAAAAAATCCCCTGGTACTGCTCAACATGGGTTAGTCTGAAAAAAAGAAACAGCTCTAAAAAGAGCAGATACTAAAAGAAAAAACCTCCTTCTAACTACGCAAGAAGGTAACAAGATAAGACAAAATAGGAGTCCAGCATCTTTCCACTTTAGCTCACACTAAATACTCTGGCCTTAAAGTGGGAAGGACGGAATAAAGAAACAGAATGGTGTGTCTTGGTTTTTAATACTCTTTAAAATAAACTTGAACATCATGGAGGACTCTATAATTTCACATTTGGTTCTCCACTCAGTCACTTTCCTTTGCTCCTTGAACAAAGATTAACTACATGACCCAAACCTTGCCGAATAGCTGCAGGGACCTGTAGGTGGCTGGTGCTCCTTAGAGCAATTGAGAGAGGTATAAGCTTCATTCCTTTTTCTCATCTTGGCTCTGGCTACCTCTAGTCTGGGCTGCATCCAAACATAACACCCCACCAGACTGAGAAGGAAGGCTCAAGTCCCAGGAACTGCCAGGATTCCTGCACACCAAAATTGTGGCTCTAATTCAACGTGCAGATATGAAACAAGTACTGTGTGATCCTTTGTTTGATTCCTTCTCCCTAGGTTAATTCTTCTAATCCCAAAGATCTCCATACCAGAAAATACTTGAAAAAGAAAATAATGCATATACCTCATGGATAAACTCAGAAAATATTAAACAATAGCCAAAAGAACTTTTATAGAATATAAAGAATACAGCGGGTAAACTTCTTCAGCAAGCATGATGAATAAGTTTTTAAGCAGGCCACAACAGGGAAAAGAAAAGAGTCTTCTCCTCTCTCCCCTTATGCTCCAAGCCCAATTACATCCTACGAGATAAGCATTTTTCCAGTTGACCATCAGCTAAATTAACTTAGGCAATGTGACTAGCTAATACAACACAACTACTTAAGACTTTCTACAGGTCCTTTGAAAGAGAAAGAAGAAACCAATCTGTGCTTTAACTTCCATCTTCACCACAAGGAACCAATGAAGCTCTTACCTATAGGGTCCTCTGAGCTGGGAGAAGAAAAAACGGTTTCTCAATTTCCAATGACTAATTCCTGAGAGTCAAGGTATTTATGCACCTGTGTGCATAGAGAAAAAAAGGTCAAGAAACCTTGACTTAAAGGTTTTTACTTTAACTGGCATTTCTCTTGGAGAAGCTGGGAAAGGAAGGACACCTTCTCACATGGGACAGGAGTGGTGACCTCATGGTATGGAAAAATACTACAATTTGAAATTGTTACTCCTTTCTTAGGAGAGTTGTTACAATTCTCTTTCAAAAGGTAGCTATTTAAATTCTATTAAATAAGCAGCTTTACAGCAAAAAGGTGTATTTGAAAATATAAAGGTCTTTTTAGGAGGCAGAAAAATATTAACTTCACATGCACTTGAAGTCTAAATAGTATGTAGTGAAGTCATGCATCTGCAGCTCTTGATGTTGTTGGAAGTAGCCTCAATCTTACAAGGAGCTCCTTCCTGTCACTCAGTGTCAACATGTGCAGTAGCCTATCTATTCTTATGGTCTAAATCATGAAAACACCAAACTTACATGCTTGTCACACAGGCAAATCCATGCACCTGAATGGAGCCTATTATTCTCAGTGCTATTTTCTATAAACAGCAATCTGGCTACACAAAAACTTCTGCATGACCAGGCCATGAGGACCTGCAAAAAGGGTGAAATGAAGGTTACAAAGTATGTTGACTGGTTTGCAGTTATTACCTATTTAAGGCTTATGTCAAGCTGCATCAGTGATAGGAAAAGATGTTTTTCACAATCTGTTGTCAATATTGCAACAAAGAGGTGGGAGCCCATGTACATCAGTGTCCTGCCTTGGAAGAAGCCTCTTCCATAGGCCAAAACTATGGAAAAAAACTCTTCCAAATGCATGGAAATTTACATTTAAGGCACATGGAAGATACCGATCTAGGAGTTTAAAGACCAAGGCATCATTCTACCAGCCATGGATTTTATACTCTCCCTCCATTACACAGTCAATATCACTAGCATGTTGTCAAATGAGAATAGGGAAAAAAGCATATTTAAATGGCCCTTCCTCTAGTCAGACATATTCCTGGAGTTGCACTTCACAGTAATTTGCCCAGCTAGGAAAGGCTAACAATTTACTGGCCAGGAAAAGAAATCAGAATATAGAATAAGAATTTGTAATTTGTGCCATACAGAAATGAATTAAAAACACACGTTCAGCTCTAGGCAGGAGGGGAAGAAAACCTGACTGACACCGATAGATTTGCCACAGGGGATATATTCAGGGGGCTACCTGCTCCCTGATGAGCACAAAGATATGCTTTTCCATAGATATGATTATATGATGATGTGTTTATCCCAAAAAGAGAAGATGAAGACAAAATGACCATTTCTGCAGAGTAAGCCCTTGCAAGAGACAGCGCTATAAATCCTAACCTTTCTTAGAGCTGCAAATCCTCCTGCTGCCTGCATATAATTTCACACAGGAGAGAGGCCGCTCAGCATGTAGCAAGTGTAATTCAGGCTGTCCCTAGGAAGTGAAGATTTAGCCACCCAGCCGTATGTTATGAATAACTTTGTTTTGCTAGCAGGTGCTGGGGATTTTTTCCATACAACACCAATTTTTGCCAAGTATCAGTTCATCAGCAAATGCTTCCACTTGTGAGCAGGAGCCAGGCATCATTTGTCTTCCTGGGAAGCGGGTGCAAAGGGTCTGTTGGACTCTCCCTTCCCCCTCAAGGATGAAACATGGCTTGGGGAAATGACGGGGGGAGAAGGGAGGAATAATTTGCTGCCATGTGAGATATGTCAAAAGGGAATTCCTGGGAGCCACCTTACAAGGGATTTGAGCTTGTCCCTTGGTGGTCTGCCCCCAGGGAAACAAAGCCTAATATCCAGTTTTCATGCTTTGTGTATCTCCAATCCCCGCAGGCTCTTGCTTTTTAATCACTGTAAAATGGGGAAGCTTTGGGGCAGTTTCAAAATGAGACAGTTATTTGCAAGGGGGCTATATGCTTTCTTATAAAACACACTCAAGGACACTATTTCTGGTTTATCTGGCTTTTTTTTTTTTTTCTCCTTATCTCATAAATCTACTTTGACCCCCATCCGAGGAGCCCTGGCTTGAAAGCTCTTTCTAGGTACAATGTCAGTGTAAAAAATCCAGGACTGGTGAGTCCCACTCCTGTCACTGCTGTTTTTTCCCTGGATCTCTCTTCACCACATGTTAATTTGGATCCCCCCAGACGGCCAGTTCTTCCCTGAGCTGCACCTCTAAACCTCAGGGGCAAGGGCTCTGCTCACACCCCCGAAGGCTGCTGAGGACCGGCAGGCAGGATCACACCCCACCATGCAGCACCTTCCAGCTGCATACACTGGGACTTGAATGGTGATGTGACTGGGCTCTTTGCAAATCTTACCCTTGCTCCAATACAAGTAATAAATACAACTGAGACCAGAGAGCCTTTTGTACAAAACGCCAGAGCACAACCTGATCGCTACTTTTCACAATGCCCGGTGAAACACAGCAATGGAATAAGCGCTACAGTGCAGCACCAATGTGAATGTGGTGTCCCTACAGCTGAAAAAGCATCTTCCACCTTTCCCACACAAGGCTCAGTTCTCACCCTGTACTCTCTTCCATGCTACTTCTCCTGCAAACCCACCCCTGCTACTCCCTGGCACTGCTGGCTGCTGCCGCCGGTCTGCTCTGTGTTCAGGATACTGCACATACTCCTTCTGACAGCTTGCACAGGCTTGTATAAACTATTTGGATGTAGTTTATAGTAAGAAAGAAGTCTATGAGATTTACAACTACTGTTTCCAGGGCCATAATAGGTATGTAGGTGTAAGGACTGGGGTAAGCTGTTATTCCCAGAGGAAAAAAATACTATAAATCTCCCTCAGACACTCTGTGTGTGGAGTCGGGGCAGCTCAAATGGTCCAGACCTTTATATATGGGCAAAAGGAGGGTGGTTGAAAAAGAGATGAATATACAAAAGCTTCTTCCCAGCTGATAGCTCCATCTGAAAAAAACAGCATAAAATGGAGATCAGGGGAAGAGACTGGCGGGTTGGACCAGATGATCTTTAAAGGTCCCTTCCAACCCAAACCATTCCATGATTCTATGATTACGAGATGCCAAGTCAAAATAATGACAGTCCAGTAAGGATTTTACAAAGGGGCTGTGAGATAAAGCATTTCACTACATGACAGACCTTGGGATAAGCCCATCTCCAAGTTTGTCCCAAAATGATTTGCTAGGTGACAGAGAGGTGGTGTCAGTGGGACTGCTTCCTGCAGCGGCAGTTAGTGCTGAAAAGGCGGGTATGGATGGAGCCAATAGGAACAAGAAGGGACAGTCAGGACAGGGATGAGCAGAGACATGGGACCTGGTCAGTGAGGCAAGCTGGGAGGGCTGGTGAGCAGCACTGAGGTACACATCCCCCTAACCAGCACAGTGCCATTTACCACATACAGAGACAAAGGCATCTTCTTGCCCACAGCACAGCAGGCTTGCTGTCCAAAGATGCTGCCAGGGTTGCTGATCTCCAGTTTCTACCATAACTTGATGGTATTTGGTCCATGCATGAGCAACACTCAAAGTGACCTGAGAAAATGGTACTGCCTGAGCAATTCGGGAGGAAGTCTCAGAAGACGACATACGGACGCATCCAGGTGCCATTAAGAAAAAAAACCCACAATTAAACAGAACTACCACTTGAGAAATACCTAAATCTTATGATTCTAGAGGGACAAAGAAAGAAACAAAATTTTTCTTGAGGCCAGCAACTGCATTATTGGTTTTGCAATGCCATTTCTCTTTGAGATGGCTGTGACACACTTCAATAGGCAGAGATCATGCTTGAAGTGCAAGGAGCAAGTATTTTGATTGAGATTCTCAACAAGTTTGAGATTTGAGAACAAAATGTAGATTTAGCAGTGAACATTTTTCTTTCAATAGGGCAGGAATCTTCAGGGTGCTGGCACCTGCTGCTGTGCTGCAGGCATAACACAGAGCTGCTGCCGCTTCTGGAGCAACCCATTTTGAGTTGTCTACAACCAGCTAAAGATGTCTACATGGGTCTGACTTCCAGGCACTGCAGAGAAATCGCCTTTCCGGAAAACTACTCCCAAAAAATGGCCCTCTGATGAAATAGCCTCTGAACATCCGGACCAACCCTAAGCCCACAACTGTTCACAGAAAAACAGAGAAAAATGCTCATTAATAAATAAAATGGCTGCTTCCAGAGTCTTCCTATGCAAAAAAATCAGGAAGGTTGCCGTTTGTTCAAACAGGCAGCATTTAGAGAAAGGGATATTGCTATTTCTTTTTAAAATTACATCCAGCTCAGGCCATTGAAATTGGTTAACCTGCCTAAGTAAGAAGCAATGCATGGACACATCAGGTCAAATACATCACAGTTTCTCTCAGATAAGTGGAATCCACACTGCAGACATCATGTGGAAAATAGAAAAATAGATGGAGTCAGCCTTAACCCAAAGTTACAACAGAAACCCAGAAATTTCCTTTCCAGCCTTTATGTTAAGGCCCAATCACTACAAGGATGATGGAAAGCTATCTAAGCTGTCCTTGGACCACTATCTGCATTGGAAATACCTGAATCTATACAAGATGCTGAATCCAATTATTTTGAATGAGATATAATAACGTTATTTTCAATGGACACAAGGGAGTGCTGGTGGCGCTCAGACAGACAGATCTGCCTTGGCTGCCCAGAAGAGCCTCTGGTACCACCTCCACCAGGTACCCGCACGCCAGCGAGCAGCCACCACAGCAAAGTCACAGCACTGAAAGTCTTCTGCATGCTGAAACTCCCACCACATTCAAATGAGTTACCCATACTGAAACCACGCACACTTTCTGCCCCCCTCCAATGGCTGGCTCATGCATAGATATTTGAGACGATAACCACTTTTTAGCTAACCAGACATTAACTCAAACCACTACGGCTTCAGTTTTCCAACTCAGACAGTTCAGTTATTGCAGCTGGGAGTCCCTCAAAGCCTGTTGCGTGTTTGGAAAGGTCCAACTTTGCAGGCACAGCCCAATTAAAAGCTCCATAGAGCAGAGATCACTATTTAAAGTTGAACTGTTCGCTTTTGTTTATTTATAGCAAAACCATTAATTGCTAATCACATATTTGTTTGCTGGAAAACCAACGCTCCAAAATAAACACCAAGTTTAAAGACCATTCCCAGAACACTGAACGGTATCAGGAACCGCGCTAAAAATGTAAATCAGAAACATCAAAACACATCAGGATTTCAACTGGAGGAACAAACAACCCATTATTTCTGTGCCAGAAAAGAGGTTACCCATAAGCCATCAGTTACCCACACAGTCATCTACAGTCCAGCAGTTATTTATGTCCTGGAAAATGACAGACACCACTGCACGGTATCTGTTGAAAATACCTTCATGGCAATCAGCATATGCTAGATTAAATGAGGTATCTCTTAATGCACAGTTTCGATAATCGCCTTGGAAAAGTGCCTTTTAAATATCTGGCATTAGAGGCAGAACCTCAAAAAGAGGAGCATTTTATTTATGAGCCACTTTCAGATGTCAAAATCATACAACATTAAAAGGAAAAAAAAGAAAAGTTAGGAGTTTTTTTAGCCCTCTTCACCAACATAGCTCCATGCTTCCCTTGGGAGAAGCATGTTCCTTCAAATATCTACAGGAGTCCTGCATGGAAAACGAGGGAAAACAGCCTTACAGAGCTACGATCTGCCCTTTCTCTATGAAAGGCATTTTAAACAAGCACAGCAGCCCAGGCTACATGGAAAACCTCACCACCAGCCATGCTGGGAAGCAGTAACAACTCCACAGCAGACTGCTATCTATCTCCTGAAATCCTTACGGGTACAGGACTTTCCTGAAGCAACCACATCCACTAGCTGTCAGAAAAGCTTCAGCTGCAAAGTGCCTACACCTGCCCTGACAGCACGGCCCTCAAGTTCCCTGATTTTCATGCATATTTGAATGCCAGGTAAATGCACACGCTCAGCGCATTTCCAGATTAGGAAACAGCAGCTCAAGCCCCTTGCTGCAGGCCGTGTAGGTAGGAGACACCACCACGTACTCCAGCTGCCAGCTACACTGCCCTCTGTACCTGCATGACTTAGGGCAGGAAGGTTTCCCTACAAAGCAACACTCACCAGCATTACTGGCCTAAATTTCCAGAAGAGGGGGTCACGCAGTTATGTTTTTCACCACCACTGCAGTGGATACCATTCAAAACTCATCACTTATTCACAGTTCAGGAATTTCGGTCCAGTCTTCAAAATTACATCTAGATCTTGCAAAGTTAATTGGAGACACTGATCATGAAATAGAGGCCAATAAAGCAGGGGCAATAACAACAACAACACCAAGATTGCATTATGTCGTTGAAAACGGTAGCTACTAGGAAGAACATGCACATCTCTTCCATTCGTTCTCCTGGAGTCAGTATCATCTGCAGCACACAGTCAAGTTGCAAAGCCTTTACTCTCAAATTCCGATCAGAAAGCAAACACCACGTGAACACCAAACACTAGTTGTGGTAAATCACCGAAACATAAGACAGGGTCAGGCTCAGTCCCTCTGACCATGCTTTCATGAAGTCTCATCCCAGTTTGTTGCCTGCCACCTTGGACTGGACTTCTCCCTACTTGCTGGGAACACATACAGTGGTGGTACCACACCAACCCCCCGCAACCCCAGCAGATAAATTTTCCTAATGGGAGCCACCCCATCCCTTACACACTTTGGCAAGGAGAGAAGTTGTAAGCAAGGTGGACACCTCACATCACACGATGCTGAACATCCAACTTGGTGCTCACCAATGCAAACAAGGCAGGTCACACCTCCCAGAGCTGCTGATACACATCCTAGAAACACAAACAGCTGCTGACTCCACATCTTCTGTTCATGCACGGGGAGGGGAGGAAGCAGTGCCGGCAGCCCCATATCATCCCACCAGATACCTCTGTGCTCCTCCAAAACCCAGGTGTGGCTGTGCCAAGCTGCTCCACCACTCCTGCCCTGTGCCAAAGGTGCCATGCCAGTGCGCAGCTCCCAGGGACTGTCCCTGCACAAAGCACGTGGATGTTCCCTCTTACAGCATCCCACAGAAGGAAACCCACACCACATGCTTCCTAGCCAAATTTTTGTTTTCCCCACTTTTTTCTTCTGGCAAGAGATGGGGAAAGCTGCTCACCTGAAATAAAAGGACTCCAGCCTAAACAGTAAATATTAGCTCATGGCCAGTGAGGTTCACTGATGCTGAATTTAAAAGCCTCTATTCAAAATGAACATAGCAAGGTGCTACTTGCATATAGTTCTTGTTCCACAAGCTCCTCCATGCATTGACTGAAAGTCAGCTGCCATTTCAATCTGATCCCTACAACTCTCCAGAAAGGTAAAAAGAGAGCATCGGGTCAAAGACCAAAGTCATCAGGAATAACTTTGCCTGATTTGAAGCTCCACTATCATTTCCTCTGTATTTTTAAGATGAAAGTATAGATCAAAAAAGTACGAGTTATGAAACAGCAATACATCAGATTACCAAAACAAGCCCAGCAAAATTACAAATCCATACAGAAGGGGGTAAAAAGAAGCATGTCTCGCTTATGAAAGTATAATGGATAAGGAGAAAATGTCTGTGGCTATAATATATTTCTATACCACTTTTATAAGAAAAGGTTCTGAATAGCTTTTGGCATATGAAAGTCACTACGAGGACTGCAATAAAACTGAGTGTACTGTAAAAGAGCCATCACACATGCATCCCTAGAATTTATGTTCAAATCCTACTGTATTAAATTCTGTATTCTGTGGCTTTTGGAAAAATGATTTTATTTTATTAAATGAACTATACAATATATTGTTTCTCTGAAGAAAATGTATCAGTAGGAACATAAATAGTTCTTTCAAAACTAAAAAAAAATGGTTCAAACTTCAAAAATGCTTTCAGTAAGTGAGAACACTTCTAGTGTGAGTGGGGGTGTATTCTCACACACGTACAGCCCATTTCATCATGCCCAGCTGCCCTCATACCTCATGTCACTACACAGCCTGTGACAGTTACAGTCATTTAAGAGTTTAAATCCTTGTTGCTGTGTTTCTAGGCAATAATCCTAGGTCCAATGAGGTCTCAAAGAACATGAAAGCATTATTTTTTTTTTTTACATGCAAAAATATTGCTCCCAAACAGACATTCCTCAAGTGCATATAAATGCATCCTTTGCAGCAAGTGGAACAAGCAGACATGCTGCAAGCCGTGAAGGTAACACACACAGAGCTGCACACTCATGTGCAGGATCAGCGATGGGCCACAACGCGTGGTGCATCACCGCACATCACCATACAAGCCCGAGCATCACAGCCTGATGCCCCTACCAACTTCTTCACAGGAGTTGCAGACACTTTGCACAAGTAAAACAAATTATATTCAGGCTCAATCATTTCATGCCACACCCTGGTGATCACTTTACGGCAGGATAAGCCACCGTGGTCACCAAAGCAGCTGTCCTGGGCTAACACCCCCCCCCCCCCCCCTTTTTTTTTCCCCCCCTTTTCTTTTCTTTGTATTTTTGTTGATTTTGTTCTCACTGGGGATTGAGCTGCCCTATTGCAAATATGCCTGCGAACAAAAGGGAGGGAGGGAGATGGGAACGGGTGCCTGGGGCAGGCGGGAGGGATCCTTTCCATGTCCATGGCAGCTCAAAATGTTTGTCAAACAACAGCCGGAGTTGAAGCAACCAAGATGGTGTGTAAAGAGCAGAAAGTACCTTCGAGAAACATACTGAACACTATCAAAATACCCAAGTCTTAAATAGACACATGAAGTATTTAAATGTTTTCACACCCATAACAAATTTTGTTTACTGCCCAGCATTTAAACAGCTTTTTCTTTACTATTGTAAGATTGTTCCCAAACAGTGTGAATTTGATGTTGCAATGAATAGTAGCACTTCAACTCCTATTTACAACCCATTCAGCAACATAATTCCACAAATAGCATGCAGGATTTCCACGCTTTATGAAATAAAACCTGTTCCTGGCTCAAAAGAAGTTGTGCAAATTAGCTGACAAAAATCAATTCCTTTTGTTTTTCCTCTCTGATACAGAAAGTTAAAGGAAAAGGAGAATCACTAACAAAGTAATATGAAAAACTTTATTAAAACCATTAGAACCACCAAGCATTGTTAACATCACTCTCATAATTATATGCAAAATGCTTAGTATCCAAGGAAACAGCGTAGTAATGAAGCTGGAGACTACTGTATAAATGCACCTTCTAAATCACCACCAAGAATGTCTATTCCAGAGGGACTGACCAGTTTATTAGTGTGTGACACCCTGATTGCTTAGACATGCTACAGCTTAAAAACAAAAAGCTAACAAGCTACTTTTGCATAAAGGACCCTTTTGTCTGTCGTGCATGAACAGCCCCTTCTTAGCATCTAGTTACAGAGTTCCTCTACAGAGTTGCAGATTTCTCTAAGCCTGTATTCACCTTCATGAGAGTTGTTCAGAAATCTGTAATGATGGGCACTAATTAAACTGCATAACCAGCAACAAATGAAGCAGAGATGCTGTCCTTTGCTCCAACCTCTCAGCAAACTGAAATGTGCAATAGGAGAAATACTGAAATTCTGCTCTTCTCCAGAGCCCATTGATCTGAAATCCATTTCATTAGCACCAAGCACTAACACAAACTGCCTTATGCCCACATTATTAAAATTAATTTAAAAATGAATACTTATGTTCCAATATCAACATCTCATTCTCAGGGATGTTTCCTAGGAATACAGGCAGGTCTACAGTAAGGAAGCCAGTGCAAAATTAACTCCTGCTTTTTGGTGTTAGCATTTAAAACATCATGCCAAATCCCTAGTTTTTAAGGCACAATTTCAGCAAGCATTCATTTATCCTCGTGATTTCTGTGGCAGCTTGTTCCACCCAACAACCACTGAATATAAAGCAGCTCCAGTCAGGTTCAACCACTTTGTGGTTTATCCACTTCATGGATGAACTTTGGTATTCCTCCCTTCCAGTACGTGAGACAGCTTTATAGGAGCACATACCTCAACATCCCTGCTTCTTCCATCGGATGCCCCTGTAATCTTTCTCTGTGACCTTTACATTCCCTTTGGCTCATTCTTTTCCATGACTGTAACACCCTTTATATAAGTAGATAGCCTAAGCTACACACAGTATTTCCAGTGTGGCCTCAGGCAGAGATAGTCGAGTGCTAGAATAACCCGACTGTCAACTTCTGCCCCACAGCACATACAGTTGTACAACTCTTTCACTTTTTTTTGGATACTCTCAGGCACTGTGCTGATTTGGTAAAAAAGGCTCCACTGTCTTCATGTTGCCTCCTCTTTTGTGTGTTGTCTCTTCGGTTTTCACAAACTTTACCCCTTTCCCTCTGTAACCCTTATCACCTCTGTATGCAGATCCAAGGCAACTTATCTGCCCTTCTCTTTTCACCCACACTGCTTTTGGAGGTCTTGCATCATTGAAACAACATTCACATCTTCAGTAAATTCTGTCGCTTTTCTTACACCTCCCCTCTTCCATATTGGCATAGGGCTATTCCTCATTTCTTACAACCACAAATAGCTTCATTTCACAAAACACCTCCCTGCTTTGTCTGGTGCTTTCTCCTCTCAAGCTCTGAAGCTCACTTTCACACACCAAAATAACTGATCTTGCTCAATTAACCGTTTTAGCTGGCTTCTATAGAATCACAGAATCGTTTGGGTTGGAAAAGACCTTTAAGATCGAGTCCAACCACTAACTTAGCACTGCCAAGTCCACCACTAAACCATGTTACTAAGCACCACATCCATGTCTTTTAAATACCTCCAGGGATGGTGACTCAACCACTTTCCTGGGCAGCCTGTTCCAATGCTTGACAACCCCTTCGGTGAAGAAATTCTTCCTAATATCCAATCTAAACCTCCCCTGGTACAACTTGAGGCAATTTCTTCATGCCTAAGGTGTTTTCTTAAAAGGCTATAGAAATTAGGGCCATAGCTTTCTCTCACTATTCCTTTTTTCTCTCTCTCTACTCCTTTTTTCTCTCTCTCTGTCAATATATCCCAGTCGTACAGCATGCCCTAATAGCGATTTTTCCGTTGTATCGGTTTATCTGCAAAACTGGCTTATAGTACCATAATTATCTGATGCTTCCCTAGATCTCTCTTTAGATTGCTTTTCTCTAAGCCCTCTCTAAAATTTCATAAATGAGTTAGCAGACTGGCTAATAACTTTATTTTCTAAAGGTGTGGTCCAGTACGCCTGTACTTGAAGCAGTTGCACACTCAAAGCAGTTAAGCAAGTGAACCTTCTCATTCCCGCTCCATTTTACTGTACTGCCAGCTCATCCAGTTCACCAGAAGTGTTCTTCTCTTGTGCCTGCAACCAACAGTGATCACAGCAGTAATCTTGAGAATATCAATCCTCTCTCAAAAGCCACATCAGAGATGGAATTACTAGAAACACTACACCAAGGAAGTCAAAACCCAGCAACGGTCAAAGCCTGTCAGCATGGTGAGAGTTGGTGCACATTCGTCAGGTGTTTTCTGCTTAATGCAAAATGGTATTTAGAAGTCACGATTCCAACCAAAGCTGGTTAATGCAGAATACTCGTGTCTGGAAAGGTAAGTCTGTAAGGGCCATTTCAATATCCTTCCAAGATGCTGCTGCTTATGCGGACTCACCAAGAACTCATCAGCAAGGAAACATTGAGGGGATCTGAATTAATCCGATCTCTAAAAGGCAAGTGCTGGATGCAAAACTGCAAATACTAACTGCCTCCACAAAGTCCATCTCCAAAAGGGTAGCTCTCCTGGCCAAATCACCAGCAGCTTCATTTCCAGAGGTTCAAGGCACCTATAATGGGACTGTCACTATTCACTACCATGGGAAAGTTGAGCTCTTCATCCCTCTTTGTTTTATTGTGGTTCATGGTCATCTGCCTGCCGTGAATGTCGCAAGGTTTAATTATTTTTGTTCTGTAAAATACACTGAGATCCCCCAGAAAAGTTGTATATGCATTCACAGTAGGATCCCTGTAAGATAATTTTTTTGGCATCCCTGGAGTAATCAGCACAAGCAGCCATAGGACAACTCCAAAGATGAAGTGCTGGAAGCACTAAGCTGCCTGCAATCCTGATCTGTATCTGGAGGATCAAAAGTTTCAGGGGCAACATTTTGGTGCAACACATGCTGAAACTGATGTGGGAGTTAACAGCAGTTTTACAGAAGAGTGCTGGCAAAAACATTCTCATCAGCATCTTTCTGCAAAAATGAAGTAAAAAAAAAAAAGGCCACCTTAAAAGGGAAATAATAGGCGGAAAAAAATGGAAATCAACAACACTAACAAAAGCACCGTATGGGTTTTTTAAATATCCCAAACAGCTTAAAGTTGCCCAGACTTCTGTATTCATTATTTGCTCAGGACACAGATTTATTTATTTATGGCTCAGAAAAGAATTCCCAGCTCAGAGGCTTTCCAAAGAACAACCCTCCCCAGTTCTGCATGGCCACCTCGGCCAACTCGCACTGCCGTTTCTTATTCTGATGCTAATGAAGTTCAAACAACCCAACCCTGCATTTTTTATCTATGCAATAAGCCTATCTTTAGGTCACTTAGTTGTGTTACTTTAAATCACAACATTCCCACATAGAAAAATCCCACAATTTTATTTACTTCTGGGACAGCGAAAGAAGGAAAAAAAAGTTCATTACAAAAATGCTTTTTTTTTGTTTGTGGTGACTAATTGAAAACTTAAACCAGCATGAATTTAAACAGCAGGTGAACCATGAGAAACAACACAGTCTAATTAAGACTTGCACAGCTACCTTCAAGACAGGATACCCTGAAAAAAATATATATAGTTATATAATATATATATGCATAGGCATATCATATTATATAATTATATATATATATTATTAGGTCTTATCCAAAGTCTGCTGGAATAAAGGACAAGATCCCATTGATCTCTGTGGGCTTCAGATCTCTCGTTTGTAAAATAAGCCTGGATTCTTCCACTCTGGCTTTCACAAGCATCCACATGGGGATATTCACAGGGCTTCTCACAAGAGGGAAAAACCATGAAGTTGAAGCCATTCATGAAAGGTACTGGATTTATTCCAGATGTGGAACTGTTTTTAATTAATTTGGAAGCATTTGAAGTATTTGCTCATTAAATATGCTTTGCATTTCACACATGCACGTAAGAGAGTAAGAAACTGCAAAATTGAAGCCAAAATCATAACGTCTTATTAAAAAGACTCTGACACTACTTTTAGCAAAATTAGGCTCACATGAAGACAAGAGTTACAGCACTGCCATAACACACCACACCAATATCCAAAGCACACAGTTCCTGCACTGCCTGTCCCCAGGAAACCTCACCTTGACCTGGAGGACTCACTGGTGGGGACCTCTCTAACCTCCACTCTGCCCTGCACCTCCCTGCACAGGATACTTCCCAGTGTGCCCATCCCCATCACTCACCTTTAAGTTCAAGATACCCGTTCTCTAGAAAAGGATGAAACAACAACTTATCTATGTGTCAAATCACTATTACCAGTAAAAATTTTGTGTATGATCATACAGAGGAAGATTCAAGCAGCCAGGAAGGGAATAAAAGCCACTTCCTTCAACTTTTGAGGTCTTGAGCCAATACTTACCAGCCACCTGTCACCATTCGACTCCAATTAAAACAACCTATGAGCATACTTTGCGAGAAGCAAACAAAAAAAAAACTTACAGCCTTCTGCTTTTGTCAAGTTCATAGCAAAAGCTCCACGACAGAGACACAAGAGTGAATTTGGACAGCTGCACCAAGGCTGGGCCCACTCCCATCCAAGACAGGCAAGAGGGTGGTTGTGCACAGCAGCACTCAGGCAGGTCCACACGCAGAAAACCACAGACTCTCGAGGGCAAACGTAGACACGTTTCTGCTGTATAAACTTGGGACACCAGTCACCCCAGAAGCGTGGCGCTCCTTGAGGAAGAGGACCTGTATGGCCCCAGGCTAGGCCCCACGCAACCGCCGCTGGACGCTGCCAGCACCCAGAGCATCCAGGTTAGGTCAGCTACCTCCACTGCACACTGCAAACCCCTACGTAGACATCATCGTATCTGGTAACTCCGTGGAAACAGACATCACCATTACGCAGCTCTTGCCTCCCCTCTAGTGGCTGTCCCACCACAGCCGCCTCCGTGTCTTCTGCTGCCGCTGCCAACGGCGCGGAGGGCTGGAGCTCGTCCCCTGGCAAAGCCACCGCAAAGCTGAGCTCCGACGGCTCCCAAGCCCGGGCCCAGTGCCACGGCCAGGCAGGGATGGTGTTGCACAGGGAAAATGCACAAGGCAGAAACGAGCACATCTGGGCACAGCTCTTCTGCTTCCACAGGAGCCCAAAACTCCTGGTTTTGAGATGAGGTGAGCAAAATCGCCATTTAGTATGAAGAACCACAGCTAAGTTCAGAACACGGTTATTTTTTATTACTATTTCTCAGAGACCTGAAAGAATCACATATTTGGTGACTATGAAACACTCAAACTCTTCCTGCCCAAAGACTAAGTTTTATATTGGACAACAATGGTTTTGTCATCAAGGGTCAAAATTAATTCAAGAGATCACCAGAGAAGTCAGTCTTTCAGTGATCTCTAATCAATTTTACCAAGCACTACCAAACTGTGTGTGATGCTCTCCTATTCAAAACCAGCATACAAACATTAAAAAAACACCAACTTCACATTTCTTCACAAGTCTTTTTTTTTTTTTTTTTTTTTCCCCTAAAAAAACAAGCAGGAACATTCAAGTTTCTTTCCTTTGGTTGCCAGTGCTAAAATATGCTAACAGCATTAAGGCAAGGGACGACTTGCAGAGCTCACAATCTGTATTCAGCATAATTAGCAGATGCCAATTTAACTTATTACTGCTTCTTCCTTTCTATATTATAAAAAGGATGTCAATGAAAACCTGTTATCTAAATGACTGTTTTCTCAGTGCTGATATAAAGCAACAATCATGGGAAAATAGAGTCACAGAGCATGTGTTAGGAAATATCTGATTTTGAAATGACATAAACAGCTACAGTAAAGAAAGAAATTAATGCCTGCAGACAGGACTCCTCTCTTCCTTCACACTTTGCATCTTTAGAGTGTTTTTAAACTAATTACATATTTGGTGGCATTCCTAGTTATTCAAATAAGCAATGCAACCTTCAAGGTAAAGCGGTATTATTAAATGAGGTTGCTCAACTGTCTCAGGCACTGATCATTTCAAAGCATGAGAAATGAACACCCTTAAGATGTATTTTCTACGCAGAGAACTAACAGCTAAGAAGTAAGAACACAAATACCTGCAAAAGAAATCAAAGCAAGCCCTAAAAATCAGCCTCTTCCACAGTGCCAAATAAGGGACAGTGTCACAGCTAAGGGGACAGTTACAGAGTGCACTTCTCCTGCCTGCAAAGCTGAAACACATTTTATAAAACAAAGCCCTCTTGAACTAAGAGGCTGTTGAAAGATGCACCAGGCACACACACACACACACACACACAAAAAGCAGTGCACACCAAGGTTGTGAATTAAACAGGTTTCTAACATATAAACAATATAATGATCCAGTCCAGGCATCATTTGCTGCTACTTCTGCTTGAGGCTGCCTTCCAGCTAACATTTCTGCATATTACAGTGCAGTTCAAAAAAAAATATTTTAATAAACTATCTTCTGACTCTCAGGGATAAGTTGAAAAGCCTTGTAAGGCTATGCTTCTCCACAGCTTTAATCGATTTCAGCTATAACTTCATTTGTTATGCCTAACCGACAGTGTAAACTTCACCCTTCCCAAGAATTAAGAAATAAATAACATTTCATGCTCTCCCATAAGCAGTATATGTAAAGCACAAAACAGAACCGCTGCACACATACCCCCAATTAAACTGGTCTCTGTGGAAACTAATAACTTTCCACAGTATGCACTGTAATCCAAGTAATAATTTTAAACAGGCATAAGCTGCAGTGTGCTGAACTAAGGCATTCTTACCTTGCAAAGAGTGTTTGACGACGTTTAGTTACAGTAAAAGAGGAGAACGTGCACGTTGCCAAGTATTTCCCATGTAAAGGGGATATGCTTTACCCCACACATGCGCACGCACACACTAACTGGGTGCGTGTGCTTCCTAGGTAGAGAAAGAGGACCAGAAAAGATAAGCAGCAGCAATAATGCCCCAGCTTTATGTCTCAATCAGTAGTGAGTAAAGCTGGAGGAACCATGTGAGATGAAAAGGAAAAAAATTCCAAGAAATAAGATTTTTATTCTCCTCTGAATGCAAAGGGCTTTGCTTGGGTGACCAAAAATACCTTAACACAGAGATCTTCATAACCCACCTCCCTCCTGAGCCAGTTAGTTGCACATGTCAAATGACACTGCACAAACAATGCACAAAGACTTTAACAAAAAATATTAAAGAATCCCTTACCTTTTAGTCAGAGTAAGTGACAGATAGCAGGCATGAGAAACTCAGTTGGCACAGTGGCTGTACATATTTCTCTGTGGACTTCTCTTTAGTGGTCCCAAAAGCACTGAACATAAAAAAACTCCAGCCTGCCTGCTTCATTCTTCAGCAACAGAGATACATGCTGTCACGGTAACGCGAAAAAGCAAAAAGAACTACAGATCTTAGTTTTTTAAAGCCTTTGTGCTTATAGGGAAGAAAAAGAGGGAGTGGGGAAAAGAAGGAACAGAGCAAACACTTTTTCTAAGAGAAATCTGGTCTTGGCTGTAGAGGTACCCACAGCACAGAATCATTCAGTTTGAATTTCCCTGTTTGCAAGCTCCTTGGGAAAAATAAAAAAAAACCCCACAACAGTCTTTAGGGGAAAAAAAAAAAAATCAAATGCATGGATGGGGGGAAGGGAGAGGAGGAGGGTACTGCTCCTATGTGACATACATATGGAATGAGCATTAGAACAATGCTGACAGGACAGCTAAGCAACTGCACTCTGGGGCAGCAGTTTTCAAAGCAGAGCTTTTGCAGCTTTGCAGAAAGGAGAAGAAAACAATAAAAAAGCAAGCCCTCTGCAAAGGGAAAAAAAAAAAAAAAAAAAAAGGAAAGAAAAATAATAGAAAAGAAAGGAGCTGTTAATTCAAGAACTACCGGACTAAAAAAAAAAAAATGAGTTGCCTAATTTCTGAAAGGGGGGGCGGGTGGGAAACGCCGCGACTGCTTTCCAGCTATGCAAGCAGAAGCCTTGATGTCTAGTGCACTTACATTTTATGCAGCGCACAGTGGGTCCCCTCCTCCCTGCCTGCCTCCCTCCTTCCCTCCCCTCCCTCCGCCCTCCCTGCCTAGGAAGCTCTCCCTCCCAGGGGACAAGAATTCCAGTGGACCCAATTAACACTGTACTTCGCTGGCTCCTTGGTATGATCGATATTAAATAAGCTGAGTTTTAGCAGCACTGAAAAATAAAGCAGCCATGTAATGTGTGGCTGATGGAGACTGTGTTTTTTCCCCCCCCTACTTCCCTACTCCTCCAGTCTCAAAATGATCCAACGCAGCAGAAAAAAAACTTAAAAAGCATGTGCCAACGCCAGTGATAGAAGCTGCATCAGATATTTGTTAGTAACTTGATGGAAGACGAACGTCAGTTGCTCATTTCACTAGCTTCGGCAGTACTTTATTAAAGTGGATTTACAAATCAATGGAAGGAATCCAAAGGTTCACAAACAGGCTCTTTCATCAGGTCTGCTGCCTGACAGAACAGCAAGTTTGCTGAAGGGGTCTGGGGGCTGTTTCACCAGCACACTTGCTTTCAATGGACTCCCGACAACATGACTTGTTTGGTTTGGTGAAAGAAATGCAGTAAGAGGTTCACTGCTTTAAGGGATTGCAGCCTAGTGTGTTTCCTGCTGCATTCCCGCAGTATGTATAACAAGGCATCCTACAAATTGCAAATTATTTTAATTTGAAGGGGGAAGTGGTTGGGAGGCAGTAACCTTCTTTGGTCCTGTTTTCCCTGATCTATCAATCACAGATTGCCATGTAAAAACAATCTACTACAGGCTCTCTCTATAGAAGGAAAGCAATTACTAGCATTAACTCTTGCCATTGCAAATTAATACAATATAGTCCACAACTGATAGAGTCTTGCCTGCAAGCCATTAATCTAAGAATAAATGGGTGGTTTGCTTAAATCCAACTGGTTTGAAATTCTCAGGTCAAGAGCTCCCCTTCCCCTTTCCATGTTTCTATTTGTGTTTGTGAATCTCAGTGGAAAGAAAAGAAAGCCATATTTATTTGCTGAGGCCAGTACAATTCCAAGCTAACAATATCCATTAGTGAACCTGCCCACAAATACAGGATTTCACCACCAGTAGCTGCTTTTCCTTTTTTGTTTCTGGGGTGGCCATAATCTTCAAACGAAACCCAATAAATAGCAATGAGCAATATCCTTGATTGAACAGCTGGGTTGACCAGTGACTTGAATCCATCTTGTTAAATTAATGTGAGATTGCATTTCCATACAAATAAGATCAATTAAAAATACTCGTAAAACCATGCTAGCAAAGGCAGTGAAGAGTTAAATTAATTAACTCAAAAAGCCTCCAATTAAATAATGTTAAGGTTATGATTCTCCCTCTAGCTGAGGGAGAAAAAAATCCAACAGCAGGACAAAACACTACTAGTTAGCAACTGCTAATAGTAGCTCCAAATGCCACACTGTTTGTCACAAATTCTTTATGATGCCTGGTAACATCCTTCACAGTTAGATAAATGTGGAGTATGCAGAAATCCCAAGCAGTGGTCAACCACCCCAACAGACAGCACAAACCAAAGGCTTATTTACATGGGGAGACCCAAAAGAGAGCAGGTATATTGCTTATGCACATGAAGTCCATGTTTCTTGAGCTACAGTAATTCCCAGCTCCTGTACTCGTGATGAAGGTGCTGCACTTTACCTGTATTGACTTCACAAATGTAATCTAGCTGACATGCCAGCTAACACCATCTAGTGGAAGGTGTCCCTGCCCATGGCAGGGGGGTCAGAACTAGATCATCTTTAAGGTCCCTTCCAGCCCAAACCATTCTGTGATTCTATGTTTCTTTGATGCAAGAAGGGTCAGGGAAGAAGTACCCCTGAGTAACATGGCACTAAGAAGGGCAATGCTGGGTTGCAAATTGAATAAGAGGAAAACACAAAAACATTCATAGGAAATCACAGAAAACGATGCAGATCATCATGCTTCATAGTCATTATTAACCCAGCACCACAGCATGGCAAACATACTGGATTTGAAATGGGACACAGAGGTTGCTGATAATCCCAACCTGATCCTCCAGAGTCTTCAAAATTACGTTTCTCTTTCAGGGGGCAATGTCAACTGGTTAAGGTGTCCCTGAAAGTGGCCTCAATCTTGTACAGAATGCTTCTCTTAGGCAGGGGATCAAAGCACTTGGCAAGTGCTTTGGGATCCCATGTGAGTGAAAGAACATATACATTCCATCTGCTACAGAAAATGTACCCACCTTCCATTAAAGTGTGATACATGAAGCCAAACTTCAGCCAGGATTGCTCAGGAAAATCTTGCAAAGAAGGGAAACACCCTCAAAGGGCACCCAGTAACGGCCCTCTTCCCTGCAGCTACAGTCATCAACCGTTAATAGCTTCAAGCCCCATCTGACAAAAGGTAGGGGAAATTCACCCTAGCAATCAAAGTATTTACACAGAAAAACATTGTAATAAGGGTATAATCCACTGAATATATCCAGACTGAAAAGGTCCAGTGGGTAGTAAGGCATTTTGGGAAAGGTTGAGGTTTACAGCTGTAGAGGGGATCGTAACTACTCTTGGAATCCATAAAATGATCCATCAGTCGATCTGTCATCTCAACACTCCTAGGCACTAGGAAAGTCTTTATTATCCCCATTTTAGAGATGATGATTTGAACACTGAAAGCCTAAACTGCCTCCCCAAGGAGATGCAAGAAGTGCTGTAGAATAGCGGGGAACTGATTCCAGGCTTTTCAAGTCCCTTAACGTGAAGACTGTTCTTGTTTTAAACACAAGCAACTGAATATGACATATTTTGAAAGTCAAGCTATTTGTTCCTTTAAAAAAAAAAAAAAAAGAAAAATCAGCATCATTCTAGTCTACTCTCAAGCATGAATCAAAGCAAAGTTCATGGTATTTAAGGAGCTCCTGTGCTGCTTAATAGATCCGCATGTCTATACACTGACAAGTTTTATTCCAAGCAAAAATTCATAATTCATATTATTTTGCTAGAAAATAATTTAAATATCATTCCACAATTAGAATTACAGTCCCAGTTTCATAGGACTTTTCAAGCCAGTGGGAAATTGCATGGATGGACACCTCATATGTGTGAGGAAAACAGATTAGAAAACATTTTCCAAAATAAGAAAGTACACCAGCATCAGACCAGGTTACCAGTTAATGTCTAGTTAAAGGACAAATTCTTGAGTGCCATAGTGAAAGTCCCAGTCCCTAGCTGTCAAGAGAACAACCCTTGCTGTTGCTGGAGGCAGGGAAAGAGGGATGTGTTACCTGCCCTGACCTGGCTGAGAGGCTCCTACAAAGGGTCTCCCATGCATGGACACCTTGGTGAGCTGCCGGCACTGTCTGGAGGTCCTGCTCTCCCACGACAGACCTTGCACACACTACCCAACACAAATGGTCCTCAGGGATCAGCATCACCCAATGTATGGGCCCACCAGTGCTGCCACCGACAGAGATGGCGCCCTGATGATACCAAAAACATAATCCACAGAACAGCACATTTTTAGCTTAAAATAGTTTGGAGGAAGAACATATGCTTGTATTGTTCTCAGAATTTTCTTAACTCGCGTGAAAGCCAACTCTACAGGAGCTGTAAAGAGTACCTAACAGAAGTCCAAGCTGGAAAAATATATCTAAGAAAAAGAGCTGCTACCAAAAGAGAAAGAATTCGGTATTTATTACTTGAGGGCAGGAACTAATGACTGCTAATGGGGCAGTACCATATGACCCAGAGGAAAAGCTATGAGGATTTTTCTCTTTTCTCCTTCAAAAACTATGTTGCAAAGTGTCAGCATTTACAATACTCTTTGGAGAACTATAATCTACCTGGGTGCTCCCCAAGAACCTATGACCAAAATTGCAAACATGGGAGATTAACTATGTAAAGATACATGGTGTAACACAATTTGTAACAGCTAATCCACTTTATTACAGGCATCATCAACTCTGTTCATTATCTAAACCTTCTATTTCAACTGTTCTCAAAGACTAGAGCCTTTGGCGCTATTTAAAGTTGCTTACATTTTCTTTCTAATGTACTCATTTTGACTATTAAAAGGCAAATAAATTGGTAGGTTTTTCTCTCTTCATTTATATTCAGTTTTGTACAGTACAAGAAATACTAGAAACTACAAAAGAAAAATATTTAACTAAATAAACCCTGGCTTCAAAACGTTGATACTTAGAAACAAGGGTGAACACATGGTGATGTGGCCTTTGCTCAAGAATGTGAAAAAATGTCTGTGGATATTTTAAATATTTACCAAATGAA
Source organism: Strix aluco (assembly GCF_031877795.1). Classification (NCBI taxonomy): domain Eukaryota; kingdom Metazoa; phylum Chordata; class Aves; order Strigiformes; family Strigidae; genus Strix; species Strix aluco. The sequence goes on from NC_133932.1 coordinate 127,379,392, forward strand.
GGGGATGTATATCAGGTTGCAGAGCCTGGATTACACACACTTTCAAGAGATGATGATTCATGTTAATCTACATCAGTAAGGTTGGAGGTTTGCTTTGTTCTCTTTAATTTCTAATTACATTTTAGTAGTAGAATAAACAGAAAGAACACATGAAGCCAGAAACAAAAACTAAAATAAAATAAAGGAAAAACATCCTTTTAAGGCACTTAACATCAGAGAAGGTTAGTCAGCCAATTACGATTTACAACTGCACAATAAACCATGGTGAGGTTCAGCTGACTAATGCTCTGCACCATTATGTAGCAAGTACCAAAGATAAAAGGCCAATTTCCTATTTGAAAATTGGGTTTCAGTAATGTGCAGCCGCCAGTCTGTGGGGCCGGGTGATTGCCTCCAGAGCAGCATCCATCATCGAGGCCCTGCAAACTCAAACAGAGCCACAGTGCCTGTCGCATGCACTTCCACACCGAGCTCTTTGGGAGGTGTGTGTACCCCCCAGCTAGGCACGAAGGGCTCACTGCACTCTATGCCAAAGCCACCATGCTCCCAAGGCACTCCTGAGCCAGGTGAACTGGGATTTGAGAAATCTCATTTAAACCCTCGTGCTGCCAACAAACTCTCCAAAGGCGAGATCTGCAGAAGCAAGTTTTGTAGTGTGAAACCAGTCCCTGGCAGAATTTTGCACCAACAAAGTGCATGGGCGAGCAGGCATGTACGTGGTGCACATGAGGTCCCTCCAGCCACCAGCACCTCTACATTGTTCCTGAAGCTTTCCTTAGGTCCTGACATCTTTTTGGGGTGCCTGATTTTCACTGCTAAACACAAAGGCACTTTATTTCAACTGACCAAACAATCTTGCTGGATCTAATATTCACATCTTTTAACTCCTTAGTCAGTGGGTACAAAACCCTCCTGAGAAAGGTACTGCAAAATAAGATGGAGCACAAACTTAAAAAGCAAATGCTATTTCTCACCATTCCCACCAGAGATGCTCTTGCTCTGTACTAGCAAGTTGTTGATGCTGTACCCAAAATCTGACTGCAGTACAGATAAGCAAACCTAAAGTAATTTTAAACTAGACTGAACAGCATTGCTGTTCACACCAGAGAAGCTACAAATATCAGCACAGACCACATAAATCTAATCAGGATCCAGGAGACTCTGACCACTGACCATACCATGATAAAGTATCTGTTACCATGGCTTCACGGCAGCCACAACCACCCAGGCAAGCTTGGCTAAAGCTAGCTGGGACACTTTTCACACTTCTGACTACAGCATTAGAAATCTCTGTAACTTACTAGGGAGGAAGGAGCTCCTTCCAGAATGAACGGAAAGAAAAAGAAAAAAAAGTTGGAAGAAATTTATACCACTTGAGTTCTAAGTGCTTGGTTGTGGTTCACAGGGCTACCACAGGTAATGCAGGATGGCAGCTGGGGCACCTGCCTGGCCCTGCCGAGTGCACAGTCAGCCTGGGACAACGCTGCTGCTAACTTGATGCAGGCCATCCTACCGTGTGTTTATGGTTACACGATATACATCCCACCCCTACAGCTGATCCTGCTCACATTGAGCACTAACACAGGACAGCTCTTCTCAAACAGCTTTTCTATACAACCCCTCCAGTCTCTTTTCCTAGTGCTTCAGTTCCTCCTCTGCACCAAGGAAACCTTCCCCCATTGCTCCAGCTTGGCAGCTTAGGCATGAGTCTGGCTCAAAGGCAGAGACTTGTTTCACAACACGTAGCCAAAAGAACTCCCACATTGGTCAGCGCACACCAGCAGCCGTCTGATAGAAAACCAACAACATGGGCCCAGATAGTGAGGCGGGAAAATAAGTATGAATAAAAGCATTACAAGTACCTAACGAAATTGCTATGTCGTGGTCTGTGATTCCACAGAGAAAAACACCAGTTTACATGATGATATGGCTCCACAGCTAATTTTGGTTACTGATACGTCAGGCCTTTCTATAGGATATTGGCATACAACGTGGAATATATTTTAAGTGTCACTTTGCTTGAATATATACCTCCAACACATGTTAATAACAGTTTAAATGTAAAACCCTGCCACGTCACAGCTGCTCACATCTATTACTTTTGAAGACAGAAAGTAACTGCTAAGCATCGTTCTTCAGAAATGGAGAGAGAATGTGGGAAAAGAGATGGATGGATTTGGCAAGAGAGCAAATGCCTAGGATTTCTGTCTCCCGCTCACTGCAAGCTTGCATACTTTACTCCTTCTCCAGTTTTATTTTAGCACCAACTTTTCAGAGCATCTTTTGCAAGCCAGCTCAACCCAGCACAAAGGGTGTTAGCATATCTACCACCACAACCATCACTGCAGTCAAGTGGTCAAAATCCTCATCAACACATTTTCAGAATATACATTGCGTCAGAGTAGTCAAAAGCACTCCGTTATATGTGGATAACCCCTCTGAGAGTCTCCTCTGGTACAGTCTGTCTGGTAAAATACAGCTTGCAGGGAATCTTCAGGCACACCGGGAGGGGATGACTACTGAACTCAACTTCCCATTTCAGGGGCATCCCTGATGGTCAAGCTGCAGCTTGTACATTAGTCCCAGACTAAACAGGCAAAATGACAATTGTGTCCTCTGAAGCCTTGTTTTCCACTGGTTTGGTACCACTTTTCTCAACAAAGATCTCCGCCCCGCCGCCCCCCCCCCCCCCCCCCCCCCAATACTTCATATTCTGTAATTTGCCTGTACAGGCCTCAGTTACCCCTCAGAAAAGAAGGGAGAGAAAATAAATAGAGCAACCACTCTGAAACACTATTTCTAACATGTTTCCAGCATGGCCAGAGTGATGAGCCTGCTATTAGGAGATGGTGGATTAGTGTAATTGCCTTACAATTTTAACAGTTTCTGTCATCTTCAGAAAAGAGTTCTCTGAGTACTGCCCCATTTGCTAAATGCTATCAAGTGATAATTCCTATCCATTTTGGGGAGGACTCCTGAAGCAAACTGCATGGGTCTTTAAAGAGACTTGTGCTTAGGACTACTTCTTCAAAGGCTGCAAGGCTGGTTGTCATGGTTGCTGGAGGCTAAACCTGGCAGGGCTGATGTCTTTATCAAAGCCAAGCACCAGCTGTGGGAATGAGTCCTGAAGGCTGTGGATGCTCCACAAAAGCAACTTCAGGGCTAGAGGTCCTGGCAAAGGGAGCAGGAAAGAAGCATGCCAAAAAATGCAGCATGTTGATAGAAAAAGGCAACTGGGATGGTCTAATCTTGGTGGACTAGTAGAAGTGAGGAACTTCCCAGTAAAAGGGGAAAATAATAATCAGGTATCCCCTTCCAAATTAATTTCAATGGAGATGACTCCAAGTTTGTCATAGTAATAGATAGGTATCAGCTCTCTGATAATTCTGGGACTAAACATGGGCTTCAAATCCCACAGGCAGGGAGGATGGTAACTCAGCACATACAGTCTAATTCTCAAGGTGACCCTCAGCCAACAACCTGGAGGACCTCCATACTGTTGGTTTACTATCTCCAGCAAAGGTGTAAAACCAAAGCCCAGGAGAATCCATTATCCTTAGACAAGTCCATGTTATTGTTCTAAGAGATGAAAATTTATAGCTTCATCCATTTCCCTAGCATGCCTTCAACTCCCTAAACCAACACTAGGAAGAGGGGAGAAGAGCTGGGATGGATAAATTTATGTTGCCCTTGCTACATCTTGGGAAAGACAGTTACCATCGTCCTAAGCCATTTTGAACCCATCCTTGCTCAGCAAGTGGAATGGCTAAGAGTAGGGCAGCCCCAAAGCACAGAGCAAGTAGCAGTACTGTCTCCACCATGTGTGCCATGGCTCAAGAGTGCTAGGGGCCAATGGCCTCTACTCCAAAACTCAGGTTGGGGTCTTTAGCTTATACACTGCTATTACAATACAAGCCAAGACTTTATGGCGCCTTAACACTGTTCTTGCTCTTTTACAAAGAATAAAAATGACAGAGCAAAGGACATCCACGTCACCTGCGCTGAGCCACCTCCCACACCATCTGAAGACAGTAAAACCCAGTGAAAAATGTGACAAAAGTGAGAAGACTGCTGCCCACAATATCCAGCACTACACAAAAATGAGGGCAGAAAAAGACAGAGTAATGGGATAACACACAGCATATCCTGAGAGGTTCGTGTTGTGGCAAACGATGGAGACAAGAGATCAGGGTTCAGCATATAGAAAGCACAGACTTCAGTGTAATTGTTACTAAACTACGTGCTACATGAGTAATTGGGTTTATGGATGTTCCTGGCAGAAACAGAGGGGAGCCCATCCTCTCAGGGCAGCTAAGTGCTTGACTTCTGTGTATTTTTATGTGTTTGTCAAACACTTAGACACTACAGGCACTTAGAATCCTTTAAATAAATAAAATGCATTGCGTTAGTTCAGCGCAAAAGGCACTGTATCAATGCATGTTAACTACTTTCAATGGAAATTATAACAGGATATGGGCATAAGTGCAGCCAAAAGAAAAGCCTAATAAAAATAGGGGAGCAGGGAGAGAGGGGAGGAAATGTGAGGCTGACAGAATTGCAGCCTGAAAGTAATCAGAACAGTAGATCTGAGAATAGCTCAGATCATAAGACAGGGAGGGAGAAAAAGCACCTCCCGTTTTACTATGTTGGGCCAGCTTACATTTCATTACAGGGAATCCAGGATAGGCAATTGTGTAATCAAGAGCCAGACAGCTTTACTCATTTATAATTAATTCAGAGTACTTTGAAAGTGAGCTTAGAAAATAGCCAAGTGCTTCCCTTTAAGGAAACCTCTTGTAATGCTTCTGCAGGGCACCGCAAGCAAAGCAGAAGTTGTTCAGCTGAAGACAAAAGGTTTTCTCCTGACATAAATGAATAAAGTGCTACCACAGGCAGTGAAGCAGAGAACATGGCCCATCTTGAAGGAAGGCTTTCATCCAAGCACTGTAATTTTACAGCAAGAAATACCATTCTGGACTGTTTTACACCATTTTAAGGGTCGAGAGAAGTCTCAGTACATTATGGACTGAGATGCAGACTATTCAGTCTTCTATTTATTGTACATAGTCAACTGCTCCCTTAGAGGCAAGCATGATTTTTGGCTCCAAAACCACAACTAGCACTTCCATCTACTCACAGCACTTGCCAGAAGAGTGGGCGTTAAAACCCACTACAGTTGCATTGCCCCTCATACAGTCCCCAACCCTCCCCAGGCACCGCACTGCAAACTGTGTCAAAGCAGAGCCCCACATCCTGGCACTGATCGTTTGTTCAGATCCTCAGGTATTCATTAGGTGTCCTGTGCCCACACAAATACTTCAGAAAGTTAAATGCCGCCTTCTGTTTTGTGTAGTTACTAATTTATCTACACTTAGCTTTTTATTTGTAATTCACATTGACATTAATGGAGAGACAAATATGTGTGTAACAGAACGGAGGCAGACCAAAATAAATGAGAAAAAAATGTGGTCACCAGAAACCAATTATACATTTAAAACTGCATAGAGGAAACCCCCGGAGTGTTGAAATCAAGTGAGGAGGGAAATGTACCAAAAACACACTTGGACTGGGGGAAGAAGGGGGGTGCAGGGACAAAGTTGCTAGCACATACAATCAGTCTCAGCCTCATGGAAAAGGATATAAATATTTAGACATGAACAGACCTCTTAAAATACAGTTGCAGAGTCTGCTGGCACATGGACAAACACACAATAAGCCCACCAATGTGGAGACACAAATCAGGTAAATCAGACATGAAATTGGCAGGCAACATGTGCAAGATGCATTTCGTAAAGGCAAAAATGTGTTCACCACCAAATATGAAGATGAATTTTCCAAGACAATCTGAAGCTGCACAGTAAAAGAAATAAACATTAAATATTTAAGGCTGTTCACCTAAATGCTATCACTTGGAGCACATGGTGGCTTTTTCCACTACCAGCATTCTTCTCGCTACAGCAAAGAAATGAAGGCTTTACAGAGAAATACTTGAACAGTCTTGCTACTTTGAAAGTTGAACATCTTCCCAGACTGTCCTGAAAGAGTTAACTGCTTCAGAGCTCAGATATTCTCCTTCCCATGTCTCACGATAAGTACTAGAAGATTTATGTGCAATGAATTTCCAATTACTGATCTGCACCAGCTGGGCTGTCAATCAGCCTGCCTATACGGTGCATGTCTTCACCTCCCCATGTTCTCCTTGCACGTAGAGGCTCCTTCTGCCCCCACAAGCACACACAAAAACATGTAATTCCCACATTCCTATCAACTAGAGTAGGTTGAACGTTGCTTTGGACTTCCCTTGCTCCTCCAGTCTAAGACAGACATTATTTTCTCACCATGGCATCCAGGAGAACAATTCCAGTGATGACTCTGAGACATCAAAGAGTATTTTAAAAACAGAGTGACATTTCCTCCAAGGCTTTTCCCATTAGCTGTCATTGGCAGGGAATGCAGGGTATGAGGGAAATCTGGGAGGGAAGCCCTAGGATCAGGGCACAAGGTCCAGATACAAGGATTAAAGAGATGAAAAAACGCACCGCTCTATGGAAGTCTTTAATTGTGATTTTACCCAGTTAAAAAAGTACAAAGTTGTCAAACAACCAGATATGGTAACTTTAGGGTCTTCAAAAAGCTCCTCAGATTTACCGAAAAGGTATTATCTCCCAATAAATACTAAATTCCTTCACAGGTGTCTCATAGTTTTAGCTCAGTATACCTAAAGGGTTCATGAAAACAGGTGTCCTGCTCAGGGTCATCATCCACCCCATTTTAATGGATTATCACTTATTTCTTTAATACTCAGTCACACTTAGCACCACCACACAACCTTTACTTCATTTCTCAGCCACATGACTAACGGAAATGCTGAATCAATAAACCTTTGCAGAGCCACACTAAGCAATATAACCAGTAATTAAATCTTGTTTTCAATGTAGAATTCAGTCTGAATAAACATAATTAAAAAAAACTAACCACAAAGCTCGAAAAAAAATATTTTCATCTCCTGTTTTCTAAGATTTTGCTAAGCTATATCCCTGAAATAGAAAAAACACAGACATGGCATCATCCTTGAGACTTTGCCTGTTACAACACGATATTACTCCAGGCTGTTGTTTTTGCACCTGCATTTCACTTCCTAACCTGGGTTACAGAGAAGATGATTCCTGAAAGGTTAATTAGCAGCTATGTAAACAGCAAATACTTGCTATGTATCGGAGTGAACGTGTTTTACTGCAAAATCTGAGGAACCTGCGAAGGGCAGGGCTTTGAGACACAGCATCAAGCCAGATCCTCTAGCAGGACCCATAAGTTTTTTGTTCCTGTAGAGGCCTTACCAGAGCTCTCTGGAAATTTTCATCCAGGCTCGACTGCCTATAAATAGAGAGCTGCAGCCCCCGGGGGCTGTGTGGCTCTGTGCTGCTGGTGTGCTCCGAGTTGCTAAGGAGATGGCACAGCAAATGCTTGCAAACTGCGTGGGGGAACCGAGAGGAAAGCAGCACCACTCTGGGGTTCGGCTGACAGCCAGGGAGGTATCCTCCTGCGGGTATCCTCTGGATCAGAAGTAAAAAAAAAAAAAGAAGAAAATAAAGGATGGAGATTCCCTCTCAGCCTGACAGAGGCCAGATGCTGGGAACATCAGGGCAGGCATTCCCATTGACAGACTCCTGATAATTGTTATAAACCATCAATCATCTGGGTTCTCGCTGCATCCCTGTTTTCTGAATCCAGACCTGGGTTCTTTATCTCAGAGGAGAGTAATTGTAGCTTATATTACAGGGCACCATCCAGAAGGAAAAGGAATTTTTGAATCCTTTTATTCACTTCTGTGTAGACTTGTAAACAAGACTGATATGCAAAAAGACAAACTTTGAACTGTACGACTGGAAAAAACTACCTAAAGGAACTGAGACAAGGATGACACCTTGTACACAATCTTTTTCAGATCTGAACCAATTCATTTATCTTGGGCTAGAGGATGCCTGGATGGAGTCTGGCTCAAGACATGGGAGGAAAATAAGGGTGATCCTGAATTAAGGTTGTATGTGGATACTACTGTCCATGCCAGCAGGTCAAATTACATCTCTAAATAGGAGATGACTCACATCACTGTGATGGTAACAAACATCAGCAAGACTGAGTACACACCCTGAAAAGGGGAGGTTTTGCATTTCCAGCGTGAATGGAGATACAATTTTACAGGCTCAAAGTTTATGTAGAAGCAACTTTGCAATTGTTCCTGGTGGACTGGGAAACCACCTGAAGATAAAGCTAACTATAAGAAAAATTCTAGAGTGGTTTCTAAGAACAAAACCCTCAGGAAAACAACAACAGGTATAGGAATTCCTCAAAAGAAACAGGAAAACGGAAAAAGAGCCAAGGTCATTCTTGCAAATGCAGCAGAAATGCTCTGTGGTGTTAACCACGGTTTCTCACACAGATCACTTGGTTGTGATAGAAAATTAAATGCTTTTGTTTTCCAAGACTCATCCACAGTTAATGATACATCTTAGCAGAACAAAGGCAGTACCTCTTGCCAACAGCATATAAGCTCATCTCTCACTGAAAAAACAAAGACTTAGAAGAAAAAGGTGTATTTTTCTCTGCGGCCACCACTGTTCCAAGCCACAGAAGTATCAAAGTGTGTCTGACAGTTGCTCATCATTAGGCAGGTGAAAGAGAAAACGGAACTTTTTTCTTTTCCCCAAGACAGCAATGAAACTGCATTAAGAATATTTGAAATAAAAAGCACGTTGAACAACCGTATGATTTGAACTTTTACTGTCTTCCTAATGCTAACACTAACTCACTAGCGACAAATCGACGGAAAGAAGAGGAACATATGATCACGGCTTATTTCCCAGTGTACATATTTCTTAATATAGAAGAGTGTATGATAGATCTGCCACCATCTGATCTTGATTGTTGTAAAACCAGTCATTCTGCCTTCATCTGCCAAAAGAGTTTGAGAATTACTGGGGATATTTTTGGCAGCCTTAAGCACACAGAAGCACTGAGGCATATTCCCAGAGGACAGCTGAAAGTTTCTTAATAATTTCCATCTATTAGATGCCACTTTTGAACATTTCTCGAGGATTGTCCAGTGCGATTTTAAGTTAATTGAGGATGATGGAAGTAGGGAAAGAGACTTCAGGTGTTACTGCTGTTACTGCATTTATTTTTTCCCCACAGAAGTTTTTTTTATTACAGTCTTAAAATATCAGAAATCTGATCCTGTATCTACTCAATTTTATGACATAATACATTCACCGAAGAGACAACTTACAACAAGGATCTGATAAAATATTCTTTGGCCATAAATATAACCCTTAACTGGAGGGGGAAAAAAAAGAGGGAAAAAAAAAATCAACAACTCCCTCACGTATAAAAACCTGAGGAAAAAAAAGTGGTAAGAGTTTTTATTCAGTGATATACACTAGCTTTTAAAGACCTGAAATCACAATGTGATTTCCGCAAACAAAATTATTTCTACTCTAATTCTGCTACATTCCCTAAAAAAAAAAAAAAAAAATCTTAATTTTTCAGGAACTTACAAGCACAACTGAACCAATATAATTTGACAAAAGGTTGAATACAAATTATTCTCATGAGGATTATTATTATGGCCAAGAGGCAATGGGCACAAATTGAAATATAAGAAGTTATTTTTAAACAAAAAAACCCCACAACCATCTTTCCACCGTGAGGGTGGTAAGGCACTGGCACAGGTTGCCCAGAGAAGTTGCGGAGTCTCCATCCTTGCAGATATTCAAAGCCCAACTGCACATGGCCCTGAGCAACCTGCTGTCGCTGACCCTGCTCTAAAGCAGGGGCTTGGACTAGATGACCTGCAGAGATGTCTTCCCACCTCAGCCAGTCTGTGATTCTCTGAATACTAAGCAAAGATTCAAATTTACCAACTGTGTTAAGGCTGAATAACAAATTTAAGCTAATTTCAGCTATACAAATAAAGAATTTGGTTTTGGAAGCTTAGGTCATAAAACTGATAATAAAGTGTCATTTTAAACGAACAGAAGTCTTAAGTGACCATATTGCATATTTGCTAGCCAATAGAAGAGTAAATCCAAAAGAAAAACACCATTTCTTTTTACATACCTTATATTTCCAACACATGAAGTGCTGTGCCAAGAAATTCTCCATTTTCCAATCAAAGGAACAGGTTTGCAACATGGATTCTGGATTTCTCTCTGCACATTGCTATAATAGTGTTGATGGCTATGACCCCTTTTCCTGTCAATCTTTATTTCCATATGTCATCTGATTGACTGTCACACTTCCTATATTTCCCTTTATATTTCCTCCATTTCCCAAGCTTTAAACACATTTTAAACTTATCGGAAAACAATACCACAATAAAGCAAATAAACCATGCAGCCCTTTTAAAGCAATGGAGAGCTAGCTATAGAAGCCTCTTCAACTTCCAACAAGTCTAAAAACGCCTTTCACATCACTAAATGACGCTCCGTCCAGCACTGACTGTGCAATTCTACAACTATTACTTAGCCATCACTGCTAATGAAGAAGGGAGTTGGAACTAAACAACATTAGCAGTTTTGCCATCAATGCCACCCATTCGGTAGATTCACAACTCTCTTGGACAGATCTAAGAGGTACAGGAAAAACTGCAGGAGTTCAGCCTCTGCTATGGAGCACAGGGCTAGAACACAGACAGGCAACCAGAATTTTAAAAGCTCTGAGCTAAGCTGAACTGCAACAGCTGAACAAGCAATATCGAGACGCACACAAATCTGGATGATAAGAGTGAGCACAGCAAACGCAATGGTGCAAGTCGCTATAGCGCAGTGTTAGAGCAGGCAAGTATTTGAGGGCCAGCAAATTAAATTCATAATCATCTGGATTCAGGTATTTCTACAATGCCAGACAAAGAAACCTTTCAGGCAACACAGTTTTCCTTTAACACACAGATGTTAAAAATAATTAGAAATGGTGAAGGGGATGAGGAAGAGTCAAGTTAAAATATATTCAAGATAATAACGTCTCACATAGATTGTACAAACTCTTTCAACACTCACCGTGCTGGTTTACTCCATACATTTCTCTCAGCCAGGCTACTGGGAGAGGGGGAAAACGCAGCCAGGCTCAATGCAACTTTCAGCTTTGTGTGCGTTAGAACTGTTGTAACATCCAAGCTGATGAGATGTAAAGGGTTTATTTCTCTGCTGAAGCAAAACCTCTCACTGGGTTAAAACTGAATAAAATTTCCATAAATGTGTGGAGTCATACAAGCGTGCTTGATAAAAAGTCTACACTGGGAAGCCTGGACTCCTCCTGAGCATTCACTGCCATCTCTCCAGAGGTTCAAGTCCCCACTGCTGCCCCGCTAACAAGTCAGGGGAAAAATGGGTGCAGCAAATATTGCTTTGCTGAAAATGGGCTCACAGAGCTTTCAGAAGCTTATTGCTGTGACTGCAAAGAGTTAAACACTGCAAGGCATTGCTCTGATCTCACACATCAGTGAAAAATCAGCAGCAGCTCTACCCAAAGTAATGCTACAAAATAAACATGAAGCTGAATCAGACCCATAAGCTCTTAAAGAAAACACTGAGCTAGATACAGATATGGATTTCCCAAAGTGAACCCCTTTTGTACCTATGCAACCTCTAAATAACATCGTTTAACCTTCTTCAGGATTTAAGTTTGATTTCAGGCTAACAGCCGCCATTCAGATGAACCATACAGGATAACTCTGCAGAGCTCCCAAGTACTGAAAAGGGATGGGAAAATCCACCTGAAACAAACATCTTGCCCAACCTCCACAGAGCTGAAAAATAAAATTCCTGTCAGCAGAGTGGGATCAACAATAGTGACACTCTTAGCGGTAACACCAAAGGATCCATTTGCCATCTGAAGGCTAAGGTGCCTTCATCTTAGCCTGGCACCTTGATAAAGGCTAAGAAATTAAATGATGAAAACTTACAGGCACACCTGGGGTGACGTGACAGTGCCGCCATTTAAGCTACAAATAAAACTCTTAAAATTTTTTGCAGTATTATCACTGCCCATCTACAGTTCCCACAGGGTTAAAATTGGAAAGCCCAACTCTGCTTCTCAGTTTGGAGCTTTTTGCCACCGTGACCAGCTGTCAGAGCTTAGGCCTATCGTCAGGAATCCAGTGACACAGCAAAGGTCTGAATGCAGACATACATTTCTGACTCACAGTAAGCAGAAAGCGGACCAAAAACTTATGCCCACGACTAACAAGTCCCATTGTGCCTTCTAAGCCTCTTCAGTATAAACTGATTTGAGAAAGTAACAGTGCTCAAAAACATTACCTTTTCTTAGAGAACTTTTTTTTAAAGTCAAAGTGAGCTTTTTTTCTTTTTTTAGTTAAAAAAAATAAAGACACTCATCTGTGATAGAGACACAGCCACTTGCAAAACAACTTGATCCTGTTCTGAAGCTTGCAAATATGACTACTCTTTCTTCCTGCATTGCTGTAAGGTGCAAGCAGCAACACATTTTTCTCTCCAAAACAGCTGTTACCCGGGGACACAAGGCACAGCTCGGCCATCCGGATCTGCGAAGCCAGTCCACCTCCATGCACTAGGGCGGTGGTGGAACTTCTCCATCCACGGGGCTCATGAGAGATGCGATGTGAAAGCAAAGGGGGGAAAACTGATGGGGCATGGAAAAATGAATAAAAATTAGTATCAGGGAATTAATATCAAGCAAGAGGCAGAGATTTTTTTTTTTTCTGTTTTTCTTTATTTTAACTTTAAAAACACTGCCAAGAGAAGGAAGAGGAACAAGTGGGATGAGTTAGCATCACATTCCCATAAACTAGGAAACTGGCAGCCCAGATGATGCACCAGGGCACAGCCCAGTCAGGGACATGGCAGTGGGTCATGGTCCCAGCCACTGGCCATGCTGCAGCACTCAGGGACACCTTACAGGAGCCGACAATGTTTCCTCACAGAGCTGGGCCAGGCTACCCCACAACTGACAAATAAAATCGGGTTTTGAGTGTGAAAAGTGGGTCACAGATACATAAAGGAGGACAAGCCCAATGCAACAGCAGTGCACAGTGATGAAGGAGCAATCGGCAGAGACCCCGAGGCCTTTGTTAGTGGTGTTATTATGCAAATTTGGCAGCACCCATCAGCCTGTCAGCCTGGTAGCAGTGAGCTGCCCTAAGTGAATGCCATTCAATGCCTCTTCCCCAGCCTACACTTACTAATGCTCCTGCCCCCCCGGTGGAGGCCATGCTCCTTCTCTCCCAGCTCTGGCCTTCTCGCCCCAGCCTCCTGCCTGTCCCCCATCCCAGCACTCTTGGGCAATCTTCTTCCATCAGGGTCCATTTTCAATCCCACATCCCCAGACATCCCCAGCATTGAGCAAAGAGGTGGTTTGGGACAGGGGACATAAGGATAGGCTGGCTTGGTCCCCACCACCCTTGCCCTCAGCTTTGCCTCTTGCAGAGCTAAGGGACAGGGGGGCCACAAGCACGGGCACATTGATAAGTCTACACTCTTTTTTTTCAGCATTCAGTTTTTCCCCCAAAGGTTGAAGTCCCCAGATGCATCTGGCTTCCAGGGAAAGCACAACCAGGCTCCTGCAAGAAGCAGGAGGACGTCTGCCTCCATGCTGGGACGTGTGCCCGAAAGGACACAAGCACTGCAGTGAACGCAAGCAGTGCTGTGCACAACAGCCCTGGCCAAACCATGTGTTTTCCCCGTTGTCCCCTTAGTTATCATTATAATCTTCACACACACAAAAATCTGGACTTTTTAAACAGTGCTTAAATGATTCTCTCCCCCAAAGAATTAAATTACCATTTATAGCCTATTCTTCCTATTAAAAATTTATCAATTTATTCATCACTTCTAGGACTGAGACCTTTCATTTGTTTTACAATGAAGAAACCTTTGATTTGCAATTCTCCAAGGCTACCATTTTTTATTCTTTAGTTCTTCTCATTAAAAATAAAATACCTCTATTCTCCAAAATGCCTTGATGGCATTCTCAAAATGCCCATTTTAACAATGAGAAACTTCTTCATCCTTACCTTGTGATAGGCACTTCAGAAGTTTAAAAGGCTTTTTTTTTTAATCATAACAGTACTGTACTGAAAAAAAAATGAGGTTTTACATCCAAGAATCACCAGGCTGGAATATTGCAAGCATGCAGTATTTACAAAGTGAGCCAGAGGAATGCCTTTCTCCCAAAGACACAGAAGCAAATAGCAAAAATAGAGTTTCACAAAATTTCTTCACTTGGAATGCTGAATTAGGCTAACCTGAAATGAGTTTGCCCTGGGACACCTAAGCTACACCCCAGCCTTGCCAGCCTGCCTCCAAGGGACAACTCCTAAAGGAGCCCAAGACAGAGCATGCGTTCAGACACAGAGGTACAACCTGCAGAAGAACACTTGGAAACCATATTTTAGCATTTTCCCCCCCTTGTTCATCCTGTTCTCCACAGCTCAACACACAAAGACCCCTCTCATCAAAACAATCGTTAGCGCTCGGGTGTGACTGCAACTACAGAAAGCAGATTTACCCCTACCTAAGCTGATAAATGTGTGTTTCACATCAGGGGCCTCAAGCTGCTCCTACCAAGAGTAACACAAAATGTCGAAGTGGAATTGTCTTACTGTACTCCTGGTACAACTCACATCTCACCTACTCCAAGGACCATACACTTTTGCATTAGTTTACTCCGTAAGGTCTTCTCCATTAAAGTTATTAGAAGCACACAGGTTACACGCTACCAATCAATAAAACAATCAATACAACCTCAGGTTGTGGGGCACAGCCTGGCTGTGTCCAGCTACATCATACTTTGGCCCCATATGAAGTGCTAGGACATAACTACTACGGCTCTTAGGTTTCAGATCAAAAGTCTGAAATGAGAGTTTTATCACCAATGCTTGGCAGAGAAACACCTTCACACCCTGGAGAAGGCTGCAGGAGAGCCCCAGGGTGCTAAATCATCAGCAGGGATTTGGTCTTGATGCTTTCACCCCTTTGCCTAGGGGGAATGGCCCATGGGATGCAGGACAGCACTAGCTGCTGCGGGCCAGGCAGCAGCCTAATACATCTTCAAGCTTGTTCTTCATATTTACAAGTAGCGATGTCACAGTAAGGGTCACACATTGCTGCTGATCCAGCCTAAAGCTGGCATGCCTAGCACCAAGCTATTCCCTGGCACAAGAGCACCTCGTGGACTCATGCTGGTCCACCCCATGCAGTTCTGCATTGCACCTTGGTGAGCCACTGAGAGTTTGCAGGGCTTCCACTGCACAAAAGTTTCTGAAAGGGGATTTTTCAATAGACCTACTCAAGAATTTTCTTTCAAAAGCATCTTTTCAGGAAAAACTGGATTTTTATCCCAAATACACATTTCCCCACATTTGCTCTCCACAGAAACTCTGATGTCTGTCAGAAAGAGCAGTGCTTGAAAAGCAAAATGTGCTGTTTGCAGTTTGATTTTTAACAGAAAAACATTTTCTATACAATGAAATCCTATTTTCTGTGCACCTCTGTTGCAGACAGCTGAAAAACAAGCTAAAGACGAACTCCCAACAGAGACCAGTCCCCATTTCAAACCTCAGTTCAGCTCAGATGCAATGCTGAATCAAGCCCACAGTCATCTTTTGAGAGGTCAAGGAAAGAAACCTAAACCACCCAATTCCCAACACTTACATTCAGCAACACCAAAGCAGAATGACCAACTAACTTGGTAGAAAAACAATAATATACTCCACTACCAAAGCAGAGCATATCAGAGGATCAAAAACCACTTAGTGTCCGAGCCTCTGTTTAGTGCAACGTAAAGCCTCCAGCTGCTACAGAGAGAGAAGAGGCAGCTTTTGCCAGCAGACATATTTGTGTAGGAGCCCCAGCTATGACCACAGGAAACTGCCAAGTGTACCTGTGCTTCCTCCTCCTCATCCCAACAGTCATAGCTACCTGCATCAGGAGGGCGCAGAGGGGGAGCAGAGCCAGCAGGAAGCACAGAAATCCAGAAAACTGCACAATAAAATAGCACGTGGCTAAGTGCAGCTAATTACACTTTTGTCACCAAATATAAGATGGACCAAAAATATTACTGTCTTGTAAGTCACTTGCACATGCCAGAATATTTCCACTCTGCATAAATGGATTCCATTCAAATATTGTGAAAATGAATTCATCCCAGAAAAACACAACAGGCCTAACTGCATGTCACCAGATGTCACCCAGGCTATGATACAGCCACTTGAGTATGCTCTTCACCAGCATTGCATAGGAGCCGTGAATGTCTGATGAGCCCCAGGAATGTGGGCTTGCCAAGCACTTGTCAATCTCCAGCGCGTGTTATTCCTCTTCAGTAATCTAACGCCGGCATCTTGTTCCTGTGTACATAAAAGCTTGCTCAGCGTGTTCAAATTGCTATAATTCTGACAGCCTAATCATTTGGCAAAATGCTGCCATATTAACAGATAACAGCTTGCCCTCTCTGCAAACAGGAGGCTCCTACTCTGCATCACTCGTTTCGGGGAAGAGGATGGACGAGGGGTTTTCACCTCTTGTTCCTGTTGGCAGGATAATATTAATGATATTTAATGCCCGCTACCCCCAAAGCAGTGCCCAAATACATCGTGAGGGGCTGTTTTACTTAGGCAAAACAACACACACACACACACACAAAAAAGATGCATTATTTCCATTTTACAGAGTGCTTCACAGGGACAAAAAAGAACTTTATGTGACAAAGGAAACGTGTGGGCTGAGAAGCAAAACTGAATTCATCCCACCCAGTCATAGTCCAAATAACCATAATATTATTAAATTAGCGCTCTGCTTAAAGTGAGTGGAGATCAGAGGCTCTCGAAGCATGGTTTGCAGTTAACCTTTGCGCTGTGAGTCACAGGAATGACTGACAGAGGTCAGGCCAAAGGTTTCCCTAGCCCAATATCCTGCCTGATAGTGGCCTACAACAGATGCATATGGAGGAGTAAAACCAGGCAAAATACACTATAACAACTCTACACAGCAACATAGCGATTTGCAGCTTCCACATTTCAGGAACTGGAGAGGATTTCTCTCTTTTTAAGCACATTTAATGGATTCCTCTTCCATGAATTTGTACAGATGCTGTCTGTTGGCATAAAAACTTCTGGCATCCACGAGGTCCAGTGGCAGTGAACTGCACAGCCTCATTACAGATCTCCATCAGGTCATTTTAAGCCTGATGCCTCAGACTTAAAACAGCTGGGACAAAGAGTAAATAATCCTTTGCTTTCCAGCTAAGCAAGTTTTCCTTTCTGATAACAGTTATTTTAGATCCCATTACTGTTCCTACAAGGTTACGGTTATTCTTTGCATAACTTTGCATTCAGGTCCACACTGCAAGAAAACATTAAATTCTGATCAAAAAATGCAGTAAAGTTTTAAGTCAAATGGTATATTTTTATGGTTTGTTTGGTTTTGGTTTTTTTGTTGTTGTTGTTTTGGTTTTTAAATGCAGGAAAGTATTAATGCCTTCCCGCTTCCACAGGGTATGACCAGTCAGGAATAACTCCAATCACAGCAGGAGCCCTGCAGCAGGTCCTCCTAGTACAGTAACCCTAAGGAAAGTGCTTGATTATTTAGGCCAATGGTTCCCAAATCATCTCTTCTAAAGTGTGAACAACCTTCACCCCATAGCGCTTCTTTCCACAGAAACCCCTCCATGCATTCTTCCCTTAAATAGGGGATCAAGTTATTATCAATCCTCTCCTCTTGTTTCTTTGCATTTTCTCCACAACTCAGATATCCACGTTAGTGCTCACAATATTGTCGTCAAGTCTGAGGCCTCTCAAAGAGACCAGTAAAGGGAATACCTTCACTGTATCAACAATACATTGATCACTGTACAAGCTGGTTTGTACAGGAAATAAACAACCTCCATCCTGATCAAAGGTCCTGAACATGTAGCTTGACAGACTATAAGGAAGTGTTTTAAACACTGCAGGGCACTATGTTTGTATTTAATCTTTTCTTTTTTATTACTTTCCTTCTTTTTAAAAACATTTTTCCCCAACCTGTCTGTGTTTGCTTTCCAAGATTTGTTTACGCTATGTAAGCTGTAGGTTATTTCTGTTAGAGGCCCTAATTTCCTTCTCTGCTGGGACTATGGCGATAGCCCCAAGGAAGTTTACACTGAGAGAGAAGAGCATGAGAGGCAGTGAATTAAGTGGTTCAGAAAGAGATTCAATTAGCTTTCTCAGTGGAGGAAAATGAAGATAAAAAAGGAAATTCTTGGCAGTTCCACTCTCCTGTCTCTGTCTCAACTTCGGCAAATGGACATCAAGAGACAGTCAAAGAAAGTAATCGTCAATATTTGAAGTTTAATATGACGTGAGATCTATTGACACAGGACTAATACCAAAATCTGTCCTTTCTTTCCTTTTTTTTTTTTTAAAAATTCTTCTTCTTGCAGGTTATCACATAACATGGAAAAAACCTCCCACTGAGTATCCCAGCACCAGCTACAGCAGTTGATCTACAGGATCTGACCATTAACACTCCTTCTCATCCCCAAACCCTTCATGAACATAACCTTTACAGACATGCAGCACCTCCCTTGCCTCTCCCCTATGCCTCCTGTGGTGAGGACCAGCACCAGGTACAGAAAGGAAGTGATCCAGAACAGATGTGATGCACATAATTAAAAATATAGTGGGAGAACAGCCAGTTACCTGCAAATGACAATATGCACTTGTCACCACCAGACCAGCTAGGGGCTGGAACAGCCCAGGGCTGCCTCTAACGCACGTGCCCCCCACATCACCTCTCATTCTCACTTTCCAGAGCTTTCAGGGTCTGACCCACAGCCAGGGAGAGCCTTTCACCTCTCTGGGTCCTGCTTTACCAGGGTTTGAGCTCTCCTGTCAGTCCTTGTTCTTCCCCCTATCCTCTTGCCGAAAATGTCTGTAAGTTCCAGCTTTTTCCTTGGCAACCCTCTCAAAAGGCAAGAGCTAATGGAGGAGCTCCCCCCCACTTTTTTTTTTTTTTTTTCTTTTTTTGGTAGCCAATTCCCCGGCTGGCTGAGTTCAATTCATTTGTTTCTACTGAATGTTTGCTTTTCGAGCTGCTGTAAAATTAGATGGCAGGAAGCCTAGAGCTCCTGCGTAGGCATCTTCCTTACCATCTCCTAAGCTGTGAAGCGCAGAAATGGTGTGCTTGTTCCAGTGAAGAAAGCCTGGCCAACATTTCCAGAAGACTTAGAAATGCTTTGAAACCCAGCGTTGAAAACTCCTGGACTGACTGGGACTCGTATCCTGCAGGAGAAATCCCAACCTAACAAAACAATAACGCCAGTATTGAGAAGGAGCCAGACCCTGAGAGGTGTTTGAGCTCTAAGTTTTGAAAACGCCAGATATTTCTAAATCTGATGCCTAAACTACTAAGCTGTCCCATCAGGCATTAGTGGAAGTATTTATTATTTTTAATACATGCTGCCTGCCGGCAGAGGCAAACAAAGTAAAAGAGAAATGACAAGTGCCCCTTCAAAGGGACTGCCAGCTGAAACAAGAAAGCTGTATGTATAGTTCAGACTTTGTACTTTCGAATGCATGTGCACCTACAAAGAGAGACAAAGCATTACAATCATGCTATTCCTGACTCCAACCATTTCTTTGCATTTAAAAATACACAGAATGCCATGAACATTCATTATTCTTTAATGGCACACTTTGGCCAGGAGAACCGAATGCAGGAAAATGAAAGACTGGGTTTGCTACTGAAAACTGAAGGCTTCTCATTAAAAGTTTTAAAAAGAAAAGTCTAATAGTCAGGAGAAAGTGTCTACTTTTAACTCCCTTCTCTTGTTCCTCCCCAACTGTGCTCGGGGCCATGAAGATTAAGAAAGTATTAAGAAAGAATGCTTAATAAAGGTGGCTTTTTCTTAAGAGCAGATTGCAAAAACTGTAAGGGAAGCTTAATCTGATTAAAATAATAATGACATTTACCAAACCAGAAACATGCTTTTTAATAAGGAAGTCTACATGCAAAACAATAATTTTCATATTTTTGTGAACAGAAGACTATTTTATGATAGACTATAAAAGGCTGTCTTCAGCTGTCCTTGGGATTTACAAGGTGCTAATAACAGATCTCTCATAGCTTGTTTACCACACCAGAAATACATTCAGATAAATGCCATCATGGTAGATGAGTGATGTTACTCTGAGAGGGCTCAAAGTACCCTGGAGTCAATGCACAACCTCTTCACAGTCTTCCTTGGTAATGTCTTATGTGAAATAGGACAGGCATAAAATTTAGATCATATTAGTAGCAGCCCAAGACATGGCACATCCACTTCATGACAAGTAATGCATGGAGAGACAGTAAATTACTCCCTAGTCAATCTGTTTTGTGCACCACAGAGTTTTGCACAACCAAAGCTGGCAGTGTGCAGCACAAACCTCCCAGGACTGACCCCAGACAGCACAGCAGATGCCCAAAGCTGGACCCTGTAGTATCCTAAGGACTCTGCAGAAGGCAGCAGCTCTTAGCTTCCACTCCATTTCTACTGGCACATGCAACCTTTAATTTAGGGGAAAAAGGCTACAGGGTGGCACACCCTGACTGAAAAAGTGCCAACACCTGCTTTACAATAGTCATTTTAAATTCCAGGATCTCTTCCAGCCAGTTTCATCTGACTTCCATTTCATTTTATTTCTACAGTCTACAGCCTCTTTGCTCACATACCTTTTAAGTCATTATTTCCTGAAGTGAAAGATAATGTATCATTATTATCCTATATCTTAAGAAAACACAATACAATACTAGATCGATATCCCAGCCTACTATTAAATGGCTGCACAGCCAGCCACAAATCTTCCTGTCCTTATCACTCAAATAGCAAAATACCTAAGGTTCTTCTCTCCCACAAAAAGCTCTTGAACATTCAGTATTTTTCCACTTAATGGCTTTATTCCTTCTTGAAGTCAGTTGCACATATTCTAATAATGCATTTCCTCTATTACTTCTCCATCTGCAATTTATGCATTTATATTAATTTAACTCTGGTGAACAATAAATTCAGAGACAGAAGAAACAGTAAGCAGCCATTGTATGAACTTCTTCAAACCCATCTGTCTTAGTTTTGGGACAAGAGCAATCAAACATCCAGTGCTCGGTGGGGAACCATCCTCTCTTCCAGCTGTCATACCACAAAGTCTCTAACGACAAGACCAATGAGAATAAAATTCTCATCTTTCTTTTAGGAAAAGGATCTTGAACTTTTTTTCTGCTCCATCCATCTCACGTGGGCCAGAACTGCCATTCCGTGGTAGCAACCTTGATCCAGTGCTCTCCCAAGTTAGGCTTGAAGTGGCCACCAAGGACTGAGCTGCCCTACCCAGATGGTATCATTAAACATGAAATCACAAACTGGTTGGGGACGCACATAAGTCTCAGACCTCCTTTTATACACAGCTTACTTGGAGAATGGGGCTCTTTTGGAGAGGAAAAGTATGGAGGACATTTCCTATCATAATACTATTACAACAGTATCATAAAAATTGAGAACAGTGGTCATGAGGTATGATTCCTACCAGTCTTACAAGTTACCAGTACCTAAACTGTTTCACTTGTTAAAAAAAAGAAATCCTCTAGATAAAATGTGGTTATTTTGTTTTAAATAAAAACATAGCTGGTTTCCAAGGACATGCATTTCTTCCTGATCTGAAGAGTTTTTCCAGTCCTGGCCTTTTTTTTTCCCCCCTTTGCTTTTTGCCCAGCTGTTCACAAAACCATATAAACACAGGGGAAGGTCAGCAAGGAATGACAGAAAGTGATAGATCAAGTCATCAGGTCACGAACCTTTCCACCACATGGTCCCAGCAAAGCACAGTCTTAACATGTCTTTAGAAAACCTTCATAGTTTCCCTATTGCCAACACAGTACAGCTACTCCTGGAGAGTTTATATCCAAAAATTAAAAACAAACAAACAAACAAAAAAACAAAACCAAAACACCAGCCCACTTAAAGGAGATTTACAAAAACCAACTAAACAAAACAGAAGAAAAAGTATCAAGAAAAGGCCTTCCTCTTCCTGACAGCTGTCAGGGCTGTTCAGAGGGGAGGGCTCACGGGACGAAGGCACCAGTTGGCAATGCCAAGCCCTCACTGTGGCTAGCATAGCCAAAGTTTACGGAAACCCTCCACCTCTCATGAGGAGTCAATGGTGGGACCCACAGCTGGGCTGGGGAGGGTCCCTAACCCAAAATTTGCAAATTAGCACCAACATCTCTGCAGCACTGCCAAGCATGTCAAGAGGAAGGGCCCCAGCCGTGTCAGGAATAGTGTTAATAAAGCGGAACAGCTCAGATGGCTCCCTCAGCCTGCAGGAGGCTGTGTGGGATCCTGTCACCAATGACAGTAGGTGTGGAGGGAGGAGGAAAGGTGAAGAAGAGGTTTCTGGTCTTTGGTGGATGGGGATCAGCCACCCAGAGAAGACCCAGCACCACCGTCATGCCTGTCCCTCTTCACAGGGGCAGGGCTTCCCAGCTCCAGGCAAAAGAGCAAAACCTTGGCTTGTTCCTCAGAAAAATATCACTATTCTGCATTAATTCAATGTAGTATACATCCCCTGTCACCTAGGAGAGTACAGCAGGTGACAGGCCTCCCCTCAGGCTGTAGGCCAGGCTGGGCATGCACCACTGGCCATGGCTGCTACCTGCCCCAGCCATGGCTGCCGCTTGCCCTGGCTGCAGCCACACGCTCTCCCTGTGGATTTCGGGGATAGGGGAATGGGAAAGTGGGGGTTCATACCCAACTCCATGAATCAGGTTCTGATCCTGTTCCCCAAGACGGTGGGGTTTCTATTTGACCAAGAGTCACCATTATTAATGTACTGCGCTGATGTCTAACTGCAACAGAAAAAAACACAAGAAAAATCCTGCGGTATCAGTAAAGAGTATTATAACACGCAAATTTCAGGTTACTTTACCTGGGAGTGTCCACATGGCATCAAGGGGCTAAGAGCAGGTCTGAAGCCCTCCTGCCCTCTCCTCCCAGCTGTCCTTCACTGAGCCCAGGCACTGCCAGCGACACAGCGTGAGCTCCACGGCCGACAGGTACCGTCCCAGGCAGAAGACCTCTAATTTCGTTTCAATTAAAAGAAACTATTTTGAAGACAATTCAATTCCAGTTCCAGACACAGTAATTTCCAGCTCCCTGTTTTAGAAAACTCCTCTCCAAAAACTGCTGGTCTCTGGCCGCTGCACAAGCAGCGCTCTTTTTAGGCTGCGGACGTTAATCAAGCTGCTCTTTATTTTTAGATTTTCTTCATATGACTTTACGCCACAAACTCTATTAACGTTATGTCTTGGAACATCAAAGTTATTCACAGATCAATCAAAATGACAGAAAACATTCCTCCTGCTTTGGGAGAACTGAACTCAGCTGGCTTTTTAGTAGGAGAAGCTGAGAGAAGAAAAAAAATTTTAAAAATACCCCACACGCTATAAATCAACCGATTGGACATCCTGGCTATGAATGAAATTTCTCTGAGGAGGCGGGAAGGGAGGGAGC
The DNA here is from genome assembly GCF_031877795.1 of Strix aluco. NCBI lineage: Eukaryota > Metazoa > Chordata > Aves > Strigiformes > Strigidae > Strix > Strix aluco. The sequence continues at coordinate 127,402,942 of NC_133932.1, forward strand.
AGAGCAGCAATTTTTCCCCACAGACGCCTGCGTGCGTAGGTTAACTGCTTGTCTGCATGGAGTCGCGTGAAGGTGGTTTGACTTAGCGCAGTGCCCAGTGGAAGCTGGGGAGGGAGGACTTACCTCTGCTTTCCAGCCCATTTAAAAGCATGCTTTCTCTCACTCTTGTTTACTTTCTCTCACTCTCAATATACTGGATGATATCGCAGCTGCAAGACATCTCAACCCCAAATCCCTCCGTAGCCTAATAGGAACCTTCTCATTCACCCAGTTCAAAACGCTGAATTATTCAGCTAACACGCTCTGACCTAGGGCTGCTGCAGGTATGGTGATCTCTGCTGCAGGGAAAAGGGAAGGACTGCAACCTTACATTGCACTCCAGCCACCCATATAACCCACACCATAATCAAACTCTTCATTCTCCATTTCTCCCCACAAGCAGGATTAAGACAGACTGAAAATAAAAAAGACATTTACTTCAAACCCTGTCTTTTCTGTTTACTGTACTGAAGCCCGCTCTTGAAAACATCCCGACTCCCTCTCTCCAAAAACAGAAGGAAGTCACAGGTCAGCAACGTGTCCTATACAAGAAGCTGAATTTTATCTAGATTTCCTCATCAGCACTCAGAAGTAACTGCGAACAAATGTAGATTTTTGTTGGCACCTGGAGGCACAGGTAAACCATTAATCAGGAAAATCTACTGCTGCATATGCCAACTGATGGAAGAGTGAAAAAAACAACAAAACTCATAAATGCAAATTAAAGATTAAAGGTATAATGTCAGCTAGTACTTCTGATCGGTAAATTCTGACCTGCTACTGTCACCAGTGTTAGCTTAGACTATGTAAAAGGAAGGCTATTAGACACTTAGTTCCCCCCCCTCCATCTGCTTACTCTGAGCACAAAAGCAGAGCCACAGACCCTCCCAAGCCCCATGCAACAGCTCACATGATGCCACAGGCATCTGGGGTGAGACGCAAAACCAAGAAGTGAAGTTCTAGCTTCTATAGATATCAACAGCTGTAGTATCATCAGAAGTATGCAGGGAAGTGTTAGCAGTTACAGACTGCAAAAATCTGGGGCTCACTGAATATTACTATGCACATTTATTTCTTTACATTCAGTGGGAAGTACTGAGTATTTCTGCCTTCTTTGCACCCCTCAATGTGAGACACCAAACAGGCTTGTGCTCTGCTACCAGAAAAAAAAAAAAAAAAAGCCAAAACAAGCCCCAAACACAAAACAGTAGAAGAGGATAAAGATTAAAGACATTATCCCAATCTCTTGCTAAACTAATGCAGGCTAAAATTTCACAGCAAAAAAAGGATACAAAACTTTGACTACGGAAAACTTCCTCTGTTTCAAATTTCATGCACTGACATGTAATTGGATTAGTTTTAAGATTACAAAAATTTAAATGGCAACTTTTTGTAAACAAACTCTGGGAAAATTCTGTCATCAGGCAAAGCAAGGTGACATTCTCCAACACTTCTCCAGTTTCACATTTATAATGAAGGGGACTGTCCTCAAATTTCTCAGTGTGAACAACTTCACTAGGCAAACCACAGTCCAGAACAACATATTGCTATTCTAAAGGTGTTATAACTGATCTTTTGAGTTATCCTCTAATCCAGCAAAATGAACCAAAAAGCAACTAGCAATAAGCTGTATGTTCACACAGCCAGCAAAGCTCCAGGCGTGCAAGAGCATCCCCCCTCACTGCCTGCACCATCCTGGACAGGTTATCAGCAGGATCCAGCACACAAGCCACCATCGCACCACTGACCGGTGCCACACACCAGGGCCCCAGACAGCACATCTACCTTCCATTCTTATTTTCCACATAGAAGAAAAACTATAGTAATTGTTGGCAAATACGGAACTTTTACTGACAAAGCACCATACCTACTGATGGAAGGAGAAAAAAAGAAAAAAAAAAAAAGAAACCTAACTAAAGCTGGGCTTACGATTTAAAGACCAGAAGACACAAATTTAATCTATGAATATTTTTTGCCCCATTACCAGTGAAGAATTACTGGTTCTACCATGTCAAAACACACAGGGCTTTTGTTATGCTTTCTGAAGTGTTATATTTACACAACATGGTTATATTTTTTTCTGGTTGCTTCTCTGATGCTTAAGGAATGATAAGGATTCCTTACTGCATTAAAGGGTTTTAAAATGCAGTGCACAACCAAGCAATTTGGGAAGCAATCGCTATGTTTCTAAAGTGAACTTTAATCTAGAAATGCTCATAAAAATCATATTATGGCATACGGAAACAATAATGTTAATTAAATAATTTGCATTTACATAGCAATTGGTCCCAAGGGCCAAGCATACAGTAGCACAATTCACATGAAGTACACCACGTGCTCAGCAGCAACAGATCTTAGAGGTTTGACCTGAAGAAACCCAAGTGCATGCAACATCTCCTTTCCCTTACACCTTCTACCCTCTGCCCTTACAAGTCCAAAGGCAGCCACCATTTTTCAGCTGCCTCAGATTATCTAGCAGGGCTTTCATGCTTGTTGGTTAGCTGTGTGAGAAACTCTGGAACATTCTGTGTTTTGTTTTACTAAGCCATACACAAGTATGCAAGTGACAAGAGATCTTTGTGTAACAAGGAGATGCTCTAGCCAAGCACAAGCACCTTGCTTAACCTTCCCTGCCAGGCCCTATTCAGCCAGCTGGGTGCAGAGCTGCTTCCTCTCCAGGTAACAGAAACACACACAGGACTGTCCACCCTTAAGCCTTCTTCCATTTGTTCAACACAAGCAAAGATAACTGTGGAGATACTTAACACCCACAAGCCAGCTCTAATTCAATATTCTTGGTCAGACAGGATTTGTACATGACAGAAATAGAACTAACCGCATTACAAGAGAAATGAACTCTTTCCAAGATCCTGCCCATTTAAAGAGCAATGCCAAGCTCCTTATATTTATGTGGGTCTCTTAACAATTTAGGAAGGAATTAGCAGTGGCAAGAACCAGAAACACTAAAAGCACACTATTGTTTTTAAATGAGGACACTGTCAAGATAAAAATATATATACACACACACACACTTAAAAATGTAGACAGCCCCATTTTCATTTGTGTTTTTTGTTAGATTTTCTGCCCCATTTATTAGCTCTGTCGGGGAAGCAGCACTAGCTAATTTCATTACTTGTTCTCAGCCAATTTGACTTTTTGGCTTCCTTCCTATGCGCTAACAGAGTTGCTCTGTTTCCAAAGAAGGGAAAACAGCCATTGCATTACTGGAGATTGGATAGTTTTCCCAAGTCCACTCTAGCTCCGTGGGAGGAAAGCGTCCCGTCAGCAGCAGGCACTGGCACCTGCAATGCCACCTCCAGCCAGGACAAGAGCAGGACATGCTATGGGAGAGCTCACTGGAGCTGCTGGATGAGTGGGGAAAAAAAGAAGAAAAAAGTGATTTGCAAGACTGAAAAGTGTCTTGGTAAATCAGAAGGACTAAGAAGTGGAAGTATCTAGGCTACATTTCAAACTGGAACTTGGTTCGTGGAGATGATTTTGCGCCGTGGGACAGCAACCCTTATTTCCCATGGAGGCTGGAGGCCCAGGGTTTTGCTGGGGGAACATCTCCAGTCCTCACCTTCTTCCGGCTGCTACACAAACACACCATACACACAAAGGGGAAAAATTAAACACCTGCAGGCTTTCCTCATAAGTGGGCACTTGACATTGCATGAAGCTGAAAGACTTCAGCTAGTTCCACATAGATGTAGCTTTGATCTAAATCACACAGTTCAACCCCATTAAATCAAAAGGATGTTTTAAGTAATGCAGATCTTTGAAAGCCTGAAGATCCAGATCTTTCATAACCATGCCTATTTTGCCTCTTTGTTTCTGGAAAAAAAAAAAAAAAAGAAAGCCCCAAACCCTTAAAAACAAATTAAAGGATAAAGAACTAATAAAAGGTAGGCCTAATCTAAGTCCCACAAGTTTCAAAGGGACTTGCACATGACCCAGTGCTGCCATAGTATTTTTCACATCTGTGGGGCATTAAAGGAAATAACCAAATCTTGAAATTAAAGTTTGGTGTCCCTTGTGACAGTGCTGAGAAACTAAGCCTTTCTCCTTGCCCCTTCATTTTCTTTTCATCTTCAATTTTGTTTGCCACTGCTAACTTAATATACAGGAGTTAATTTCTTTCCTGACTCGAGGTATCACTAGGGGAATATTGTGTGTTACTGTGGCAGCTGGAAGTCATTACATCTATATAAAAATTAACCTGTGGCACTACTCTTTTTTCTTTTCTTTTTTCTTTTTTTATTTATACAAAAGCACCTGCCTTATTAATACTGGATATGAAGCACTTGCTAATGCAAATAATTGAAACTCTTAACTACATTAAATATGCAAATACAAACCCCTAAGCATTTCCCAAAATCAATATCAAATAAGATCCTAGACCATGAGCTGCAGAAATACAAGTTATCCTTAAGCAATGCAGTGTTCACCAAGAAGAGATTGGTTTTCTATTGCACCCACCTTCATGATAAACCTTTGATATGAAATAAAACCTCCTATTTAAGCCAACCTCACAAGCAAAAAGGGAAACTAATATTTATATTTCAGAAAAAAATAAAAGACTAAACCCTTAAGGAAACAAGTTAAATGGACTGAAAAAGGAAATGATGGACAGAAAACAATTGATGTTGTTGAACACATTGAATATCATGATTACATAAATTCAGACATTCAACACATTAATCCTTAAACACCTCATTTCTGAAACGAACCCTTCCATGCTCAAATACATACCAGGTCTAAACACAGCAAATACATACCAGTCTAAACCACATCCCCAAAGCTAGCTAATTGGAGTATTTTTATATATAACACTCTTCTTCCAGAAGTGTTATAAGTATGTCTATACTATTTTCCTAGAAGTTTAGTGCACACAAGCAGCAGGAAAAATTAGCCAGTGCTGAGCTCCATGCTGCCATTGCTAGACTGCAGCTAGTCCCCAATGTATCATTTAAAGCAAGCTGAGGTGTTTCTACACTGCAGTGTATTTTTGGGACTGCTGTAGTCGTACCTATGAGGTCACCCAGTAAAGAAGCAAAACTTTCAGGCATGTGCTCATCCCAGAACTGTGTAACAATACCCAGCCGTTGTCCATTCAAAACCATTTCATCCGTTCTAGGGACACAAAAGGCACAAAAGCTCATTTTTCAAGATTCAGTGCCCACAAAAGATCTTATCAAGAAGCTTGGCATGAAGAGATGCTGTGTATTTCCACCTCCCCTGACACCAAAAATGTACATAATGATGACAGAGCATGGACAGCAAAAACATAACAGAAGAAACCCCTCAAACATGCTGAAAACTGAACACTTTCCAGATGTGAACAAATTATGTATGGTGCCATCCCTAAGGATTACAGCAAACTTCCTAATCTACTGCAGACTGCAGTTTCTCACAAAAGTATGTTCAAAACAATGCCAAGGAACTGAACAACTTTTAATTGGGAAGGGATAATTCTCACTTAAAATTAACCCATCTGAATACTAGTCTTGGGGAAAGCTCCCACCCTCATCAGTGGAAAGTAACCAGCATCTTAGCAAGGCAATGTGACCCATCCCAAAAAGATGAGACATACCTCAAAATATGAGACAAACCACTGCTGAGTACCAACCTTCTCTTTCTACAAGCTACGGAGGGGAGGACAGCATGCCTGGCTCACGCTACGCTCCCAGTTCATGAATACTGATGTTCAGCAAGATGAAGCCCAGCCTGGTGGACAACCCACTCACTCCAGCAGCACTGCGGTACAGCAGTACTCTCCATATAGCTAGTATTGACTTCAGATGAAAAAATTAAGCCATGGGTCACTGGAGGGCTGCTAAATGTTTTCCAAAAAATTGACATAATTAAAGCATAGCTGTGCAAGAATGTGAGGTAAGCAAAAGTAGGAAATTACAGTGTGTTTTTGACTGCTCTTGTGTTTTTTGCTACACTGAGATTAAAGGGCAGGTCACTTCCCTGCCAGATCTGAGAGAGAGGGATATGTATTTACCAAGGCAGTTACACAGAGCAAGTTACAGCTGGGAATGTAACGCACTACCAGTCACCACCTTGGTTTACCTTCTGGAAGCCTGAAAAGTTACCTGACACTTAGAAACTGCAACTCGTACATTTGCCAGCCCTGTACTCCCTTCTCCTGCATCCTCCTTCACCGTCCACTGAGCTCACTTGCACAGATCTGTACTTTTCTTAAACTGGAAACTCCCCCAGCCAGGGAACGCATCCCTCTCCTCTGAGCATGGCATGACTAACACAACAAGTAACAGTGCCCAGACACAAATTAAAGTGCAACCCAAAGGCCATCTCCACACCAGACCTGCAGGGAGACAGGAGTCTGCACCCCCAGGTGGCAGGGCAGGAGGCAGCTCTTGATCAAGTGCTGAGCAGAGATGCTGCTGTCGGGCCCTGTGGAGGAACAGGGTGTTTTGGTCAAGGCTAAATGCTGTACTTACCTGATTCTCTTCCCTCTGTTTTGGCATGTGGCTAGAAGGGAGCTTGCAGCAGCCTGCCATTGCAAGTCTTAAACAGTCTGAAATGCATCCTTGCTGTTCTCCTCTAATGCAGTAGTATTGTTATCATTTATAAATTAAAATGATCAGGCAGCAGTTCAATAGTGCATTTTTTTTTTCCCCTAATTTTGCAAGACCAAGATTTTACACATTCTATTTCAGCTAAAACTTTGACTCATTCACTGTCCTGGGCATCTGTACTGCAGCAGACGAGAAATCAAACACTGCAGCACCTAAGCACCTTGAGGCTAGAGTCTGAACTTGAACCTGGCTGCTTTCTTCTCCTAGAGCCATTACCAAAGCAGCTTAAGAAGCAGGAACTTTTTAATCTATTTAATTTTTTGCATCCTCCTCAAGCCTGCCTCCCTTCAAAAATACGATCCTACACAAAAACCTCTAGGGATCCCATCTTCTGATTTATTGGAATAATACTGTAGTGCAAAAGTACAGTGTCAGATTTTGGGGACATGAAAGATGACACAACTTCTGTTCCACTGACTCTCCCTTTCCTGTAATAAACTACTATTGCACTACCCAAAGATAATAAGACAGTTCTTCTCCCACTATTCAAATTGTTTAGTATCCATCCACAAAAACAGAGATACCTCTTTTTACTCTTGTTGTTTAGTGTCTTTCACACTGGCACAAAACTTGATGAATTCCAAAGTATTTCTTAGATTTCATCACTCAAGCCACCATTAGCAGAATTTTGATCATCACATAAACTATTTATTTATTTTTGCTCGATTGGGTCTAGTTATTGCACTCTCTGAGTCAGTCTCTGAGGCAGCAAGGTTGCTACTGCTTGGACCCAGCAGAGAGGTAAAATAAGTCAAGCAAGGACCACCATGAATGGCAGGGAAGACAATTTTTGTAACGACCTGACAGTACTGGGTTTACTTAGGGATGATGCTTAACCAACAAACAGTTTATTAACTCATAACTATTTTCAAAGATGCAGAAATCCAATTTCTGAATGACTTCATTGCAATCTGTGCTTCTTTATCATTTCAGAATAGGTGGCCATCACAGAATCACAGAATCATCTAGGTTGGAAAGGACCTTGAAGATCATCTAGTCCAACCGTTAACCTAGCATTGGTAGTTTCCAACTACACCATACCACTCAGCGCTATGTCGACCCTACTCTTAAACACCTCCAGGGATGGGGACTCCACCACCTCACTGGGCAGCCCATTCCAATGCCTAACAACACCTTCTGGAAAGAAATACTTCCTAATACCCAGTCTGAACCTTCCCTGGTGCAATTTGAGGCCATTCCCTCTTGTCCTATCGCTTATTACTTGGTTAAAGAGGCTCATCCCTAGCTCTCTGCAACCTCCTTTCAGCTAGTTGTAGAGGGCAATGATTCTACATAATCTATCCAACAAAAGTACTGTAGACTGTGGCATCCATTTTATGAAATTCTACTTTGATGGCTTACAGAAAGCTGTGATAAAGTCTCCGTCTTTTCCTCTCCTTGGTTTTGACAGAAGCTGAAGATTTCTGACATTGGGGTTCAGAACAAAGCTATCCCGTTCCATATTTAGAAAATGGGAGCCTCTGTTCAGATGCCAGATCTGTAACATTAGCATCTTCTCTTGCCTTCCCTTCTGCAAATACCTGACTTACAGGCTGCTTGTCTGGATCTGTAACAACTGGTCCTTGTGCATCCATACATACCTGTGCAGCTGGACTCACTCTGGATGGGAATGAGAGTTTGATTCCACTGAAAACAAGAACACTCCCTTTCTCCCAGAAAAAGACAGACAGAAATTTGTCCAGCTCAGAGCACGGTCCAACAGAACAAGAGACATCAAGTGAACATGATGGGCTGAATCTACCTTGGAAGAGTTATAGGCAGGAGAAAATTAAACAAACCAAAAAAGGTCAAGCTTTGAGTTCTTAGTACACCGGTACTTATAATTTCAATGAAATGTACAAATGCAGGATGTATAAACTTCCTTTTTCTCTCTAAAAATGACCTGCCAGTCTGATAAAAACATCAGTATTTGTATTCAGCTCTACCTTTCAGCACGTAAAAGGTTACAAAATGGAGGAGGAAAAAAAGAAAAAAAAAAAAAGGAGAAGACATAACAGACTGCCCTTCTCTTTGTGAAATCCCACAGAGCTCCCTCCAGACCACAGAGACAGTGGTTTATGCAACCAGTGCCCCCCAGCACTGAGGGTCCCTGGGCCACAGCTGACAGGTGAGACCCTCTGATGCTCCTTCTGGATGCAAGAAGCATCAAACCAAAGCAATGCCTGGGTCATGGCTGAAGGAGCACCGTGCTGCTTGCCAGGTGCAGCTTGGTTGGTGATGCTGCCCAAATGTCACGGAAGGTCAGGATACACAGCAATGCTTTTACTTTGATGGCACTCAACTTTCACAGAGGAACCAACTGGAAGGCAGTGACAACTCAGAATTTAAAGACCTCACAGTCTACATTTAAGATCTAATCCCACAGACTATCACACAAAATTTCTACTGGCTTTGACAAATCATGTATAAAATGCAGGAGCTCCTGGTGGGAACAGAAAGCACTGAGTTCAGGGTGGAGATCTTGGGTGACCCTCATCCAGGGGTTTTATGCTCTTTCCTTTTGTTGGCTGATTTCAGCCTGGAGGCTCACAAGATCAGTTCTGTGGGGAAAGGTCATTGCCAAGTGGTAGCTAAGCAACAGCTGAAGAGTTGTGGCAGTCAGAAAAAGCCACAATGTTTTGTTTTGTTTGTTAACTTTTTAAGAAGTGATGGACAGTCCTCAGAACAGCCAGTGACATCCCCTACAGGAAGCCAGTTCAGGTGACTTCTTTTTATTTCTTAAGTAGTTTGCATATTTTAGAAAAATTAAGCCGGGAACTAATCTGGAAAAATATTGAATAAACATAGAAAGCTACTTGAATGACTCCCTGCTCATGTTTTATAATACACCAAAAATTCCAGCTTCCACAAGACAACACTGGGAGGCCAGTGCTGTTGCTTGGAGGAGAGCCTGCTCTGTGCTCCCTTCTGTGTCACGTCGCAGTCCCCATCTGCTCCAGCCAGGAGAAGGAAGAACACAGTCTGTCCACTGCTCGCATGGCACAGGTGGAGTGCTCAGGGGCACCAGCCCCAAACCCTTCCACACCACGGAGCACCGGTCAGTGTGGCTGGAGATCCTCCACTCTTCTCAGCTCCAACCGCTGATGCATGAATGCAGATGTCAGTTATGGCTGCACATGCAAGGGTTTGCCCAATATTCTTCCGATTATCTGGATAACAACTGCATTAACCCAGTCTTTGAGAGACTTTGGGCATGTGAAAACCTCAAGCTGTATAATGAAAGTAACTCTGCTGTGCAGTTTCTTAATAATTTTTATCCTTTATTTTCCCTATCAGTGAACACCCCAAGCTTTGTTACAGGGTTGGGTTCCCACTTTGTTTGCTTTCCTCCCAACCCTTAGATCGCTGGCTACTGCAGCTTTAAAAGGAGGAGCAGGGGATGTCCACACACCATGCAACATCCCTGCTGAAATGAAGGTGCTGCTATGCTGTCAGTGCTTCTAGGGCTGGAAGGCCTTAAATGGGTAACCTAAATCACTTTCTACAATTCATGCAGCTAGATACTGAGCACACACTTCAACAGCTAAAAATTTAAATGATCTTGTGCTTCATCTGTGCTTTGACTCATCCACTTGAAGCATTTACTGGTGCATGGGCAGCGTGAACAGTCTGTACGTCTGGTGTCCAATTGTACCAAAAACCTCTGGGCCCTATTGAAATATTAATAATGATAACAGGGAAGTCAACAAAACCTTCCAGCATCTCTTCCCCAGTCAACTCCCATGCCAGAAACAGAGACACAAAGGACAGTGGTGAGAAATGCATTCTGGCTGGTTGGATCCTCGGTGCCTTCAGCTCTCAACACGGCCCTACAGCCGTACAAACGCCGGCAGGGCAGTCTGTGACCTACTTTCCCTCCCTCACACGGAGTACTGTGCCATTGTGAAACTGCCACTGAATTTCAGCTTCATAACGATGACAAGAGGGATTTCAAGTGGCCACACGCTGTGTGGCTAATGGTGTGATGGCAGCCACTGCCCCAGCATTCACGCCTTCTGCCGGGGAGCCTCCGCCATGCCGGGCTCCAGCTGCCGCAGGGGACAGAGGCGCAGCCCTCCGGGGCAGCACGGCAGCAGACTCACACAGCAACACACCCGCGTCCCCAGAACTGCTATTTCTCCCTCCTCCTCCTCAACATCTGCCTGGACAACTATCCCTAAGTGACTGCACTGAAGTTTCTTGCACATCCTCTCTGCCTTTGAAGACCTTTATGCTGCTGAAACCACCACCGCCACCCTCCTGCCTGGCACGGTGATGACTGTGGCATTAATGCCACAGACAGGCAAAGCATCACAGTCCAGCTATGACCACTGGCATGTGTTGCTTATAGTGGTCCCACAGAAGCCATGCCTACAGCCAGACGAACTCAGACACAAACAACTATTTGAGCAATTTACTTTAAGTAGGAAACATTGGTGCTTAGCACAGCTCTGAAACGACCTAATGGGTGCATAAGTGTGGATTTGAGAGCCTAACTTCAAGCACATAAGTTTGACAAGGTTGGCTGAGGGCCCACATAAGGATCTCAAAACCAGCTGTGCAGCATCTGCACCACATGAGAGCTCGCACCAGACAAGCTGAGCCTCCTCCAGGCGTCAGGAGGCTGGTCCTGCACAGCAGCTCCCCTGCCTGCTGTGCCCACATCACCTCCAAGCAGGACATTTTTGGGCAGTTGCTAAGCGGTGCTATCCCTGTGACACATCCACCAGACCAGAGCAAGTCCACAGGCTGAAGAAGGTGAGATCAGCCCGTTTGTACAGACATGCCCCTGCTGCAACTAGTGTCAGCAGCTTGTACATAGCAAAAATGCCTCTCCTTTGTCTGGGCAGGTTTGAACTCAGGCTTACGGAGACCTGGCCATTTCGGATTCCAACTATGGAAAGGATGAGCTGGCCAGGCAGCCTTTCCTGAGGGCTGATAACAGTCTTTCCCTGCATTACCACTTCCCATTTATCCCTGCAGCCCTAGGGAAGCCTTCAAGTCTATACTGGTTAAAAACCAGTTCAAATGGGGGTCTATTATGTTAACTCCAAGGCAAGCCTCATCCAGTGCCTCCATTATAATATAATGTTAAATGAAAGGGGAATATGGAAGGAAGTCTCCTCCTTGTCTTACAAGAATAGATTGATCCCTAGATGTTTTTCTTTTCCCTCCTATGACTACAGAATAACAAACAGCCATAACTCCCACCAAACATAGCACCTAACTATCCTGGTTCAAATGCACTGAAAGCTATTTTAATATTTTGATAGCTTGATACCTACTGAGGGTAGCACAGTCCCCTGTAGCACTCCTCCTCCTTTTTCTGCAAAGGGACTCATTGTGCAATAACATCTTGGTATTGCACAATCCCTTTCTTAAAAAAACCCACTATGCTATTAATGTAATTAGTTGATTAATCTTTTCAGCCCCCCTCAGCATTAAATAATCACCTGGATGCAGAATGCTTTCTCTTCAAAGAGAGTGCACCTCAAGTGTTTATCCAGACACTAATGCAAGGAATACCATCAGCAGTCCAACCGGTGGTTAAGAAGGAAAGCAAACAGTACTGCTGAGCATGCTGGGGACAACCAGATACTGAGAAATACATCAAAGCAAAAAAACACAATACTCATCCCTTTATACTTACCACCTCCTCAGGATGAGACAATTCCCATTTTCTAACCATAAAAGAACTTTAAAAGAATATATTGAAAATACACACACAAAAGTGATTCAAGTGTCTCACAGAATATAAGGTCAAGAGCACACTGCTTGACTCATCAGTTCAGGCCATGAACAAGTTCAGGCCAAATGGCTCCTGGATCAAGTGCACCGTTCCTAACAGCACCTCTCCCAGAGAGGCACCCAGTTGTGAAAGGAGGTGACAGCCAGGCATCACATTTCTGGCTGAATTCTTCCCAATGGTTAATTGCCCTCACTGTGAAAAGACAAATTCAAGTGTGCCTTATTTCCTTCAGCTCTGCTTTCCAAAACACTGGGTCGCATTACACCTCCACCTGACAGACTGAAGTACCACCTAGTCTCAGTAATCTTCTCCTATGCAGGTACAAACAGACCATGAACAAATACCTTTTTCATTATTACTTTCACTTCCCTTCCATCTGAGAGTGGGCTGTAGGGGGATTTTTTTTTTCCAGTTTCTCTGAAAAACAACGCCTACTTTCTGGCTTGCAAAATTACAGGGTTTGGTCATCAGATGACTTTTCCTTAAGCTCCCAATTTTCGTTCACATTGCCTCCTCCAAAGCTTTTGTTTTCAAATCACTTGCTCATAAATGGTGTAAATGATATGAGATGCCAAGACCCTCCTCCTATTTTCCCTCTAACAAAGATGAGTGGAACATGCGCAGTGATCAGAAGGATATGGAGCAATATGCAAACAAGTGAGCAATGCCTGCTACTCATCTTTAATAAAATGCTGGGTTTGTATATGTCTTCAGAGAAGTGAAACCTCCAATACCTTCACTGAAAGATTTGCCTGAATCAATGCTCAGGATAAGGTCCTGATGCAGTGTTTTAAACCTTACTGTGAAGCTCTTAATAAAAAAAAAACAAAAACAAAAGCCATAAAAACACAAGACAGCTAGAAAGCATACACATTCGTCCTGCAAACTTCATTAGGAAAGGATAGTTCAAGATTATTATTGCCAGCCATACACAACCAGCGTACCAGCACTTTCTGCTATTCTCCTCTCCTGGGTTAGGCTACAGCATAACTCAAATGTCTCTTGTAACCTTAAAACAAACCTGCTTTCCACTTTTAACGGACTCTTAATAAGACAGTCAATATTTCAGACAGGAAAGCTCATCTTGTTTCTCCTTTCACTTCAACCAAGTGTCAAGGAAAGAAATGAAGTGAGAGTTAAGTATCCTGCCACTAGGACAGGCATCACAGAGCATCCAGAGCACTCACACACCTCTCCCCACACCCTGAGAATATGACACCATCAATTACCAACATTATATTTAGCTTATGTAATTAATTTAGCTACACACATAGGCCAGTAACAGTATCTTCAGAGAAGAACTCCCTCCTGCCACTCATATAGGGGAAGAAAAAGAAAAGTTCGTATTTATTTTATGATTGTGTTTACAAAGCAATATGCACCAGAACAAAAAAAGTTTTAGTGATACTCAAGCAAAAACCTGCCCCACCATTTTCAGCATTTCAAGCAAAGCATTCAAACAAACAAAATCACATTCTCCATCTTGTCTCTGGCTATTGTTGTTGTTGTTAAGTTCCAGCAAAATCCCTTCAGGCATATCAGAATGCTGCAAGGGCATAATTAAGCCTTCAACAACCATGAAGGATATTACCTTTCACAACAGGAATGGGAAAGAAAGTCGTATACTTCTCTAAGGACCAGATCTGCTATGTGTAACACTTAACCAGCCCCTGACTTGAGGGGACTTCATTGTGTAAATGTGTAACTAATGGTGATTAGTACTAAACATACAAGATGTAATGGAAACCTTCATATGCCAGCAACACTGGGACACAGGTGAACCCAAAAGGACTGCCAAGGTGTGCTACCATGCATACACACCTCTTGTATTTCCTGCAGAAATTTCCTGAGGTTGGCAGAAGCTCCCTCTGCCCTGTAAGAGATTACCTCCTACCTTTCTCCGAAACAGTGAATGGCTCAAAGACAGTATCACAGTGTCTGTGTAGTTAGCATTGCACTGATTTACAGACTCAATCTGGAGGCTTTTCCCTGATTTCTTCTCTCCTTTCCATGCTCATAATCAGCTAGGGTGGATGGTCTCACACTATGTTCATGGTGCTTTCCTGCAGCCCGAGGAACCTGCTGGGCACTTCTTGCATCCAGCCAAAAATCTATCCTCCTGGGCACCAGAAATTAAAAAATACAAAACAAATCCAGCCTATCATGCCTCTTTCCATAGGGTGATTTATGAACTCGTAAAATTTGAGAACTCAATCAACAGATAATGAAGTAAAACAGCAATGATGGCAGGCCGCTCAGCTGCTGGTCACTCCCGACATGTCTGTGCTGAAAAGATTCAGTTCACTTACTCAGAAGAGCCCTCATCCTCTGATCAAGGCTGATCGATGTGCAATGCAAACATGCAGTCTGGCGCCTAAGCTTTAAACTCTTTTTATTTCAATCACCTCCTTGGTTATTTTTTTGTTATAATTTAATTCCTGAATCATGATCTCTCTGTGCATTAGTAAATTCTATCTTGATTTATTCGGGCTTCAACCAGCATATTTAATATCTATGCCTATTTGTTGCCATTACTAGTGCCGAAATCCTTGTAGCCCTACACACTTACTGTCAGTTTAGTTTAGTCAACATGGTGGATATAATGAGGCACAATGCACTTCAGGGTCATCTTAACATTAGAGAGAGCCTCTGCTCTACGTAATCACAGCAGCACACAGGCATATCTGCGATAGCGATTAAATGAAGGAAGATCTAAAAGGCTGGACTCGACATATCCCCAGCTTTCATTTATACTATCAACACAATCATCCGGTCATCTCTCCTTTTCTTTGACAGCTGTAATATCTGCAATTAAAATCTGAATCAGTGGGGGCTATTTTAAGAACAAAGAAGGTATTTCAGCTTGGTGGAGCACTGAGAGATTGGGTAGGATATGCTACAATTGGCATTCGAGCTCATTAAAACAGCTTTGCCGTGGACTGTTCGTTCTGAAAGTGTTCTGCAACTGTACATACACAACACAAGAACCACTCTTGCCGAAATCCAGACAGCTTCATGTGGCCCTTGCACATGAAGGAACTTCTCACAGCAGCCCTTTGGGGTCAGATGAACAACTGTAGCCAAGAAGAGTTCAAGGGAGGCAGTGTGATTCCTTGCCGGGGACGGGGAATGGTAATACCCTCCCCTGTTGCATGAGTCATCACAGGAACATTGTTCTAGCAACCAGACATGGTCAAAAATTTGGTCCATGCTGCACCCAGGTGGTACCATATGAGGTGATCTTGCTTCTCCCCCTTCTCCAGAGCAACAGTTACTGCTTTCCTCCTCCAAAGCCCTACACTGCACACTAAACCCCCATCGATAACTGCATCCCCCATAAGAATAAAAACAGGTGATTAAGACAAAAAATTTCAGAGCTACTTAAGAACCATACTTCAACTAGATTGAGAGCTTATAGTTCAGGATTTCAGACCCTAAAAGCACATCTGCAGATGGAATCCTGAACAGATCCCCAGTTGGGAACATGGCATGAGGCAGATGTGCCCATCTCTCTCCTCTGAACGCACCTCCGAGTTGTGGTGAGGAGGGATTCAGCACAGGGCGTACTGCTCACCTTGATCTGAATGGAGAGACACACCAAAGCGTGTTGTAGATTCAGCTGTTTCTGAAGGCATGCCTGTATACGTCAGGACCCAGATATGCACACAAGTTGTCCAATAAAACTGGTTTAAAATGCTACAGTATCTTTTGTCTGTAAAGATACTTACCAAATGTGGAAAAAAAAGGTTAGGTCTCGGGAAAAAAGCATAAGCTTGCTTGGAAATATTTTTAAAATGGCATTTAGGAGAACACACATTCCCATTCAAGAAGGGTGAAAACAGGTAGATCCTGTGAGCTGCAGGAATTTGGTGCAGCTCAGGAAAAAAAGAAAAAAAAAGAAGGTTAGGCTTAGCTTCTCTCAAGTTGGGTATCCAAGACAATGAGAGAAATCAAGTCACTATTTGTATATGTTTACCTATTCTACCTGTTTTGAGAGATGTGTTCTCATAAGGCCTAAGATGCAAACTGCCTACCACAGTGCCATAAGGCAGAGATTTTTTTTTTTTAACATTTAAAAGGGGAAAAAAAATAATAAGAAAACCCCAAACCACCAAACACCCCCTCCCCAAGGATACTTGGATTCTTCTCTCATTTAGTGTTTGAGCTCCTTTCATTTATTTTTCCAGCTTCCCTTTGCTAAGATTTATTTTAACAATATCCAGTTATTAAATGCACCAGATAGCATGAGACTAGAGATAAGTTTGCAAGACATGACAGCAAAGCAAATTAAAATAGTGGAAGCTGTCAATGCACACCTAACTCCTGCATAATGCCAAACCCCTGTCCTGCTGCAATGGTATGCTACTGAAGAATTAGATACAAGCACATCCCAATGGGATTTATCGCAGTGAATTTGTTTTAATACATTGCTACCTTTCAACTCATCTTTATTGCACTTTCTCCTAAAAAATAAAAAATATTCCAACTTCCTTAGCAATGGATATATTGAACTAGCATAATGGATCAGTATCAAATAAATTTCTGTTTTTCCAGGAAAGAATGAAAAATTGTGAAGGAACCCCACTGCATTAAAAATACAGACTGCTTTTCCTCCTCGCATATCAAGCTATCACCTAATTAACAGAAGCATACAAGAGTTTCAGCTGCCCAAGCATGGGGGCATGGTGGCATCTTAGATGCATCTTGGAACCTAAGGGAGATCCATGCCCTTCTGTACCAACAATGATGTGCTACCCTAAAGCTCCTAACATCGCAGTAGATATCTCTGTTTAGGCGATCCAACTCCAGCCTTCATGCCTATTTAAGCATCACAGTGCTCAGTGAGCATTGCACCAGTTGGCTTTGGGCCTCAGTCATTTGTGTGCTCTCCGAAAAGAGGCCATGGATGCTGCCAGGACAATGGACACTAGTGAGAAGCTTTTCAAAGGAGCTGAGATGGAAAAGGAATACAGACTGCATCCAGACACTCTCAGAATGACAGACAGCTGATCAGATAATTCCTTAACCCAAAGGAAAATAAAACACTCATGAATTTTCATACTGCATAAAGTCATTACAAAGACCAAGATTGGGAGTACATGCTCTCTGCCAGCGTGGGTGTACTATTTGGGTCCCTGTATTTGGCACCAGCTACTGCACCCATCACTTATCTTCTAGGAAGAGATTAAAAACCGAAACTCTGAGGACAGGCTTTCACTAGATTAGCTCACAAATTCTCATTCGCTTGCAGATCACATCAATTAAGTACAAAGCAAAGAGAAATGTACTGACTTGGGATGCAGACAGCCCAAATTCAAGCCCCTGCACCACTTGATTCAAAGTAACTGGGATGAGAAATCATGCTTGAGTCAAAAAGGCATCTTAATTGCACTACCCTGACACTTCTGATTTCATGGTAAGGAAGGAAAGCAGAGCACATTCTGACTGGTACAGAGTAAAGTGAGATTTCAATATTTGCAAGTTACTGAAAGCCCACTGCATTTCTCCAGTCACCTCGGCACTTACCAGCAGAGTTAGCACAGATAAGAAGAGCACCTGGGACTAACCCAGTCTTGCCAAGTTGCCAACAGTCACATTGTCCATATGTCTATATAACCTTCTTTGGCTTCCTTCGCTTTTAATGTCCCTGAGTGAATAATCACAAGGACTTTTTCATTGCTGTGTCAAGTACTTCTCCAATTCTTTGCCAGCAAATTAGGAAATTCATCCACTCTTTCAGGTACCCGAGGAAAAACGCAGGAAAGCTCTGGAGAGCTTACTGGTACTCAGCTGGATTTTGCCCGAGTCCTCGCTGGGAAGTGGGAGGGTTACCAGCTTGAGTAAAAGCAGAATATGGGCTCTGAGTCAACATCAGAACAGCCAGCTTGAAAACATCACCACACGCAAGCAGGGGTTTTCTGCGTGGGCACAGGAGGAGTGAGACTGAGGATTACGAGCAAGCAGGAGGCAGCACATACTCTGCAATTTAAGCATGTTACCTGTGAGCTGGGCCACCCCTCCTGTTTCTCAGCACTGGTTGCAGAGAAACTGCTTAGGCTTGGTCAGCACAAGCAGTAGTACTGTGCACCTCAGTTACATCCTGACCTCGTATCCCAGGACTAGACCTTGAAGCCAGAAAATCCGATTCCAGCCCTTTTCTCTACAGCAGCAGTCTCACTTGCAGGAGAATAATAAATCGGCACAGGTGATGCTAGTGGCTTTCTGATGGCGAATGTTACAAGAGAGGCCAATGCCATCAGGCTGAATGCTATCTGTTCATGGGCAGCTCCTCAAGTAAAATATCAGGAATCTTGTTTAAAGAACGAAAACAGTGAGAAACAGAAGTGTTTTCTTTCTTTGTTTTTTTTTCCCAAAAGATATCCTTAGTTGATGTCAGGCAAATCTTATTCAATGCCCTGCCTCCCGGAGCAGCTTTCTCACCTCCAGTGATATCCCCTCAGGTGGTGCTTAACAGTGAGGAATTAAGGTCACAGTGCCAATGTATAATATGTTGGCAGCAGACCAAGCACTGCAACAGAGAATGCATAATGTAAAATGAAGAAAGACTTTTTGGCATTATATCATCTCAGGTTTAAAAATATGAGGTTTTATTCTGAATGATGGTATGAGTAAAGTGATTTGCCTGAAATAGGCTATGTATGGCACCCCTTTACATGGAGGCTTTGAGCATCCTGCCTCACTGCTATGGAGGTAAAAAGAAAAAAAGCAGCTATTAATAAGTCATACACACAGTATATTCAGGGTGCAGAGGAGCACAGGAAAAGGCATCACACTACACCTACAAGTTCACACTCCCCCAAAAGCCACCTCCTGTCAATCCATTCATAGTGGTATCCAAACTGCTCTCTACATTTCATCAGATTCCGAAACTTGTGTTTTAACTATACTTCAGCGATGGACTAGAGAGGTTCAGTGATTCTGAGACCTTTTGGTGCCTCATGCAAACAGGAGCCAGCACTTGCCTATTCAAAGACAACATAGTACACGTGTATTCATTCGTCTTTGGCAAGAGGAGAGGTGGCAGGCATACTCCTGACAAAATTCAGACTCCGTATCTTCCATAGTCTTCTATGCTGGCCTCATACTCATACAGAAAGGAAATAGTTAACTCTTGCATTTGTTCTTGACAAGTGTTTTGGACTAAATTTTGCTACTGCATGAAATAGCCGACCTCTCCTCATCTCATTAAGGCTGTACTGATGTGCAACACGGTCACAGAATACAATTTCACTTCTAAGTCTTGCTTTATTTTCAGTCAATGTTACACCATGCTCAAATTTAAGGTCACAATGCTTTCTCCAGCACAAACAGAAGTGAGGAATAACTTAAAAGTAAACTACAAAACCAAAATGTTACTGCACTTTTCTTCTCTCAAGTCTAGCACTGTACAGTAACAAAAAGTCTGGAACATTTTCACAATGAGAATATGTAAATTAATTACCCTCTTATGTTGATTGATGCAAGTTATTTTGGTTGAGAACAATGCAAGTCACCCGCAGTTTACAAAACAATATGTCAATAAAATGAGCTAGACCTGCTGAAGAAAATATTTGTTGTAGCCTAAAGCTATTTTTGCACATGCATAACCTTGAATTACAGTTTTAGAAAAAAAAAAACCCCACACTTCCACGTTCTCATTAGCAACTAGTAAGTTGAGACTTGCTTCTCCTCAAGTACTAAGGAATCTATTAATGTACCAGACAAAAATACACTGAAGAAGGTTACAGAGGGCATATTATCATCCTTCATGATCCCAGAAAACGAGAAGTGACAAAACTGAAAAATTTACAAAAAAATATTTTTATCAAGAAAATAAAAATGCTTCAAGGCATCAAGTATTACTCTCTCAGCATGTTTCCGCCTCCTGCAACTCCCCCCTCCCCCAGCATATCTGCATGAAGAAAAAAAAATAACCTTTATAAACAAAACATCACTACAGATAAAGCTTCGCTTTGCATCAAATCTTGAAAACACTTAATAGCACCTTCTGGAAGGGCCAGAGCTGCTTGCTGCTCCAGTCTGACCTGTTACACCCATACCTACTCACCCTGGCTGAGAAAGAGCATACAAATCATGCTGGAAAGGGCAAGAGGGACTCAGACACTCAGAGGTGTCAGTACGAAAATGATTCAGGGTTGGAGATAGCGGTGGTTAAAAGTCCCTTCACATTGTTTGAGGTGTGACATATCTGTAACCATCCATAAGATGCCAACAGTCAGGACCTGCAGGTACATCACCTCCTGAGATATGGGTAGAACAAGTCAGACCTTGCATTGAGGAGCCCAGCTCGGGGCATGCAGGTCTTGAAACCACTACAACAGGGATTCCATAAAAATTAAAGCTTGCTCTTTTTAAGACTTGGGCAAACTAAAATGAGTCAGAAGTACCAGAAAGCTTCAAATATGCAAATATACACTGCAAAGAATCAAAACATTTACCCGACACCTGCTTGCTGGAGGATTTAACTCAGTCAACAAAATTCTCGGGTAACTCCCTGCTGAGTACCCAGCTTCTTGTCACCATCTCAGCTTCTGGGAATGAAGGTTCTGGGATTTCTGTCAGAAAACTGTCTCCCAGTCCTATCTATTTCTTGTGTTAACTTTCAAGAGCAAGATGGGAGAAAACTGTGAAGTTTCACATTCCTCTACAATCCAAGTTGCTGGAGAAAGCTCACTCTGTCACCTCCTCCCTCTTTTCAGAGCTTTTCCTGAGACAGAACTACAGGAAATCTGATTTTTCACTCCCCTGAACTTGTAGCCTCCTATATTACAATGTCTCTCGAGGATAACTCTGGCATCACTCCGTGCTGCTTGCTGCTCCCCAGAAGGACACCAGCCACGAAGGGGAGCTGGGGGACAACCGTCACCCCCACCAGTCGCAAAGCTCCCAGCATCAGCTGTAGAACAGACCGTGGGTCCTGCTAACTTCACTCTGCAGCTGCTAGGAAAAGTATTTCAGCTGCTGATCTGCATTACATTAAGTTGTTGCCCTAGAAACATAAGTGATATTACAAATTCAAGCTTCAAAAAAAAAAATTATGTTTTTCAAAAACTTTTCACTTTTTGCTATACCTTTCCACCTCCCCCCTACTTCTTAAAAGGCCCAAAACCTAATAAATGCAAATAAAATCACAGAGACACATGAAGAAGCCTTCCAATTACAGACAGGGAGCAATTTCCAAGCACTAATAATACCTGCATCTTATTGGACATCATATTGAGACCTAGCAAACTAAAACAATTTTTGCAACGGGGTTACATTATTCAGGTCCAATTAACAGTGGATGTAAAACTGAAATGAGATAAACACCACTTTATGCTAGCAGTCTTACTGAGCCTATGACATTACCAAAGATCAAAAGAAGCATCTTAAGCAAGCTATTCTCACTGCAAAATAAATAAATACATTTTAATGAGAAGGAAAATATCCTGTGCGTCAAGAATTAGCAACTTGAATGTGGAGCAAGTCTGCCTGACCGTAATGGAAAGGAGACCTTAAAACCATCAGATTAGCTAGAAGCTTGCCACAACAGCTCACTCTATCAATTCTTAAAGCTCAAAATACAGAAAGAAATGTAAACTAATATATATTCTATTTTTGCAGGACACATTTTTTTCTACTCACCTGCTTATAGACGGATATTACTTCTGCATAGGTGTATTATCTCTCTGTATTTCTATTTCCAGAAAGTAATAAAAAGAATTGTATTAATCTGAGAGCAACTCAGAAACAGGAAAAAAAAGAGTCCCAAAAGTCACCTCCCCGCCTCCTCTGAACTTAGACCAGATATATCAGAATGAAGATGCTAAATCAGAAAATTCAAAATTTTAAGAGGCACATGTGATATGTGATGGTTTTTCTCGACTTTTATAAAATTGGGAAAGCAAAGGGAAAACCTTCAGTCTCTTAAAAAATAAAAGTCTTGAAAAATTAATTCTAAAGATGACTGAATAAAATCTCAACATATAGGTTATACCTTTACTGTACAAAAAGCAAGAAAGAAAAAACAACCAAAATATATTTTGGAGCTCTTTCTAATCACTGACTTGCTAAAGCTATGAAAGGCAAAACCAGGCAACAATCAACTTAACTGCAACCTGGACTTGCAACTGGACTTGCATTAGAAATACTCATACTACATCAAAATAAGTTCCACAGAAAAGCATATAATATAATTATTCTTTATCCATTGAGCTGATGATGGTTCCTCATGAAGTGAAATACTGTACTGGAGCTGTGCTATAAAACTAACGATATCACAGACTTCAGTTTTGCTTGCTTCATTTTCATGAACATGGCAAGTATTTTCCTCTTTCAGTTTCAGGCTGAGATTTCACAGTAAAGCTAAAATTTCTCTCAGACAGTTTCATCTCATACTACAGATTTTATCAAGCCCGCTTTTCACTTCTATTTGCACGCTACCACCTAAAGCCAAATGTTTTTGCACAAACATACTTAAACATGAAGAAACCCCCCAACCTGATGCAGGAGTACCCAGCCTAAGGAAACTAATGCCATGTGAGTGAGAGATGTTTCCAGCTGGATGCTACTACCCCTGGTTGAACATAAAGTACTGATGGGGGGGTTGGGGGGGGGAAGACAAAGGAAAAGGCACATCTTTTTTTACTGTAAATTCATTGCAACAACTAACAAAGCCACCAAGACACACAAATATGACACTCCAAAATCTCAAGTTTATTTTGAGACAGTTGTGCAATGAGGTAGTGCTAAAATCTCCCATAGGATGGGCTGCAGAAACACGAACCTATGCCAGACACAAACTGTCACACCCCTCCAGAGGCAACAGAGCTAGATCCATGCCTCTAATAATTTCTTTAATGTATAACTTGGATTAATTTATCCTACCACTTCTATGGATTCATTTGATAACTTGGAAGACGACTGGATTTGTCTTTTAGTCAACGGGTTGACTTTTATTACTCCTGCAACTGACTCCAACATACAACTGTGTATTAAATAAAGAACAATTTCTTCTCAGAAACTACCCACTCCAAAACATAATCCTGTAATACACCAAGAAATTATTTTAAGATGTCATACTCCTTTAGTACTGCATCACTAGTTTTACATACCTCTGGAAGACTCTAGAAATTGTTTGTGTAACTTCCTTAGCCTGCAAAGTAACAGGATGACTCAGTTAATTTACATTTTCTCTAATTTGGCATTTGAGCCCCTGGAGACATTACTTTGTTGTCATCTCCACTCAAATTCTGCCTTGTTAGCGTCTAGAGAAATCAATGCCATGAAGCACTTCATTTTTATAACTTCATCTTCTTTCAACCTAGAGCTTCATTAATGTGAAAACTAAACAGGTACACAGCTCGCTGTCTCTCTATGCGTTAAGTAAATTTATACAGATATAAAAAGAGAAAAATTAGGTGAGGATGATTGTTAATTCTGTGCATGCTCACACTCATTTTTTTATTAAAGTGTCCCATTCAAGTTTATGAACGTTTTTTAAACTGTTTGGAGAATAACTACAGGTTTCAATGTGTAACAATCATCTCTTGTTATTTCTCTTCCTCCTTGTCCCCTAAAGAATGGAAAAAAATATTGGAAGAGTTGGAAAATGGAAGAAGTACACTGTTAACTTTTAAAATGTTCCTTAACAACTCCATTTCAGTGAAAATCCTTTTCTGTCAAAACCAAAGCAACCAAACAAAAATAAGTAAAAATTTAGAGATTCCGAAGCCTTTTCAGAACAATGGATCACTCAGGATTTCCCATCATATTTTCCACTGAAATGGCAGACTGGACTCCCCAAGGTGCTGACAAGTCTCCTCTTGCAGCCTGGTAACCACCAGTCAGCCCCAGAGCACTCCTGGCTGACCAGTACCAATGCATATCCCACTCACTGCTGTCATTTCAAGAGCATCCCATCCCTGTGCAATAACACTTCAGTTCTTCCAGTTGTTTCAAGTCACCTTGATTGAAATACCACTCTTTTAGTCCCTCATTTAGTAAGCATTAGTCTGCATAAAGACAGGTTTGAAATTTTTCTTCCTAAAAAAATAAAAGAGGATGGTTACTGCTAATAGATTTGATTCTTTTTTATATTCTGACCCATGAATTATTCTCTTCTGTTAGTCCTAGGTTGTTTCCAAAAAAAAGCTACGCTATACAGTCACACTCCCCCCCCCAGCAACCCCTTTCCTACACCACCTTATGTGATCCCCAGATATACCATGACAATTGCTGACTCCTTTCAAGCCCTTAAAACCACAACAGCCAGAACTTCATTCATAACCACATAACTAAACAATGAGGTTTCCTAGTGCAAAATGGAATCACAAGAACGCTCCCATTTTGTCCTGCCAAACACCAGTGCCTCTTTCAGTGACCTCCTCATTATGTGCAAAATAATTGGAGTCTTACCCTTGTGTTCATCAGGGAAAGGGAATTGGTGTCATCACTTGCTCATCACGCAAACAGCTTTCTGCGGGTCCCAAAACAGGGTACCTTGATCCCTGCGCACACCCCGTGACCACAGCCCTGTGCAGGGAGGTCCTGCAGTCCCTCCACCACCCATGTAGTGGCACGGTTTGTCTTGCACGGGACACACACAGAAACAGTGCCTCGCACCAAGGTCAGCAATCACATGCTCAGCAGAATAATCTTGTACAGCCTCAATTAATCTGCTTTAGCCCCTCCATGCATAAAACCCAAAGACAACAGGTTTGGCTATCTCTGCATGGGAATGCAGGGCTGAGACCAGCTTTATTTCCAAAATCAGAATATAAGACATTTTCTGCAATTTTGACTATGTATCCAGTACTCTTTGCTTTACACCACCAAGCCCTGCTTAAATCACCGCCTCTGCTTCATCATCTTTCTTCCAACTTCGCTGTGTGAGAACTGCGAGTCTGTCTAGGGTCTTTCTCAGCTCACTGACCTACTTACTACCACAAAGACATGCATTAATAGAATTTTCTTTCTCTTTTAACTTCTATTTTGTCCTTTCTAATTGCTGCTTCCTAACTACAGAGTCTCTGTAAGTTGTGTGCTTACCTTTGTCAAGAACTTTTATCTAAAAACTACCTTCACAAAACACAACGCCCACATACTCTCAATAGCAGACATCACCAGCAAAGTACATTAGCAACTGCTAACCATCCTGGGTCTTCAAATTAAAAGAAACATAGTAGTGACACTGTCTCTCTCTCTTATTATTTTTTTTAATCTATAAAGACCTTTCTTTACTCTTTTCTTTTATCAATATCCTTTTCTAACAGGCACTAGTGTGGTGGCACTACCGGAGGTCACTAAACCAACCCAAAATTATAAGTGGGGAATCTTTCTCATATGATTTCAGTCAGCTAGAAGTTATGTATCTAATCTAAGTTAGTCAACTCCATTGCTGCTGCAATCCATAAGCATGGCATGAATCACCCTGCCCAAGTGCCTTGTCAGATGCCTAGGAAGGAAGGAAGGAATCCCACCCAGAAATGCTTATCATTAACCACAGAGGAAGTCTCTGCTACTAGGCTACGGTGACCATACGTGGAATTCTTTTATCTCCAGTTCTGCTGATGATAAGGAGCCCAGGAGACCTGTCTTCTTCATGGGGAGGTGCCAGTTCAGAGCCTGGACTCAGATAAACTGCACCTCTATGAAGGCTCATGGGTGACTTCTGACTACCTTAAAATCTGGATCTCTTTTCTCTAGAAAAATATGTAATTACTTTTATGCTGTTATTAGGTGTCTCCTACATGAAATGGAAGAGCAGGAGGGAAATCTTGAGTTAAATCACAGCATCCTAACTGAAATTACTTACTTCGATACCACTGCAGAGCTGGGCCAAGCTTATGCAATGCACAATCAAGGATGTAGCCAGGGCTTGCGCTCCTGGAGGGACTGAGGAGCAGCAAGGCAATAAACTGGGATTTCTTCTTCTTTGCTCTTCCCTTATGTACTCCCTGCTATACACCTAAATGCACACTCTGCACAAGGACAGTCCAAGACAGTGAAAATTAAATAAAATGGCAAGAGGTAAGAAAGCCCCAAAGGCTGAAATCACAAAGCTTTGGTTTTCAGAGAAAATGCAGGTGATTCTTGGTTGCAGCTGAGCTGGATTAACAGAAAAAAATGGTGGCAGCAGCAGAATGGAGATCAAAAACATCTTACACCCATCTCTGTGCTCTTCTGATCCTGGACAAAAACTGAGCACATTAGATACTGGTTTAAATGAAGGAAGTTGTTTATCAGACAGCCTATGGCAGAAGGGAGAAGAGAATTAGACCCAACACAAAAGGAGCTTAGGGGCTGCAGTACCACCAAACCCATCTCAGGACTGGTCTCCTCCTGGGTCCACCAGCTCTGTATGGTAAGTAAAAAGCTCCCACCCAAAGGAAACCACACAACTACTATGTAGTGTCTTCTTCCTCTTGGGCAGAACTACTGAGCATGGTCTGCTGCTCATCAAAAATCTGAGGACAGCTGGGTGCTGTATCTCACTCAGCCACTAACCCTTGTGTGGCCATGGAGCAAGTCAATTCATCTGCCTCTGCCTCGGTTCCTTCATTTCTAAATGGGTGTAAGTAAGGATCCTGTCCTTCCCTCATGAAGCCTTCTGGTATTTATCTGTGAAACAAACTACATGTTTGAGAGTTGAAGCTGCATCCCCAGTACATAAGTGCAACCAAGCCTCCAGAAGGGGCTGGCTGTGAAGACCAGCAAGACCATACCAGATAGCAGCAGTTCAGGGCCATTCAGCAGCATTTTGACTCATTATCAGTCATTCCTATCAAACTGCTCCATAAGCTCCCTCCTTCTGAAGGTTCATCTTCTGAAACACCCACACACTAAATACCAAGATATATTAAATGTTTTCTGGGAACTCATTAGAGAAAGCTATCACTAGAACAAATCAGAATCCTGTGTCTCTGCAGTACCACTGCAGGTGGAGCACAAGTCTGTCTATTTAAATGAAGCGTGAAGACTTGTTACTAATCACTTCCTATGAGATACAGCTTTCAGTCTTACCGCTGAGGGTGAGACAAACCCACCAGGTCAACACCTGCATTGAAAACTTGACCCCCAGAGATTTTACAGAGTTGTACAATGTAAGACCTGAAGGTGATGGGCAGTAACATCTCTCTCCAAATGAATTTGGGAAATATTCCCAAACTTGTTAGAGTTTCAGGATTTCCACTTTTCCCTTCAGTCTCTTGTTTCAGTGGGAAGAACCCCGGTGCATTAACAAGGATGGTAAAACAGTTTCCCGGGGGTAACTGTTGGTCTCCAGACTTATTTCTTCATTCCATAACTACTAAGTGAATATCTCTGGTTGGAAAGCCTGCATATTACAGAAGATGCCAAAACTTTATATGTTTCACAATGCAGCCAGCGATGAAGTCTGCTCTACTCAGGATCCAAACTCTTAGGGAGGAAAGAGGTACTGTTTTTGGAAACGGTGGTAAAACCCACACTTATTCCTGTTGTTGTCCCAGTGGTCCAGTGTCAGAGGCAACTCATGAATGGCCATGGAAGAGATGCTACGAGCTAAAAAAGAATCAGTACAGGAAAACAAGCTAGGAAGAGGTTTTTCTTTAAAATTAACAGAATGACTGATAGTTTCAAAACCCACAGTCTGGTATGTTTTCAGCTTAATTCTGTGGTTTTGTTTGGCTTATGATAAAATAACATTACTTCAAATGAAAGGCTCTAACTGGCAAGGGGAAAGAAGAGATGAGTAGAGTCTACAGCATTTCTGCATGTAGATCTCCACAACCTCCTGATTCCTCTCAGCTGCACTTGGGGTCGACCTGCTGGAATAAACAGTTGAAGTACCTCCATTTGCAAAGCGTGGCATGCAACTCTGAATGATGATTGGCTTTAAAATCCTGTTCTGTAAATAGCAGTCACTCAGCAATCACTGCAAAGGGCTCTGCTCCTATCTCCACCCAGGAGATGAGCTTCAGCCTTACGCTCATTGCATCACCCAAAGAGAAGGAAGGAAAGAGCAAACCAACCAGCCACTTCTCCCTCAGGAAAGATGTCCAGAATTAATCCAACTTTGTCATTTTCACACAATCTCAGCGCTATGACTTCCTAACAGGTATCTGAAGGGGAGACACTCAAAGACTTGATTTCTCCTTTGGATGTGGAACCTCGCAGTGATTTTATTAAGGCATATTTGATCAAATGTCATGCCACAGGCAGCTCTGGCTTTAGAAGGCTGTTTTGATGGACCTACAGCTGAATATTACTGCAGATAAAACTACCCTAAAATCCAGCCCTGAGCTGTCATCCCCATTACTCTCGGAACTGTATAACCAAGCAAGGCCTTAAATTACAACCCAGGCTTACGTTTTTAAATATTTGTTATAGTTACCCCTGGATACTTTGCTGTGAAACTTGATCAACGTGTTGATATATGCAGAGATTAAGTCATCCAGCCTCTACTGGCAGGGAAACGAACATTCACCAGAAGTCACTATTCTTTTTGTCTGAAATCCAAAGAATCAGATTCTAATCTCAGCGTTACTGCAATGGATTGAAAATGACTCCACAAATGCCGAGAACTACTTAACCAAGAGGACAGTACAAATTAGGACTTCTGCTAACCTTCAGCAACAAATATAGTTATGCCATCAGCACAATAAAGATAGCCCACGCATAAAGTGCACCCTGAAGGTGGCCAATCCTATTATGAAAAACTTTAAAACACCTAAGAGCAACATTATTTAAACTCTGTAAGGATGTACCACAGTACCAGTCACAATCCTCAGTGTACACATGCACTGCACAAGAACTTCCACTTCACACAGCATAATGACCTACATAATTCCTGCTTAATGATTCCTATTAAAGCCAGTGCATATCTCCATATAATCCCTGAAGGTCATCTGCAAGAATGGCCAAGAGCACAGCATACTCTGTGGCCTGCCTTCTGCACATGGCTGCTGGGCAAGCCACCAGCCGCCTGGGAGCACCAGTGGCCACCACGTGTACTTGGGTTCACAAGCTTCTGACTTGGTGGAGGACTGACCTCTGGCTGCTAGAGAGCAATTCTGGTCCTTATGGCAATATCTGAACGACCCTCAAGATGCAGGGTTGACATATCCAACAGGACTACTCAGCTGAGTAACTGTGCTCCTAAGACTACAGCAATGCATCAATCAGGAGACAGATTACTTTTGACGTAAAGGCTTAGCTCTCTTCCATGCTGGCACATGGACTGGGGATGTCTCACTGTGGCTGAGCACTGGGGGAAGAGCACACAGTAGATGAAAAGGAACAAAAGTGAAAAGGGTAAATTATATGCAGAAGAGATCACTGCAGGATGCATCAGATTCCCCCCTCTTGCCAATGATCCTCTTGATGCAGATGTGAGCCAGGCCAGTACACTGGGCAGACCAGCCCCTTGCAGGGTGTACACCACAAGCAGACTATGATAGATCTGTTATATCTGCAGGAGTGATGGGATGCTAAATTCATTTTATAAACGCTTGGTCTAAGAAGCACTTGCACAGCAAAGAAATCATTAAGCCAAAAGGAAATCTCTCAGAAGAGTTAGTGAGAGAAGTGACGTGAATTTCCACAATAAACATGCTCCTTTAGCTTTTGTCTGCCTATCACAATAATGACTTATTCAAAGCTTCTGGGAATAGGTAGTAAAATTCCTTTAATTATTATCATCATTGTAATTTTTACAGATAAAACAACAAACCAATAATATAAGGGATGAAAAATGCCCAAAGTTACCAACACTTTGGTAAGAGTCAGATCTGGTTCGGTCTCAGCCAGATGCTCCATACATCACTGTCTCCCAGAATCTATGTGCAGACATACTTTCTGCTTGTACATACAATTAGCTAATGAAAAACTAAGTCTGAAAGCACATTTTAGGCTTGTCAATCTAAGAACACCAAACAAATACATTAAGTATGTTGTTTTAGCCCTGCTGAAAATCTCAGGTATTTAACAGAGCTTAAAAAAAACATCCCAGAACCAGTTAAAGTAAAGGCTAATATAGCTAGAACTCCCTATCCATCATTCTCCCTCTCCCTATTCCCCTGTCAGGTACCTAGCATAGTCCAGAACCCCAAAACTTCCATGTTCCTTTACTCAGTCACCACCATCAGAAACCAGCACCCTCCCACTGTTTCTTTTCCCATCCTTCGCTCCCCAATGCTCGTTAACCCACGCCCAGACATGGAAGTACCCTCTACTCACTCCTTACTCATCTTGAAATCCTCTCTCTCCTCCCTTTCACCTTCTCCTTAGTCTTCCCACACTCACACCCTACACCTGAAAAAGTCAGCAGTGAATCAACTGATATTTATTAATGCTCAAGAATCATTTGAGCTGTCATCAAACAAGCTCTGGGAGGGATGTTCCAGGATGCAATTTACAGAAACATCTGAGGAAGCAGAGAGAAAGAAACAAAACCCCACATCCTGCTGCTTTAACATAGTATGCAGGTCTTTTCCCCTATACCATACTAACCCATAGGGAGTCACCACAGGCTTCATTTCCAGCAGGCCCTTCAGGCTCTCTGTGTCTATGTTATCCGCTGGTTTGCTCCAAAGCAGCACCCAAGCGTGCACTGTGCAAGCTCAGAGAACCAGGACCCCAGCATGAATCCAGCTAAACCTCACCGTGTAAATTTGCCCAGACAAACCACTGCCAAACAGACGCATCACGTATTGGCGAGAGGCGATTCTCAAAGCCCCATCAGCAGTGTACATGCCTCGCCATTTATTCCTGACCTCACGATATGGCTGCAAAAGCACACAGAATATTTGCTTATAGTCCTAATGATCTGTATCACAATGCTTTTTACTAATGCAATAAACCACACCAAAGGAGCCTTGTGGGCATCTTTAAATATTCCCTGCACACACCATGCTGGGTAAAGAACCTCCCAACCAGATGTTGCCGTGCAAAGCGGAGGGAAGCGGGCCAGCAGCCTTCTGCAGGGCAGCAAGGCCAGCCGGAAAAACCCCATCCAATGCATCAGAGGTGATCCAAAGCTCACACATCATTTGGAGAAAGCTGTGTCCACACGTGGAAGGTCAATAGGAAGACTTTAAAACCAGCCTGCTCCATGAAAACTCACAAGAGCTCCAGCATTATCCAACCTCCCTGCTCTGGGCAAGCAGCAGATGTGCTAGGATGCTTTACCAGCACGCTGTCCCTCATCTGTGTGTCATCCCTCATGTCACCGTCCAGCTATTCAGTACTTGATAACATTGAAGCCTTTTGACTACTGGGAAGTAGCAGCTGCCTTTTCACTCTGTTTGCATCCTGGCCCTGAATGAAAACCTCCAGCTTAAAATAACAATAGTAATAATTATTATTACCGTTGTTCCACCCAATCCTCTAGCTTCTTTGCCAGAGGAACATTTCCTTCTGGGTAGCACATGCTTTTTCTAGGTCTGGACCACTACAATAATATGGACACCCACTGTCAAGGGCAAAGCAGTAACAGAAAATGACATTTTTTCCAAAGTACGGGAACCAAGAAAAAGGCTGGTCTTTTCCAAAGGAAACCAGCAATCAGGCTCCCTTGAAGGAGCCTAGCAGTGAACAACAGCGCCTGAATTTTGACTGAAAAATATCATAGTAAGCCTCTGGAAAAAATGTTCACATAAAACCTCAGCTCTGGGTTTATGGACTGCCAGTGTATCCATCATATGCATTGCACTGCAGAGAAAATCCATAAAGCTAGGTCACCCCAACACAAGCTGGCAACTCCACCTTGCATGCAATCACAGCACAAAGATGCACCCATGCAAGCAGCAACTTAACTCACCTGACCACAGCATGAGCTGCAGTTATTTAATCGCCATTTAGAGGATGCAAATGAAAGAATTTCAAACACCAGCTTTCAGAAAAACAAACAAACAAAAAAAGAACCCCACATCCTCTTAAGACTTTGGGTGCTGTGATTTGTTTCAGCAATATGGGACATAATCACATTTAATATTAGAAAGATATCAGTGCAACACATCTGACAGCAAAACTGACATTTATGCTGTCATTATATGCACTTGTCACTAAATTTAATCTGCATTATCATGAGAAGTGCTCAGATGGTTTGAAGGCAAAAATATAATGTATGTTCAACGTTATTTAGGAATATTAATAAGCTCCTTTATTTTTAGATGTAAAACATTAACAGTTGTTCTGAAGAGGGCTCACTTTTAACCTTTAACAACATTCAAGTGGCCGTAATTTTTATCAGATTGTTTGGATTTTGATTTAGCTCAAGTCCTGAAGCTACAATTAAACTTGCAGCTACCTTCTCTCACTAGGCTTCCTCCAACAGCTGGAATAATCTTTGAAGTCTCTGAAGACACAGAAGAAATGTTATTTACAGCCAGTTTGCACAGAGCAAGCAGAGACAAGTTGTGTTGTGCATTTCCAGGGCTGGTGACAGACCATTTCTCACCAGCACTACAGGAAGTCATCGAAACTATTTTCCCTCCCCAGATGCTCTACAGGACCAAGCTAAGAATCTGGATATGCTGCAGGGCAGGATTTTAAATGCCCTAAATGGTCCAAAACCAACTCTTGTTACAGTCAGCATTAAACACCAGCACCAGCTCCACTGAAGACAGAAGTGACCTTACTCAGCCTGTTGATGGCCACCTGCCTGGAAAGGCCAACACATCTCAGGATGGGAGGCTAAACCCATTTAAAAATAAAAACTAATTTTAAAAAAAAAAAAAAAAAAAAAAAATCACACATGCCTTTTAAAGCATAGAAAAAGCCACTCAGACAGTAGCGAAGGAAGGAGGATTTCAGCCCAGAGGAGCCACCCCACGTGTTGCTGCGTCTCTCCAACGAGCTCTGCAGCCAAGGGACGGAGCCATGGACTCTGCAGGAGTGGAGAACCAGCACCATCAAATCTCTATGGCAGAGGCTGCACTGCATTGGCATGTGTGTAATGACTAAAGCAACACTCACTGATGTCAAAGGAAGTTACATTCACGCACTGAAAGCCATACAGTTAGTAGTGTCATCATCCAGGAGAAAAAAAATAAAATATTGTTTTCTCCCCAGCAAAGCCACTAGTGTTTTTCTTTTGTGTTAACTGACTGTAAGTGCCTGCGGGGTCCATGCTTTGATTTACTGTGGATGATGGGCAGTACAGGCACAGACACGCTTAGGTATAATTATTATAGTAGCCAGGCTCATGCACCAAGAACAGCAGCAAAATCAACAGCAGCTCAATAAGACAATGGAGAATTTTCCAACACAAAACCCTACATGCCTCACATCAAGGTCTGCTCTTGATTCTTTCAAGAAAAAAAAAGTAAAATCAGGAGGTTTTGAGATCAGTTGTAGCCTTGCTACTAATCCCATGGAACACCAATTTCACCCAAAATGACTCTCTAGTTTGCAGTTTTCATATGAAGTGAAGCTAAGAACAGTGAGTCTCTCAAACCATCACATGGTGCATATTCTACTCCAGGACCTGGCAAGTCCTGGCTCCAGCTCCCGGCACAGCCCTCAAGTCCAAGCACTAAAGAGAATACAATACTTAGGTTTTAGACAACACACAGAGCAAAGGATATATCAGTGGTTCTCATCAACTTTTTGAATTGCATTTATAAAAAAACCCAACAAATCCAGAAGCTGGAAGTCCATGCAGATCCCAGAGCAGAGGTTTGCACGGCAGCCCAGTGGGGTTTGCTCGGATCCCTCTTCACAGCACTGCCATCTTTTGCATCCTGACAGTACTAACAGCACCCAAAACTTACTTGCCGTTGATATACTCATCCAGATTTTAACATCACTAGTATGACTTCGGGGTCTGATTTGATGCCTGTTAAGATATCTATAATTTTTTACACTGGGACAAAATGAGGCCTATGCACTTATCTAAATTAAATGAGAATTAGGACTGTTTTGGTTTAGTTGCATAAATTCTCACAGCAAACAAGCTAAGAGACACTAACAAGGTATAATTTATAACCATTTAAGATATTCTCTTTATTTAAGTCTCTTATACTAAGGACACAAGGATGCACATGGAAGACAGGCTACTCAGTTCCACATTAATTTATATTTTCATTCCTTTTGCCATCACACATGAGCAAAATACCTAAAAGTCTGGGGTGAATGCACGGTAAAAGAATGCACTGTAAAAGAAAACTGTCTGCACTGGAATTACAGACACCAAAGTGTTTCCACCATAAAATAAAAATTTAAAAAATATCAGACAGATCTAAATACCTCAATTTCAGTCAACATTTTTGTTGTATATCAACAAGTCCTCTTCTATGCCACTAAATATAATAAACTGAAGCAATGCATTCCTGTTGAAAAGACCAGTGTTGTTGTTATTTTATTACATGGCCATGATCTGGACCAGCTTTCAACCAGCACTGACTAAATGCAAATTCCAATATTCTGTACCACACACCTTCCACGCTGTAAAAAAAGTATCAAATACTTCCCATTTGTTGCTGTCATTTAACATAAAAATGTATCTGGATGCTGGATATATGAAGTGTCTCTGAGAACAGCTCACTAGATCACATACAAACAGAAAACTCACTCAGTGTGCACAGGCTAAGTAGGGTTGAATTAATGAATGTACTGTTGCTTCACATATTGAATGTCTGTCACTAAACCAATAATTTGCAAATGCAGAAGCAGGGACTGGGGGATGCACTGGCTGCAGGCAGTGACAGCTCCCTTCACTGCAGTCTCAAGAAGCTAATCTTTCTCGGTTCAGAGTGCTTGATCCATGTTCCTGGGAATGACTCAGGACATGAGCAACGGGACAGTCAGCTTGTGTGCACGTTTGGGGTTTTATTTCCACTCGTATCTGCCCTGATTTCCTTCCCAGGAATGCTGTGCTTGTGAAAGGCACAGCATGACATCCTAAGAGACTTACATCTTCTCTGCACTAACAGACACAGTCTGGGTGGCAGCAGAAAAGCAAAAGCTTCCCTAGAGCATACACCAGGATTACCAACAAGAAGGGAGGACTACTTCTGGATTGAAGCTTTGGCCCATTGTCATCTATGGCAAAGCTCCCACTGAAGTCAGCGTAGCCAGGATTTCACCTCTGTCGCAGCGATTTTGACTCCCTGCCCATTCTGCCTTGGGACTTCCAGCCAGCACAGTAAGGGTCTTAACAGTGCCAGCAGCTTTTGTGTTACGAACTGCAGGCAGAAGTCGTGAAACCCTTCACATAAGCAACCAAATATTCATCAGTTAAGAAATTTAAGACACTACCAAACTGTAATGGATTCAAACCTGCATCCAGAAGTATGATGTTTCACATTGGCACACCATGCTAAAACAAACCTTATCCTAACCAACTTTCTGTCCTTCAGAAAAACCTGACTGTAAATACAAGCGGTATGAGTGCAGTTGGCATGTGTCAGAAGACATTTGAGAACTCAGCACAGAAATACATCTGTAGTGGAACAGCAGCTACAAACTGCTCCTAACGAGCAATGGCTAAACACCCTAACTCTCTCCTAATTGCTCATTTCAGTGTATCTGACAGAATCCCTCAACCAGAGTACATCAGGTCACAACAGCACAACTTGATGGTAGAAACCATGACAACATAACCTGGTGGAATAGAAGCCCTCCTGTCAGAATAGAGCAAGCCAG
This sequence comes from Strix aluco, assembly GCF_031877795.1. Taxonomy (NCBI): domain Eukaryota; kingdom Metazoa; phylum Chordata; class Aves; order Strigiformes; family Strigidae; genus Strix; species Strix aluco. Next base: position 127,438,966 of record NC_133932.1, read on the forward strand.
CACTTAGGGAAACTGGGGGAGTTATACCCCATCGCTGTCCTGCACACGCAGGGTAACAACACAGTAACGTAACACAATTGAGGAAGCATCCTGCCTACCATCAGCACACAGGTATGGAGCACAGTCATTAAGATGCCAACAGATGCTATGTCAAGAATCAAGCTTAAAAAAAAAAAGGAGCAAAAGTAAAGAAAAAGACAGTATGATTTGCTGCTTCAAGGCAAGTACAGCCAACCTGCTGATTTTCTACAACACTAGCACCACCAAAGGATCAGGCAGAGGGATATCCATAGTTTCCAGCCCTGCAGTACACTGGCTCCTACCTGGCTTTCTCAACAAGACTCCAGTGTTTTTTGAACGCTAAGATCACACCTGTAAGCTCTGTCTCAGCAGCACTCCCCAAAGGGAAGCTGGCTCTGGAGGGATCGTTCCTTCTCTCCTCGCATCCACCACCAAGTCCTCTCCAAACAACAAAACTAACTTTTTGTTCAACTGAAGGATAAAACCCCTGTATGTTAGCAGAAAGCAGAGAAAGAAAAAAAAAAAATACAGCCAAGAACTAGCCAGGCTATTTTGCCTTGTTCTGCTTTCCCAGCTAACAGTTACACCCTCCCCTCAACTGCTTCAGAGCAGGAATAAGCCCTCAGTGAAAGCACACAGTCCAGGCTGTGGCTAGGAAATGTGCAGCACTTCTGCTCTGCATTTCTCATAGCTCACCCTCCTGATTTTTAGTTCCTTTGCTGAGAACTCAAACCAGATTTCATACAGCAAAGCATTTGCTAAATGAGAGAGAAGTTAAAATGCCTGTGCCTGTGGAGAATTTTTTCTTTCTTTCTGCTGGACAGAGATTGGTTAAGGATCCGCGAAACCCTGATCAAACGATGCACCTCTCTAAGCCTGTCTGACAGCGCTGCAATGGGAAAGCAAATGAGTAAGAAGGAAAGCATGTATTTCCTCGAGTCTCTTCCATTTAAACAACCTTGATGCTTTAGTGCCTCTGTCGGGATGCCAGCGCTGACTTCCCTTTATGTCCCATTTACTTGCATTTATTTTAATTGGATCTGGGACTAAGGACACTCGGCAACCCTTTACCCTCCCAACAACAAAGCAAGGGCACGAAGCCACCACGAACAATAACTAAAAAAAAAAAAAAAACAACAAACCCACACGGAAAAAGACACCCACTAACGCGTTTCTCGGGGCAGCGCGGTTCTCTTTTCCTCCTGCAAATAGTCCAGCGGGGTTCAAAAAGTGAGCAGGACAGGCTGGATTATCCCCTTTAACAGCAGAAGATAGAGGAGGGAAGAGACCCGTTTAACCCGTGCCCAGCCGGAGCAGTTCCCTCCAAGCGCCCACCATCCCTTGCACACACACACACAGGCACGGACACACACTCACTGGCACTCCCACACGGTCCCAGTTTCGGGTGTCCCGGGGATGCTGAGGGCTGAGGGACGGGGACCCTCCTGTCTCTGCCCCGCTGAGCCCGGAGCGACCACCCCAGCAGAGCCCGGCAGGGCTGGGGGGGCCACGGCTGCTCCCCCCGCCCGGCGCAGGGCGCTCCCCCCAGATCCAGCCAGCGCCCCGGCGCCGGTGCCTGCAAGCGGGGAGAGCAAGGCGAGCCTTCCCTTCTAAACACATCTGGGAAAAAAACACATATAACGAGAGAGAGATAAAATACGAACAGGCAGGTCCTCCAGTAACATCCCTCTCTCCCCAGCCCAAGCAGCTGCAGCCAGTCCCCAGGCTCAGCCGAGAGCAACTGCAGCTGAAGAGCAGCGACAGACACGCACACCCCCTTTCCCCTCGCCCGCTCCCTGCGACAGAAAGAAAAAAATAAAAAATAATAAAACACAAAAACCAAACCACACTTAAAAAGCAGTGAGGAAAAAATTTTAAAAATGAAAACACAGCTCTTGCCTGCGTGCGAGCTAAAACCCGGTGCGAAGCGGGGAGCGAGCCCGGGGCAGCCGCCCGCCGCTGCACCTTGCAGGGCAAAGCGGGAGAGCGACCGGCCGCCGGCGGGGAAGGGAGCGGAGGGCGGGACACGGCGCTCGGCCCCACTTCCCCGGCGGAGCGGGGGGGCCGCGGCGGAGCCCCCGCGGCAGAAGTTTCCCCAAGTCGCGGCCGCCGCCCCCGCGCACCGCCGCGTTCGCCCGGCGGAAAGTTTCTCCGCCAGCCCCTCCGCGCCCCTCTCCCGAGCCCCAGGCGGGTACGCACCGGCCGGCTCAGCTCCGGGGGCTGCCCCGCGGCCTCCCGCGCCGGGTCTCCATGCGGCCCTGGACGCCGCTGGGGGCCGCGGCGGGAGCGAGGGAAGGAGGGAGGGAAGGAGGGAGAGGGGGCGATGCCCGCCCGGCCGCTGCGCCGAGCCCAGCGCAGCCCAGCGCTGCGCAGCCTGTCGGGAGCGCGGCCCGCGCCGCCCCCCGGCCCGCGGGGAGGGACCGCGCCGCCGCCACCGCCCGCCCCGGCCCCGCCCGCCGCGGGGCTCCCACCGCCCCGGCCCCGGTCTGGGGGGTGGTCACGGAACCGCTCCCGAAAAGTTTCTCCCCCAGGGGGCTCGCCCAAGGTCACCGGCTGCGGGAAAGGCGCCGGGCCGCCCGCTGCCCCCGTTCCCCTCGGGGGTCACCGCTCCTCTCCTGCCGTCGCGCCGCCGGAGGAAGGCGCTGGCCGGGCGGGCCGTGCCGGCTCCGCGCTCCCCGGCTGCCCTGCCCGTCCCTGCCCGCCTCGGCGCGGCTTTCCCTGCCCGCCGAGCGGGGCCGCGGGAGCAGCTCTCGGTGGAGGCGGCTGGAGGAGCCGGGTCCCCCCTTCCCCCATCCCCCGCAGGGTGACCCCCGGTGAGCGCTCTCCGAGCGCTCGGCAGGCTCCCGGTACCAGCGCCCTTGCAACTTGCCTGTAAGCACAGTTAGGCTGCGGAGCCGCAGGTCTGTGAGACCCCGCTGCAAAAGCTACACCTCTCCAAAGAGCTGCTCGCTTGGGCTTTACTAGCCAGGAAATATATTTAGTGCCTTCTGCGCTTTTGAATTGAGGTCCGAGTTCCCATTCTGCCTGTTTTAATAGGTGTTGTAATGAGGCACCTGTTTGATCACCCCTTCGGTTCCTTCTGTAGCGGTGGAGTCCAGGCCCCTGCCTGACCAAGTGTCTTGTCCAAGAGAGAAAGAGGGAGATCACTTTCACATCGTTTTTTATTTCTTTTTTGAAGGTGACTACCTTCAGCTATTCCCTCCTCTGCAAGATCTTTGAAGTGCTACTAATTTTTGTTTTCTAGTCTGCTGCTCTCTCTTTGTCCATGCCTCTCACTTGGCTGCAGGTCACAACTGCTAAACCGAGTACAGGTAAGAAGTTCCCCATGAGGACCAGCAGCCTAGTGCCCTTCACCGATTCCATTAAACACTCACATGCCTCAGTCAATCTGCTGCTGTAATTTAGTGTGAAGGTGAAAAAACAAGTGAGCAAACAAAGCCAACCAGCAACTGCACGCTAATCACAGGGACCAGGGTAATAATCACAAAGCAGGAGGGCATGGTCTGCGCTGTGAAAAACGAGAAGGAAAATAAACACAAAAACTGCTTGTAAAATTTACCATCTGAAATTAAAAGTTCTGCAATGGAAGTGTGTAATAGATACCAGCTTGACCTAAAATCTACAGTAGATTTAATGATTCTATACCCACCACCTGGTTGCATTGGTCATAGATGGTGATCTTGTGCAAATCACCTTTTCTAGCAGGTTATTATCAATTGCATTAAAAAACTATCTGTAAGTCACAAGAAAAGATCAGAGCCTCATTGTGTCACTCGCTAAATAAACACAGTGAGGAGAAGTCCTATTCCAAAAAGCTCATAATCCACATCGACAAGACAAATTTAGAGTGGGAGGAAAATGTATTATGCTGCAGATGGTACTGAGAAAGAAACCGATTTGCCCAAGGTCATGCAGGAAGTCTGTGGCAGAGCCAAGAACTAAACACAACTCTCCTGAAACCCAGTCTAAAAATAGTGCTTGATAATTGCACATGAACTCCAGAAAACACACATTGCACAGATAATCATCTTTTGACCAGTATTTTGGAGGTACTGGGCTCCATTTCATTGTAATTTTCAACTGCACTGATAACTGAACGGTCACTTTCTAAATTTAAACCACATTATTTGAAAGTTCTCTATCCAGAAATTCATATCGTGGAACAAAAGGCACTAACAGATAGCATCTGGGCCAACACAGATGCTTTCTGAGTGTGTCTGCTTCTGCTTCCCCCTTCCTAAGGGGAACCAGAAGGGTGTCCAAATCTGAGCCTTTGTCTTGGGAGGGGGAGATCCTGCTCCTCATAGTGGTTTCATGAGGCTCCAAGGGGCAGCATTGTCCATACCCACACTCTGCCTGGTAGCTGTACCCCAGATTTGATCCCATATTCCACCATCCCCAGTAAAACATTCCCTGGAATACAGCTTTCATTTGCTTTTATGGCAAACCTGTCTCAGGTCTTGAAAGGTGCCTTCACTGTGTCCTCTTCCTATTCTGTGGCTCCCTCTTACTGGTTTTCTTAACCAATGCAGAAGCATTTCTTGCAATGCAAAACACACACAACCGGAAAACAGCAGTAACATTGTGTTGCACCCTTTAGGCACCCTTACTTGTCACTTAGGAAAGCTATTTACACATACATTTAGTGAATGTTACAGTGTATAAATGCTAATGAGTATTAGTAGAAGTAGTTAATGCAGTTTTCCTTATTAATCAATCCTACCAGCATGATAATGATTTCTGTTGTTCTTCTGGAGCTTCCTCCAGCAGGGAGTGAGCTCTGTTGATTAGCAAGACCATTTTGCATGTATATAACATTTTTGTTCATCTGTAACAGTCTCATTATCGTATTTTTTTCTCAAGGAAGTGAGCAGTTCCCAACTTATGCTTAAGGAATAACTAGGGCAGAAGGAATTG